>NW_028270175.1:762153-1077989 GCF_037043375.1 Chiloscyllium plagiosum
GGCGAGAAGAAGGGGGGGCGAGAAGAAGGGGGGGCGAGAAGAAGGGGGGGCGAGAAGAAGGGGGGGCGAGAAGAAGGGGGGGCGAGAAGAAGGGGGGGCGAGAAGAAGGGGGGGCGAGAAGAAGGGGGGGCGAGAAGAAGGGGGGGCGAGAAGAAGGGGGGGCGAGAAGAAGGGGGGGCGAGAAGAAGGGGGGGCGAGAAGAAGGGGGGGCGAGAAGAAGGGGGGGCGAGAAGAAGGGGGGGCGAGAAGAAGGGGGGGCGAGAAGAAGGGGGGGCGAGAAGAAGGGGGGGCGAGAAGAAGGGGGGGCGAGAAGAAGGGGGGGCGAGAAGAAGGGGGGGCGAGAAGAAGGGGGGGCGAGAAGAAGGGGGGGCGAGAAGAAGGGGGGGCGAGAAGAAGGGGGGGCGAGAAGAAGGGGGGGCGAGAAGAAGGGGGGGCGAGAAGAAGGGGGGGCGAGAAGAAGGGGGGGCGAGAAGAAGGGGGGGCGAGAAGAAGGGGGGGCGAGAAGAAGGGGGGGCGAGAAGAAGGGGGGGCGAGAAGAAGGGGGGGCGAGAAGAAGGGGGGGCGAGAAGAAGGGGGGGCGAGAAGAAGGGGGGGCGAGAAGAAGGGGGGGCGAGAAGAAGGGGGGGCGAGAAGAAGGGGGGGCGAGAAGAAGGGGGGGCGAGAAGAAGGGGGGGCGAGAAGAAGGGGGGGCGAGAAGAAGGGGGGGCGAGAAGAAGGGGGGGCGAGAAGAAGGGGGGGCGAGAAGAAGGGGGGGCGAGAAGAAGGGGGGGCGAGAAGAAGGGGGGGCGAGAAGAAGGGGGGGCGAGAAGAAGGGGGGGCGAGAAGAAGGGGGGGCGAGAAGAAGGGGGGGCGAGAAGAAGGGGGGGCGAGAAGAAGGGGGGGCGAGAAGAAGGGGGGGCGAGAAGAAGGGGGGGCGAGAAGAAGGGGGGGCGAGAAGAAGGGGGGGCGAGAAGAAGGGGGGGCGAGAAGAAGGGGGGGCGAGAAGAAGGGGGGGCGAGAAGAAGGGGGGGCGAGAAGAAGGGGGGGCGAGAAGAAGGGGGGGCGAGAAGAAGGGGGGGGCGAGAAGAAGGGGGGGCGAGAAGAAGGGGGGGCGAGAAGAAGGGGGGGCGAGAAGAAGGGGGGGCGAGAAGAAGGGGGGGCGAGAAGAAGGGGGGGCGAGAAGAAGGGGGGGCGAGAAGAAGGGGGGGCGAGAAGAAGGGGGGGCGAGAAGAAGGGGGGGCGAGAAGAAGGGGGGGCGAGAAGAAGGGGGGGCGAGAAGAAGGGGGGGCGAGAAGAAGGGGGGGCGAGAAGAAGGGGGGGCGAGAAGAAGGGGGGGCGAGAAGAAGGGGGGGCGAGAAGAAGGGGGGGCGAGAAGAAGGGGGGGCGAGAAGAAGGGGGGGCGAGAAGAAGGGGGGGCGAGAAGAAGGGGGGGCGAGAAGAAGGGGGGGCGAGAAGAAGGGGGGGCGAGAAGAAGGGGGGGCGAGAAGAAGGGGGGGCGAGAAGAAGGGGGGGCGAGAAGAAGGGGGGGCGAGAAGAAGGGGGGGCGAGAAGAAGGGGGGGCGAGAAGAAGGGGGGGCGAGAAGAAGGGGGGGCGAGAAGAAGGGGGGGGCGAGAAGAAGGGGGGGCGAGAAGAAGGGGGGGCGAGAAGAAGGGGGGGCGAGAAGAAGGGGGGGCGAGAAGAAGGGGGGGCGAGAAGAAGGGGGGGCGAGAAGAAGGGGGGGCGAGAAGAAGGGGGGGCGAGAAGAAGGGGGGGCGAGAAGAAGGGGGGGCGAGAAGAAGGGGGGGCGAGAAGAAGGGGGGGCGAGAAGAAGGGGGGGCGAGAAGAAGGGGGGGCGAGAAGAAGGGGGGGCGAGAAGAAGGGGGGGCGAGAAGAAGGGGGGGCGAGAAGAAGGGGGGGCGAGAAGAAGGGGGGGCGAGAAGAAGGGGGGGCGAGAAGAAGGGGGGGCGAGAAGAAGGGGGGGCGAGAAGAAGGGGGGGCGAGAAGAAGGGGGGGCGAGAAGAAGGGGGGGCGAGAAGAAGGGGGGGCGAGAAGAAGGGGGGGCGAGAAGAAGGGGGGGCGAGAAGAAGGGGGGGCGAGAAGAAGGGGGGGCGAGAAGAAGGGGGGGCGAGAAGAAGGGGGGGCGAGAAGAAGGGGGGGCGAGAAGAAGGGGGGGCGAGAAGAAGGGGGGGCGAGAAGAAGGGGGGGCGAGAAGAAGGGGGGGCGAGAAGAAGGGGGGGCGAGAAGAAGGGGGGGCGAGAAGAAGGGGGGGCGAGAAGAAGGGGGGGCGAGAAGAAGGGGGGGCGAGAAGAAGGGGGGGCGAGAAGAAGGGGGGGCGAGAAGAAGGGGGGGCGAGAAGAAGGGGGGGCGAGAAGAAGGGGGGGCGAGAAGAAGGGGGGCGAGAAGAAGGGGGGGCGAGAAGAAGGGGGGGCGAGAAGAAGGGGGGGCGAGAAGAAGGGGGGGCGAGAAGAAGGGGGGGCGAGAAGAAGGGGGGGCGAGAAGAAGGGGGGGCGAGAAGAAGGGGGGGCGAGAAGAAGGGGGGGCGAGAAGAAGGGGGGGCGAGAAGAAGGGGGGGCGAGAAGAAGGGGGGGCGAGAAGAAGGGGGGGCGAGAAGAAGGGGGGGCGAGAAGAAGGGGGGGCGAGAAGAAGGGGGGGCGAGAAGAAGGGGGGGCGAGAAGAAGGGGGGGCGAGAAGAAGGGGGGGCGAGAAGAAGGGGGGGCGAGAAGAAGGGGGGGCGAGAAGAAGGGGGGGCGAGAAGAAGGGGGGGCGAGAAGAAGGGGGGGCGAGAAGAAGGGGGGGCGAGAAGAAGGGGGGGCGAGAAGAAGGGGGGGCGAGAAGAAGGGGGGGCGAGAAGAAGGGGGGGCGAGAAGAAGGGGGGGCGAGAAGAAGGGGGGGCGAGAAGAAGGGGGGGCGAGAAGAAGGGGGGGCGAGAAGAAGGGGGGGCGAGAAGAAGGGGGGGCGAGAAGAAGGGGGGGCGAGAAGAAGGGGGGGCGAGAAGAAGGGGGGGCGAGAAGAAGGGGGGGCGAGAAGAAGGGGGGGCGAGAAGAAGGGGGGGCGAGAAGAAGGGGGGGCGAGAAGAAGGGGGGGCGAGAAGAAGGGGGGGCGAGAAGAAGGGGGGGCGAGAAGAAGGGGGGGCGAGAAGAAGGGGGGGCGAGAAGAAGGGGGGGCGAGAAGAAGGGGGGGCGAGAAGAAGGGGGGGCGAGAAGAAGGGGGGGCGAGAAGAAGGGGGGGCGAGAAGAAGGGGGGGCGAGAAGAAGGGGGGGCGAGAAGAAGGGGGGGCGAGAAGAAGGGGGGGCGAGAAGAAGGGGGGGCGAGAAGAAGGGGGGGCGAGAAGAAGGGGGGGCGAGAAGAAGGGGGGGCGAGAAGAAGGGGGGGCGAGAAGAAGGGGGGGCGAGAAGAAGGGGGGGCGAGAAGAAGGGGGGGCGAGAAGAAGGGGGGGCGAGAAGAAGGGGGGGCGAGAAGAAGGGGGGGCGAGAAGAAGGGGGGGCGAGAAGAAGGGGGGGCGAGAAGAAGGGGGGGCGAGAAGAAGGGGGGGCGAGAAGAAGGGGGGGCGAGAAGAAGGGGGGGCGAGAAGAAGGGGGGGCGAGAAGAAGGGGGGGCGAGAAGAAGGGGGGGCGAGAAGAAGGGGGGGCGAGAAGAAGGGGGGGCGAGAAGAAGGGGGGGCGAGAAGAAGGGGGGGCGAGAAGAAGGGGGGGCGAGAAGAAGGGGGGGCGAGAAGAAGGGGGGGCGAGAAGAAGGGGGGGCGAGAAGAAGGGGGGGCGAGAAGAAGGGGGGGCGAGAAGAAGGGGGGGCGAGAAGAAGGGGGGGCGAGAAGAAGGGGGGGCGAGAAGAAGGGGGGGCGAGAAGAAGGGGGGGCGAGAAGAAGGGGGGGCGAGAAGAAGGGGGGGCGAGAAGAAGGGGGGGCGAGAAGAAGGGGGGGCGAGAAGAAGGGGGGGCGAGAAGAAGGGGGGGCGAGAAGAAGGGGGGGCGAGAAGAAGGGGGGGCGAGAAGAAGGGGGGGCGAGAAGAAGGGGGGGCGAGAAGAAGGGGGGGCGAGAAGAAGGGGGGGCGAGAAGAAGGGGGGGCGAGAAGAAGGGGGGGCGAGAAGAAGGGGGGGCGAGAAGAAGGGGGGGCGAGAAGAAGGGGGGGCGAGAAGAAGGGGGGGCGAGAAGAAGGGGGGGCGAGAAGAAGGGGGGGCGAGAAGAAGGGGGGGCGAGAAGAAGGGGGGGCGAGAAGAAGGGGGGGCGAGAAGAAGGGGGGGCGAGAAGAAGGGGGGGCGAGAAGAAGGGGGGGCGAGAAGAAGGGGGGGCGAGAAGAAGGGGGGGCGAGAAGAAGGGGGGGCGAGAAGAAGGGGGGGCGAGAAGAAGGGGGGGCGAGAAGAAGGGGGGGCGAGAAGAAGGGGGGGCGAGAAGAAGGGGGGGCGAGAAGAAGGGGGGGCGAGAAGAAGGGGGGGCGAGAAGAAGGGGGGGCGAGAAGAAGGGGGGGCGAGAAGAAGGGGGGGCGAGAAGAAGGGGGGGCGAGAAGAAGGGGGGGCGAGAAGAAGGGGGGGCGAGAAGAAGGGGGGGCGAGAAGAAGGGGGGGCGAGAAGAAGGGGGGGCGAGAAGAAGGGGGGGCGAGAAGAAGGGGGGGCGAGAAGAAGGGGGGGCGAGAAGAAGGGGGGGCGAGAAGAAGGGGGGGCGAGAAGAAGGGGGGGCGAGAAGAAGGGGGGGCGAGAAGAAGGGGGGGCGAGAAGAAGGGGGGGCGAGAAGAAGGGGGGGCGAGAAGAAGGGGGGGCGAGAAGAAGGGGGGGCGAGAAGAAGGGGGGGCGAGAAGAAGGGGGGGCGAGAAGAAGGGGGGGCGAGAAGAAGGGGGGGCGAGAAGAAGGGGGGGCGAGAAGAAGGGGGGGCGAGAAGAAGGGGGGGCGAGAAGAAGGGGGGGCGAGAAGAAGGGGGGGCGAGAAGAAGGGGGGGCGAGAAGAAGGGGGGGCGAGAAGAAGGGGGGGCGAGAAGAAGGGGGGGCGAGAAGAAGGGGGGGCGAGAAGAAGGGGGGGCGAGAAGAAGGGGGGGCGAGAAGAAGGGGGGGCGAGAAGAAGGGGGGGCGAGAAGAAGGGGGGGCGAGAAGAAGGGGGGGCGAGAAGAAGGGGGGGCGAGAAGAAGGGGGGGCGAGAAGAAGGGGGGGCGAGAAGAAGGGGGGGCGAGAAGAAGGGGGGGCGAGAAGAAGGGGGGGCGAGAAGAAGGGGGGGCGAGAAGAAGGGGGGGCGAGAAGAAGGGGGGGCGAGAAGAAGGGGGGGCGAGAAGAAGGGGGGGCGAGAAGAAGGGGGGGCGAGAAGAAGGGGGGGCGAGAAGAAGGGGGGGCGAGAAGAAGGGGGGGCGAGAAGAAGGGGGGGCGAGAAGAAGGGGGGGCGAGAAGAAGGGGGGGCGAGAAGAAGGGGGGGCGAGAAGAAGGGGGGGCGAGAAGAAGGGGGGGCGAGAAGAAGGGGGGGCGAGAAGAAGGGGGGGCGAGAAGAAGGGGGGGCGAGAAGAAGGGGGGGCGAGAAGAAGGGGGGGCGAGAAGAAGGGGGGGCGAGAAGAAGGGGGGGCGAGAAGAAGGGGGGGCGAGAAGAAGGGGGGGCGAGAAGAAGGGGGGGCGAGAAGAAGGGGGGGCGAGAAGAAGGGGGGGCGAGAAGAAGGGGGGGCGAGAAGAAGGGGGGGCGAGAAGAAGGGGGGGCGAGAAGAAGGGGGGGCGAGAAGAAGGGGGGGCGAGAAGAAGGGGGGGCGAGAAGAAGGGGGGGCGAGAAGAAGGGGGGGCGAGAAGAAGGGGGGGCGAGAAGAAGGGGGGGCGAGAAGAAGGGGGGGCGAGAAGAAGGGGGGGCGAGAAGAAGGGGGGGCGAGAAGAAGGGGGGGCGAGAAGAAGGGGGGGCGAGAAGAAGGGGGGGCGAGAAGAAGGGGGGGCGAGAAGAAGGGGGGGCGAGAAGAAGGGGGGGCGAGAAGAAGGGGGGGCGAGAAGAAGGGGGGGCGAGAAGAAGGGGGGGCGAGAAGAAGGGGGGGGCGAGAAGAAGGGGGGGGGAGAAGAAGGGGGGGGGAGAAGAAGGGGGGGGGAGAAGAAGGGGGGGGGAGAAGAAGGGGGGGGAGAAGAAGGGGGGGGGAGAAGAAGGGGGGGGAGAAGAAGGGGGGGGAGAAGAAGGGGGGGGAGAAGAAGGGGGGGGAGAAGAAGGGGGGGGAGAAGAAGGGGGGGGAGAAGAAGGGGGGGGAGAAGAGGGGGGGGAGAAGAGGGGGGGGAGAAGAGGGGGGGGAGAAGAGGGGGGGGAGAAGAGGGGGGGGGAGAAGAGGGGGGGGAGAAGAGGGGGGGGAGAAGAGGGGGGGGAGAAGAGGGGGGGGAGAAGAGGGGGGGGAGAAGAGGGGGGGGAGAAGAGGGGGGGGAGAAGAGGGGGGGGAGAAGAGGGGGGGGGAGAAGAGGGGGGGGGGAGAAGAGGGGGGGGAGAAGAAGGGGGGGGAGAAGAGGGGGGGGAGAAGGGGGGGGAGAAGAAGGGGGGGGAGAAGAAGGGGGGGGAGAAGAAGGGGGGGGAGAAGAAGGGGGGGGAGAAGAAGGGGGGGGAGAAGAAGGGGGGGGAGAAGAAGGGGGGGGAGAAGAAGGGGGGGGAGAAGAAGGGGGGGGAGAAGAAGGGGGGGGAGAAGAAGGGGGGGGAGAAGAAGGGGGGGGAGAAGAAGGGGGGGGAGAAGAAGGGGGGGGAGAAGAAGGGGGGGGAGAAGAAGGGGGGGGGAGAAGAAGGGGGGGGAGAAGAAGGGGGGGGAGAAGAAGGGGGTGAAAGAAGAGGGGGGGAAGGGGGGGGAAGGGGGGGAAAGAAGAAGGGGGGGGGAGGGGGGGGGAAAGAGGACTTTATGATTATGTGGGCTTGATAACAGTTAGTTTAGCGATGATGCTTTCCAAACAAACAAAATCTGTTCCAAGGTGTAATGCCACACCTCTGGAGCAGGTGGGATTGAACGCAGCTCTCCAAGATCAGAAGTAGAGACAAGACCACTGTTACTTGTGGGCGAGAGCAGACATAAAAAAAACAAGCTAGCCACCAATAAACCCAGTAAAAAAATTCAAAGGCAACATCTTTTACCAATAGAGCGCAGACTTTGTGGAACTTTCAACCAGGGACTAATCTTATAAACCTTTGGTTTGCCATCTCCAATGTGAGTATTTCTTCCTTAAATACAGAGACCAAGTCTGCACAGTGTATTCTTGGTGTGATCTCACCAAAGCCCTGTTCAATTCTAACAATTTTTTCTTGTACTCAAAACTCTATTAAAGGCCAAAATAATTTTGTTTTCTAATTGCATGTTGTACCTGTACATTCATTGTGTTAGCATACCCAAATCTGACCATTACTTACACCTTCTTAAAGATGAATAGATTTTGTCCTAGCATGATCCTTGTCAATCTCTGCCAGTCAAAGCCTAATAATTCAAATATGGTACACAGTCATAAAGATGTACAGCATGAAAACAAATCCTTTGGTCCAACTCATCCACGTTGACCAGGTATCCTAAATTAATCTCGTCCCATTTGCCAGCATTAGGCCTATATTCCTCTAAACCCTTTCTATTCATATACCCATCCAGATGCCTTTTAAATGTAAGTGTACCAGCCTGCACCACTTCCTCTGGCAGCTCATTCCATATACGCACCATCCTCTGTGTGAAAAAGTTGCCTCTTGGGTCCCTTTTAAATCTCTCCCATATTCACCTCTAACCTATGCCAGGAAAATACTTTGTCTATTTATCCTATCCATGCCCCTCATGATTTTACAAACCTCTAAGGTCACCCATCAGCCTCCGACACTCCAGGGAAAACAGCCCCAGCTATTCAACCTCTCCCTATAGCTCAAACCCTTCAACCTTCGGAACATCCTTGTAAATCTTTTCCAGACTTTCACAAGTTTCACATCCTTTTATAAGCAGGGAGACCAGAGTTGCACGTAGTATTCCAAAAGTGGCCTAACCAATGTCCTGTACAGCTGCAACATGACCTGCAAACTCCTATACTCAATGCACTGACCAATAAATGCAAGCATTCCAAACACTTTCTTCACTGTCCTGTCTACCTGCGGCTCCACTTTCAAGCAACTACGAACCTGCAAAGGTCTCTTCATTAAGCAACACTCCTCAGGAACTTATCAAGTGTACGATTCCTGCCCTGTTTTACCTTTCCAAAATGCAGCACCTCTCATTTATCTAAATTAAACTCCATGTGTCACTTCTCAGCTTACTGGCCCAACTGATCAAGGTCCTGTCGTACTGAGGTAATCTTCTTCACTGTCAACTACACCTTCAAATTTGGTGTCATCTGCAAACTTACTAACCATACCTCCTAGGTTCACATCCAAATCATTTGTATAAGTGAAGAAGAGCAGTGGACCCCGCACCAATCCTTGTGGCACACTGTTGGTCATATTTACATTAGCTTCGTTAACCAATGCTCTACCCATACTAAAAGTTAAAAATCACACATCATCAGGTTATAGTCCAACATGCTTATTTGGAATCACTAGCTTTCAGAGCCCTGCTCCTTCATCAGGTGATTGTGCACAAATTGTGAATTTGATTATACAATATTTTCCTTAACAGGTCATTCTAAAACTGACCTGATAAAAGGGTCCAGACGCAAAATGCTGACTCTCCTGCTCTTCCCATGCTATCTAACCTGCTGTGCTTTTCCAGCTACACATTTTATCGACTAAAACTGGCCTGTAGTTTTCTTTTTTTCTCTCTTGAAAGCAGTGTTGTATACTTAAATTACTGAATTATTCAACTGTTTTACTCAATATGCATTTCAACTGAAGTACGTCACCCCATTTTCAAGATTGCAATCAAGGTATTCCCAACACTATCAAACATCTTTGCCTTTCAACGATTCAAGTACATGAACACACCTGAGAACCTACCTACCTTCTATCACCGCGTAGGGAAGGCACTTTCCCGGTGCATTCATCAGAACAGTCTTCAGATTTTCATCTAAATGAAGTTTTGTTGCATCCTAAAAATAATGACAATGTAAACACAGCTTTCTGGAACATAATCTCAATATGAGACTGAGTCTGTTAACTGAGTGTAAAGAAACATTTAATAATTGAAGAGGAACTATCTTCAGGTTAATATTTACAAACAGCTTGAAACCATCCAGTCACACGCTCTCGCCCCTTCACATTGAGTCTGAGTCTGAGTCTGAGTCTGAGTCTGAGTCAGACCCTGTCCCTGTCCCCCTCCCCCACCCCCACCCCCACCCCCACCCCCACGGTCCCGGTCCCCACGGTCCCCCCCCCGCCCCCGGGTCTAAGCCCCAGTCCGTAGGCCCCTCAGCCCGGTGCGGCCTGCACACAGTCTCAGGGCCGGGTCCAAAGCGGACACTGACTCCCGTAAGGACACGGTACTGACCTGCAGGGAACGGGCAGTGACCTGTTTGCGGTGGTAAAGCGAATAACAGAAGGCGGTGAGTACCGAGCCCGCGGCCGCGACAGCGACTAGAGGCTTCCCGAGGCCGTCCATAACGGCGCACACAGCCGGGCGTGGCCCCGCCCCTAGATACAGGCCCCGCCCCGCCCCGCCCCGCCCTAGATGCAGGCCCCGCCCTACCCCTAGATACAGGCCCCGCCCTGCCCCTAGATGCAGGCCCCGCCCTACCCCTAGATGCAGGCCCCGCCCTATAGATACGGGCCCCGCCCCTCAGTGAAAGCACCTGGAGATAGGCACCGCCCCCTAGCCACAGGCCTGGCCTCTGGATAGGGACACGCCCCCGAGATATGGGCCCCGCTCCTCAGCGACAGCGACTGGATTAAGTCCCGCACCCTGGAGATAGGCACCGCCCCCGAGCCACGGGCCTGGTCTCTGGATAGGGACACGCCCCCGAGATATGGGCCCCGCTCCTCAGCGACAGCGACTGGATTAAGTCCCGCACCCTGGAGATAGGCACCGCCCCCGAGCCACGGGCCTGGTCTCTGGATAGGGACACGCCCCCTAGATATGGGACCCGCCCCTCAGCGACAGCGACTGGATTAAGTCCCGCACCCTGGAGATAGGCACCGCCCCCGAGCCACGGGCCTGGTCTCTGGATAGGGACACGCCCCCTAGATATGGGACCCGCCCCTCAGGGACCGCCCCTGGAGTAAGGCCCGCCCCCTGGAGATAGGCACCGCCCCCTAGCCACGAGACTGGCCTCTGGATAGGGACACGCCCCCTAGATATGGGACCCGCCCCTCAGAGACCGCCCCTGGAGTAAGGCCCGCCCCCTGGAGATAGGCACCGCCCCCTAGCCACGGGCCTGGCCTCTGGATAGGGACACGCCCCCTAGATATGGGCCCCGCCCCTCAGAGACCGCCCCTGGAGTAAGGCCCGCCCCCTGGAGATAGGCACCGCCCCCTAGCCACGGGCCTGGCCTCTGGATAGGGACACGCCCCCTAGATATGGGCCCCGCCCCTCAGTGACAGGCGCCCGTGTCTGAATAATTGTTCCCCTTAACGAGAAATTACATTCTGTCAGGCATTCCTGAAGGAGGGCTTAGAGTTGAAAGGGGCTGAATGGCCTTCTCCTGTTCCAGTGTAACAGCCTCAGAGGAAGGGGTGAGTTGTCTTCTGTTCCTTTATGTTGGGATACCAGAAACACTTCTTCTTCCCAACCGGGCTCTCCTGTTCAAAAAAAACTCATCCAACATTTTTATGTCCCACCACCTCTTGGCTCCTGGACCATTTGAATCAATGTGATTCCCAGTAGATGGTTGGGTTTAGGATCAGGATCATTCCTTGTCATTCCATCCCCACTCCTTGCTGTGATGTCTATACATCCATGATCATCTTCATATGAATTAATCTATTTGTGCAACTCACCGAAGATTTCATTTAAAAGTAGCCTCTTCCCTTCCAATTTTATGATTAACAGAAGTGACAATAGTTTGTAAATCTATTTAAATTAATCGAGCTATGTTGGAAACTTATTACTGCAGATGTCAAAATAGAACAAATTTTGAAATCAAAATGAATAATTGTTACCCTTAATGAAAATTATGTACTGTAATGCATGACTTTGGTCAGGCAAACAGATTCCACAGATCTGGAAAATATTATCACAGATAACTGAGCTATTTTGAGAATATAATTTGAAAAAAGTTCTGGGATTTACATATCAAAGAACAGAAACCATCATATCCCATTCGAAAAAAAGAAGGAAGTTTTAATCTAAGATTATTTACTGTATCACATCTCCATGACACTGGACTCCTTTGGCTATAAATTCTATGAGCATGATCTTAATCTCCACAACCACCTGATGAAGGAGCGGCACTCTGAAAGGTAGTGCTTCCAAATAAACCTGTTGGACTATAACCTGGCATTATGATTTAGACAGACCAGTTATTTATTGAAGTATCCATTATTGGAAAATATAGGCAATGTAGTTTATTCTTAATGACACTAGAGGGAGAACAAAGCCTTGGTTTTGGAGGAATGGAGTGATTGAATCATCGTTTCTGCAAAGAACTGAGGAACCACAAACTCTGAAACACAAACTTAGTTAGAGATAAAAAAAAGGTGCAGGTGCTGGGCTCCAAAGTAAACAAACTGGAGGCTGGAAGAACATAGCTGCCTGGCTTGCTGTATTCTTCCAGCCTCCTGTTTGACTACTCTGAAACACAAACAGCTGCCTGTTTTGTATCTGTAGTCCATCTGTAGCCCAATTTGCTAAACTTCAATCTCATAAAGTACAAGCTTGTCCGCAATCACATTTTCACTATCCTCACTGGCTACAGCCCACTGCCTATTTCAGTCACTGCCACCCTATAGAGAAAAATGTCTCGGCAACTGCTTCACATCCATACTCTCACTACACTCTCCTTTCATCGTCCATTCACATTAATATCTTTACTACTCTTCCCTTTTTACAACAGGTCTGTCAGGGTATTGCCTTGAATATCCTAGTCCCCAACTAGCTGCTCCCAACCTTCAGTTCCCAGTGTTTTGCTCCACACCTGTCAATGTAGCCATCAGGCTGTGCTGACTCACAGTCATTCAGATACAACTTTCATCAAGTCCTGACACTGAATGTATGACACGTCATGTTTACAACACTTCCAAATGTCATCAGTTTTGTAATTAATTCATGATTTACAACCATAGGGTTCTGCAGTAATACTGCCGAGGCTGGTGTAGAACAAAGGTTCCCATTGACTGGTAAGTGAGATAATTTCACCCCTATTTGCAGATAAAAGTGTTCAGGACAGTCTGTTGTATAGTCTGATCGAGCATCACAGATACCAGTCTTCAGCTAATTCGATTCACTCCATGTGATATCAAGAAATGACTGGAAGCATTGGATATTGCGAAGTCTATGGGCCCTGACAACATTTTGAAAATAGTACTGAAGACTTGTGCTCCAGAACTTGCTTTTCCCTTTACAAGCTCTTCCAGAACAGTTACAACTTTGGCATTTACCAGACAATGTGGAAAATTGCCCAGGTATGTCCTGTACACAAAAAGCAGGACATAAATCCAACCCAGCCATTATGCCCCATCACTCTACTCTCGATTATCAATAAAGTGGTGGAGGGGTAAATCGACAGTGCTACCACTCAGCTCTCACTGAACCATTCAGCACTCATAAATGTGCCTCACACGTCAAAAGAAATTTGTGTGTTTTCCATTGGAACATGTTTGCAAATTTCAGCAACTGCCCTCATGATTACAAATTTGAGCCCTCATCACTGTAGATACGGTCTTGCTTCATAACTCTCTGCACTACATTATCCATTAGCACACAGCATTGTACTAATTATTTTCAGTATGATCTACCAGAAGGTAAATACATGGTGCACTGTTTTACATTCATGAAATATTTGGTGCTTCAGTAACTGACCGCATGAAGCTGGAATCACAGGATGATTCTGCATGGCTAGTGGTGATGCTGTAGCTCTGCTCAGCAGTCAGCTCCTTTACAATTCATGATTTTGAAGCGACATGTCTCTGTGTTGTCACTTCCAGATCATTACCAACCTCCTTAATGTGCATTTTCACACTTTCTGAGGCCAATGATGAAATTATCTTGGACAAGTCATATGACCAATAAAGAGGTAGGAAAAGAAGTTGAACTCTTGGCCATTCTGTGTGATTGGAACAGGGTGGCCAAGTGGACCTCATAGAATACGAGTTCCCTGATTGGCACAGTTAATCTAGTCCAATCAAGGAGCTCTGGCTGATAAATATAAACAGGAGCATGAGAGGTTCTGTTCACTCTAACAGTTGGCTCTGGGGAAGCTGGCAGTGTCAGGGACTCTCCATGTGTAAATAAAGGGTGACTTGGATACCAGTCTCTGTGGAGTTATTTCAGTCTGAGCAAAATCTGAGACCAAAAGAATTGTCCTAACCAAGATCTGGAAGAGAACGATTGGAGATGTTTGGGCGCATATCAAAAATGTTTGTTTCAGAAAAGCTGATGTTGATGGGAAAGCTTGATAGGGAAATACATTTAAATTGATAAATAATTACTTTTTCAAAGAATCTCACAATCTGAAATTAACATTGCACTGACAAAAATGATCCAAAGCTTTATGGCAAAATTAACTTGGAAGTTCATAGAGTCATACAATCATACAGCATAGAACATAGAACAATACAGTGCAGAACAGGCCTTTTGGCCCTCGATGTTGCGCTGACCCGTGAACTATTCTCAGCTCATCCCCCTACACTATCCCATCATCATCCATGTACTCATCCAAGGATTGTTTAAATCTCCCTAATGTGGCTGAGTTGACTACATTAGCAGGTAGGGCATTCCACGCCCTTACCACTCTCTGAGTAAAGAACAGACATCTGACATCTTTCTTAAATCTATCACCCCTCAATTTGCAGCTATGCCCACTTGTACAAGCTGACGGCATCATCCTAGAAAAAAGACTTTCACTGTCTATCCTATCTAATCCTCTGGTTATCTTGTATGTCTTCTTCTTTCCAATGAGACAGACCCAAGTCTCTCAGTCTTTCCTCATAAGACCTTTCCTCCAGACCAAGCAACATCCTGGTAAATCTCCTCTGCACCTTTTCCAATGCTTCCACATCCTTCCCGAAATATGGCAACCAGAACTGTTCACAATATTCCAAGTGTGGCCGCACTAATGTTTTGTATTGTTGCAGCATGATATTGTGGCTCCGGAACTCAATCCCTCTACCAATGAAACCTAACACACCATATGCCTTCTTAACAGCACTATCAACTTGGGTCACAACTTTCAGGGATCTATGTACATGGACTCTAAGATCCCTCTGCATATCCACACTACTAAGACCCAGTATGCTACCTTCCCGTTATCCTTCCCAAAATACATCACCTCACATTTATCTGCATTTGCCACCTCTCAGCCCAATCCTGCAGTTTATATAAGTCCTCCTGTAATCTGTAACATTCTTCTAAACTGTCCACTACTCCACCGACTTTCGTGTCATCTGCAAATTTACTAATCCATCCACCTATGCCTGCGTCTAAGTCATTTATAAAAATGACAAACAGCAGTGGTCCCAAAACATATCCTTGTGGAACACCACTAGTAACCAGACTCCAGGCTGAATATTTTCCATCAACCACCACTCACTGCTTTCTTTCAGAAAGCCAGTTTCTAATCCAAACTGCTAAATCACCCTCAATCCCATGCCTCTGCATTTTCTCCAACAGCCTACCACGTGGAATCTTATCAAAGGCTTTACTGAATTCCATGTATACCACACCAACTGCCCTACCCTCATCTACATGCTTGGTCACCTTCTCAAAAACACTCAATGGGGTTTGTGAGACACAACCTGCCCTTGACGAAACCATGTTGACTATCTGAAATCAAATCGTTGCCTGCTAGATTATTATAAATCTTATCTCTTATAATCCTTTCCAAAACATTTCCTACAACAGAAGTAAGGCTCATTGGTCTATAATTACCTACTGCCTTTCTTGAACAAGGGCACAACATTTGCAATCCTCCAGTCCTCTGGTACTAAACCTGTAGACAATGATGACTCAAATATCAAAGCCAAAGGCTCTGCTATCTCCTCCCTAGCTTCCCAGAGAATCCTCAGATAAATCCCATCCGGCCCAGGGGACTTGTCTACTTTCACTCCTTCTGGAATTGATAACACTGTTTGTAACTAACCTTGATCTTTTCCAGTCTAATATCTCAGACCCCATTCTTCTCCTCAACAAAATTTTCCTTTTCCTGAGTGAAAACCAGTGAGAACTGTTCATGTAGCACCTCTCTGATCTCCACAGGGTCCACACTCAACTTTCCACTTCTGTCTTTGGCTGGCCCTATTTTTACCCTAGTCATCCTCTTATTCCTCACATACCTATAGAAAGCTTTAGGGTTCTCCTTTATTCTATTTGCTAAACACTGCTCACGTCCTCTCTTTGCTCTTCTTAACTCTCTCTTTAATCCTTCCTAGCTGATCTGTAACTCTCCATTGCCTCATCTGAACCATCTTGCCTCATCTACACATAAGCCTCCTTCTTCTGCTTAACAAGAGATGCAATTTCTGTAGTAAACCACGGTTCCCTTACCTTATCACTTCCTTCCTGCCTGACAGGACACACAATATCTGTTCTTTAAACCAACTCCACATTTCCATTGTCTACATCCCCCGCATTTTGCTACCCCATTCTATGCATCCTAATTCTTGCCTAATCGCATTATAATTGCCCTTACCCCATTAGTAACTCTTGACCTGTGGCATGTACCTATCCCTTTCCATCACTAAACTAAACGAAACTGAATTATGGTCACTCTCTCCAAAGTGCTCACCTACAACTAAATCAAACACCTGGCTTAGTTCATTACCAAGCACCAGATCCAGTGTGGCCTCTCCTCTTGTCGACCCTTCAACATACTATGTCAGGAAACCCTCCTGTACACATTGGACAAAAACTGATCCATCCAACGTACTAGAGTTATAGCATTTCCAGTCAATGTTGGGGAAGTTAAAGTCCCCCATAATGACCACCCTGTTCTTTTCACTCCTGTCCAGAATAATTTTGCCAATCCTCTCTTCCACCTCCCTGGAACACTGTGGAGGCCTATAAAAAACTCGAAGCAGTGTAACCTCTCCTCTCCTGTTTCTAACCTCAGTCGACACTACGTCAGTAGACGAGTGGAAACAGACCCTTCAGTCCAACCAGTCAATGCTGAACATAATCCCAAACTAAACCAATCCCACCTGCCTGCTCCTGGCCCATATCCTTCTAACCCTTTCCTATTCATGGACTAATCCAAATGTCTTTTCAATGTTGTAATTGTATCCATATGCACCACTTCCTCAGGAAGTTCATTCCATCCTCTGTTTAAAAACTTTGTCCCTCATGTCTTTTTAAAATCTCTCTCCTCTTACTTTCAAAATGTGCACCTAGTCTTGAAACTCCAGCCCCCTGGTAATAGAAAACTGCCCTTAAGTCTATCTCCACCCCAGGTTGTCATTACCCTTTCAGGCCATGGTACTTGAAGAGAGAGGCAGAGAGAATATGCCTGTCTCTCCTGTGTTACAACCAAGTCAGAACAGGTGAACTGGCTTCAATCTTGTTGATCTTCACTGTTTTATTTTTAGCTCAAGGCTCTACCTTTGTCCAATTAAAAGTTAAAAAAACTGTAAAAATTAAGGAGCTAATTACAAGAGTAGAAGGAAGGAAAAGTTTCTTACCTGCTGATCCCATGAAAAGTAATAAAAATGCAACATCATGCATATGGTCTTTGTGCAGCCACTTGACCTCTCATAGACGCACAAACTGACACAAATACGCCCACACACACCATCACACAGACACTTATACTTTCACACTGACATGCAAACTCTCACACTGTACACCCTCACATACCCTTACAAGCACAAATTCACACACACAGAGCTGTACACATACATATATTTAAAAGAGGTAAAAGGTAAAAGAGAATAGCATCCCATAGAAAAATAAATTAGAATTATAGTCAGTTTAGAGTCCTTTGCGTGCATTTGAGGCAGAGAATTTTATCCTAAGACAATGATTAGTGAGTTAGCTTGTTGAACTGTAAGCATTAGTAAATGTTACAATTGCCTTTTAAGTTCTTGGTTCTTTGATGTTGTTTTCCAATCAGTGATGTCACCAAGTGTTGCTCTTTTTGAGAGAGTGCCTTCTCAGCCCTTCTTCAGTTCTACATTCTTAAATCCATTTCCTCATGGTCTGCCAAAAATATCTCTTGAAATGTAAGCTTATTTGTATATTCTGTATGTGCAAGTCTATGTTTTCAAGACTGATAGTTACAGGCCAGGCTCCATCTATAACATGTGAAGATTCTCAAAATGGTGTGAATTAAATATGAGATGAGGAGCTGGCTGACTGATTTCACTGCCTGTGGGGAAAACACTAATTTCAGCTTGAACTGGCTTTTGTTTAATTCATGTTAGTATACTTGGCCAATCTGTGTGGTTCAGGAGGTCCTTATGACCATTTTAAATCAGTGTCATTTATTGTATCTGTTGCTCCTGATGCGGTCTCCTCGCAGAGCGCTTCAGGGAACATCTCCGGGACACCCGCACCAATCAACCAGACCGCCCCGTGGCCCAACATTTCAACTCCCCCTTCCACTCTGCCAAGGACATGCAGGTCCTGGGCCTCCTCCACCCCACTCCCTCACCACCCGACGCCTGGAGAAAGAACGCCTCATCTTCCGCCTCGGACCACTTCAACTCCAATGTGGACTTCACCAGTTTCCTCATTTCCCCTCCCTCCACTTTACCTCAGTTCCAACTTTCCAGCTCAGCACTGCTCTCATGATCTGTCCTACCTGTCAATCTCCCTTCTCACCTATCCACTCCACCCTCCCCTCTGACCTATCACCTCCATCCCCACCCTCATTCACCAATTGTACTCTTTGCTACCTTCTTCCCAGCCCCACCCCTCCCATTTATCTCTCCACCCTGGAAGCTTCCTGCCTCTATTCCTGATGAAGGGCTTTTGCCCGAAACGTCGATTTTCCTGGTCCTCGGATACTGCCTGACCTGCTTTTCCAGCACCACGCTGATCTAAACTATTTTAAATCAGTGTTTCACTCCTTTATTAATCTGTTTCAGTCCATGAAAGGCACAGGTATTAAGTCAACCAATGGACTTTAAAGATCAAGAGTCTATATTCTATATTATTGTGAAAGCTGGCAAACGATTAATGATGTAGAGTATTGGGATGAGGTTTATTGCTGAACACAAGTGTAGCATAAATATAATTTCATCCACGATGAGTGACCTTGCTACATTTCCCTAAGCTTAAAGTATGTCACTAAATCATAATTCCTGCTATAATAACGAGAGGTGCTTGTGATTTTGCCAATATTTATAAGCAAAGTTCCAAACAGGATCCATACCTTCTAATCAATACTGGTAATAAAAAAACTCAAAAGTTGTAATTAGTAAATCTTCGACCATTCATTTTGTTTGATTGAGATTTAGTCACTGAAATAAGATTTGAAAAATCTAACTTAAATTATTATTGCCAGAATGGAGAAAAACTTGAATACTTATAATTAATATCTATGCAAAGGTGTATCCAGACCTTTTTTACTTCTATACAACTGTTTAATGAACAGATTAAGATTTCTTGGAGCAATAAAGGGTTATTCTAAAAAGAATGATTACAGACAGAGTCTGAATTAAAATACAAAAAAAGAAATATTAATAATTTAATACTCAAAGTAAAGGAAAAAGGTTGCACTGCTTTCCCCTATTGACATCATGATCTCAGTCAATAAATGGAAATCTACAATGTTCCTTCAGGGAGTTATCACGCTTTAGGATGGAAGCAGAGAAAGGATGAAATATTATATTCTGTCAGATGTGAACACAGTGTGGCCATCACTTGGGAGTGTTTTTAGGCTGATCCTATTTTCTATTCCTAATTATATTTCTGTTATGATTTACTTGTGTGTTCTCAGTTATGTTATCTTTTCCACCCTCTATACTGTGTATTCTGGACTACCAAGAGGATATGTGTTGTCTGTGTAGACAGAGATTGTTGGACGCTATTGCGGCTGAACTTTGAGGTTCTAGCTTATTGTGAGAGTACTGGAATCGAAATTCTCGTGAAGAATATTCCAGCTCCAACATTTATACATGACATAGATCAATTATTAATATGTTTAAATCCACTGTTGGCTTGTTAGCCACTGTTATATGAACAGTGTCTGCCTCAATTGCTTGACAGCAAGGAGGAAGATATACAGCAATAACATTCAAGGAATACACAAAGGCACAAAGCAGTTTTTCACAACAATGAAAATTTTCACAGAATACAGCAACATGTGGTCAGGTTATAAGACAAAGTATAATGACAGCCTCATAACTTATAAAACTATTCAAAGAAATATTGTGATAATAGTTTCCTTGATGCATCATTGGATGAGTAACCATGATATTAAACTGAGTTACACAAGGCACCAGCTTTGAGTTAGTTTTTGGGGACAGATTAAATATCACAGCGTCACTCAGTGTCTAATCTCCTGCTGAGATCCTTGGGATCACTATCCTATCACTATCCCTTAAATCAGGACCATTGTGAGTAATGACCTTGTGAAAGAGGAGAATAAGAGGAGAATCATAACAAAAAAAATCATATGGCACGAAAAATGTTCATTTGATCCAGTTATCTCTGCTGGATTAAAGAAAATTGAGAGAATTTATGTGAAATTAATATTTGACTGACAACCAATCTCCGTTGACAAGTTATTAAAATGTTAATTAACTGATAGGTCTAGTATGTCATTTGCAATCTTGTATAAATAGGTACACTGTACTCAATATATTGTAAAGAACAAACCACAACAAAACAACGGTTGGAGGAAGAACGCCTCATCTTCCGCCTAGGAACCCTCCAACCACAAGGGATGAACTCGGATTTCACCAGTTTCCTCATTTCCCCTCCCCCCACCCTGTCTCAGTCAAATCCATCGAATTCAGCACCGCCTTCCTAACCTGCAATCTTCTTCCCGACCTCTCCGCCCCCACCCCAGTCTGACCTATCACCCTCACCTTGACCTCTTTCCACCTATCACATTTCCGACGCCCCTCCCCCAAGTCCCTCCTCCCTACCTTTTATCTTAGCCTGCTGGACAAACTTTCCTCATTCCTGAAGAAGGGCTTATGCCCGAAACGTCGATTCTCCTGTTCCCTGGATGCTGCCTGACCTGCTGCGCTTTTCCAGCAACACATTTTCAGCTCAATATATTGTAAACTGAACATGTCTATGATAGAGGGATCCATATATAATCTCCCTTTTAATCCAATTAATTTTGTTTATAAAAACCAAAAGAACTGCTAATGCTGTAAACTGGAGACAAAAGTAGAAATTGATGTGAAAACTCAGCAGGTCTGGCAGCAATTGTGAAGAGAAGTCAGAGTTAACGTTTCAGGTCGAATGGCTTGAGAAAGGGCTAATCAACCTGAAATGTTAACTTTTAATTTCTCTCCACAAATGCTGGCAGACATGCCTAGCTTTTCCAGCAACCTCTATTTAGATCCAAAGAGTCATAGAGAAGTACAGCACAGAAACAGACCCTTCAGTCCAACCCGTCCATGCTGACCAGATATCCCAACCCAATCTAATCCCACCTGCCAGCACCCGGCCCATATCCCTCCAAACCCTTCCTATTCATATACCCATCCAAATGCCACTAAATATTGCAATTGTACCAGCCTCCACCACATCCTCTGGCAGTTCATTCTATACACGTACCTCTGAGTGAAAAAGTTGCCCCTTAGCTCTCTTTTATATCTTTCCCCTCTCACCTTAAACCTATGCCCTCTAGTTCTGGACTCCCAACCCCAGGGAAAAGACTTTGTCTATTTATCCTAGCCATGCCCCTCATAATTTTGTAAACCTCTATAAGGTCACCCTTCAGCTTCCGATGCTCCAGGGAAAACAGCCCCAGCCTATTCAACTTCTCCCTATAGCTCAAATCCTCCAACCCTGGCAACATCCTTGTAAATCTTTTCTGAAGCCTTTCGAGTTTCACAACATCTTTCCGATAGGAAGGAGACCAGAACTGCACGCAATATTCCAAAAGTAGCCTAACCAATGTCCTGTATAGCCGCAACATGACCTCACAACTCCTGTACTCAATACTCTGACCAATAAAGGAAAGCATACCAAACGCCTTCTTCACTATCCTATCTACTTGCGACTCTACTTTCAAGGAGCTATGAACCTGCACTCCAAGGTCTCTTTGTTCAGCAACACTGTCTTGGACCTTACCATTAAGTGTATAAGTCCTGCTAAGATTTGCTTTCCCAAAATGCAGGACCTCGCATTTATCTGAATTAAACTCCATCTGCCACTTCTCAGCCCATTGGCCCATCTGGTCCAGATCCTGTTGTAATCTGAGGTAACCCTCCTCACTGTCCACTACACCTCCAATTTTGGTGTTATCTGCAAACTTACTAACCATACCTCTTATGCTCACATCCAAATCATTTATGTAAATGACAAAAAGTGGAGGACCCAGCACCGATCCTTGTGACACTCCACTGGTCACAAGCCTCCAGTCTGAAAAACAACCCTCCACCACCACCCTTTGTCTTCTACCTTTGAGCCAGTTCTGTATCCAAATGGCTAATTGTACCTGTACTGCATAAGATCTAACCTTGCTAACCTGTCTCCCATGGGGAACCTTCATGAATGCCTTAATGAAGTCCATATAGTTAAAAATCACAAAGCACCAGGTTATAGTCCAACAGGTTTATTTGGAAGTACTACCTTTTGGAGGAGTGCTCCTTCATCAGGTGATTGTGGATGATGATGTTGATCACCTGATGAAGGAGCGTCGCTCCGAAAGCTAGTGTGCTTCCAAATAACCCTGTTGGACTATAACCTGGTGTTGTGTGATTTTTAACTTTGTAAACCCCAATCCAACACCGGCATCTCCAAATCCTGAAGTCCATATAGATCAAGTCTACCGCTCTGCACTCATCAATAATTTTTGTTACTTTTTCAAAAGCTCAATCAAGTTTTTGAGACATGATTTCCCACACATAAAGCCATGTTGACTATCCCTAATCAGTCCTTGCCTTTCCAAATACATGTACATCCTGTCCCTCAGGATTCCCTCCAATAACTTGCCCACCACCGACGTCAGGCTCACCGGTCTATTGTTCCTTGGCTTGTCCTTACCACCCTTCATAAACAGTGGCATCACGTTAGCCAACTTCTAGTCTACTGGCACCTCACCTGTGACTATCAACGATACAAATACATCTGCAAGTGGCCCAGGAATTACTTCCCTAGCTTCCCACAGAGTTCTCGGGTACACCTGAGCAGGTCCTCGGGAGTTATCCAGTGTTATGCGTTTCAAGACATCCAGCACTTTCTCCTCTGTAATATGGACACTTTTCAAGATCTATTTCATACATTCTATATCCTCCATATCCTTCCGCACAATAAATACTGATGCAAAATACTCATTTAGTATCTCCCCCATTTCTTGCGGCTCCACACAAAGGCCGCCTTGCTGATCTTTGAGGAGCCCTATTCTCTCCCTAGTTACCCTTTTGTCCTTAATGTATTTGTAAAAACTCTTTGTATTCTCCTTATATCTATTTTCCAAAGCTATCTCATGTCCCCTTTTTGCCCTCCTGATTTCCCTCTTAAGTATACTACTGCCTTTATACTCTTCTAAGGATGCACTCAATGTATCCTATCTATACCTGACATATGCTTCCTTTTGTTTCTTATCCAAACCCTCAATTTGTCTAGACATCCAGCATTTTCTACACCTACCAGCCTTTCCTTTCACCCTGGACTCTCATTATCTCATTTCTGAAGGCTTCCCATTTTCCAGCCGTCCCTTTACCTGCGAACATCTGCCCCCAATCAGATTTTGAAAGTTCTTGCCTAATACCGTCAAAATTAGCCTTTCTCCAACTTAGAACTTCAACTTTTGAATCTGGTCTATCCTTTTCCATCACTATTTTAAAACGAATAGAATTATGGTCGCTGGCCCCAAAGTGCTCCCCCACTGACACCTCAGTCACCTGCCCTGCCTTATTTCCCAAAAGTAGGTCAGGTTTTGCACCTTCTCTAGTAGGTACATCCACATACTGAATCATAAAAGTTTCTTGTACGCACATAACAAATTCCTCTCCATCTAAACCTTTAACATTATGGCAGTCCCAGTCTATGTTTGGAAAGTTAAAATCCCCTACCATAATCACCCTATTATTCTTGCAGATAGCTGAGATCTCCTTATAAGTTTGTTTCTCAATTTCCCTCTGACTATTAGGGGGTCTATAATGCAACCCCAATAAAGTGATCATCCCTTTCTTATTTCTCAGTTCCACCCAAATAACTTCCCTGGATGTGTTTCCAGGAATATCCTCCCTCAGCACAGCTATAATGCTATCCCTTATCAAAAATGCCATTCCCCCTCTTCTCTTGACTCCCCTTCTGTCCTTCCTGTAGCATTTGTATCCTGGAACATTCAACTGCCAGTCCTGTCCATCACTGAGCCATGTTTTTGTAATTGTTATGATATCACAGTTCCATGTTCCTAACCATGCCCTCAGTTCATCTGCCTTCCCTATTAGGCCCATTGCATTGAAATAAATGCAGTTTAATTTATCAGTCCTACTTGTTCTCTGCTTTATCCCTGCCTACCCCGACTGTTTGACTGGGTTCTTTTCCCAACTGTTCCAGCCTCAGATTGATCTCTTTCCTCACTATCTTTCTGGGTCCCAGCCTCTCCACCCCCCACCCCCACCTTACTAGTTTAAATCCTCCTGTCCAGCTCTAACAAATCTCCCTGCCAGTATATTAGTCCCCTTCCTAGTCCCCTTCCAATTCAGGTGCAATCCGTCCTCATACAGGTCACTCCTACCTTAGAAGAGATTCCAGTGATCCAAAATGTGAATCCTTCTCCCATACACCAGCTCCTCAGCCATACATTCATCTGCTCTATCCTCCTATTCCCGCCCTCACTAGCTCGAAGCACCAGGGAACCCCTTTTTAAATTCCTGCGTAACTCTCTATATTCTTCCATCAGAATCCCATCCTTTTTCCCTTCCTATGTCGTTGGTTCCAATATGTACAATGACCTCCTGCTGGGTCCTCTCCTCTTTGAGAATATTCTGCACCCTCTCTGAGATATCCTAGATCCTGGCACCAGGGAAGCAACACACCATTCTGATTTTTTGCTGCTGCCAACAGAAATGTCTGTCTGTGCCTCAAACTAGCAAGTCCCCTAATACAATTGATCTGTTGGAACCCAACGTATCCCTCATTGCATCATAGCCAGTCTCGATACCAGAAACTTGGCTGTTCGTGATATGTTCCCCTAAGAATCCATCATCCCCTACATTTTCCAGAAAGCATACTTGTTTGAAATGGGGATAGCCACAGAAGACTCCTGCACTAACTGCCTACCTCTCCTACCTTTCCTGGAGTTAATCCATCTATGTGACTGTATCTGCAGCTTTTCCCCCTTCCTATAATGCCAACAATCACACCCACTTGCTCTTGTAAATTCCTCATTGCCTCTAACCGTTGCTTTAACCAATCCATTCTATCTGATAGGAGTCACATCCAACAGCATTTATTGCAGATATAATCCTCAGTAATCCGTAAACTCTCCCTAAACTCCCACATCCGACAAGAATGGGCTGCCAGAGGAAATGGTGGAGGCTGGTACAATTACAACATTTAAAATATAACTGAATGCATATATGAATAGGAAGGGTTTGGAGGGATATGGACCTGGTGCTGGCAGGTGGGACTAAATTGGGTTGTGATAGCTGGTCAGAATGGATAAGTTGGACTGAAGGGTCTGTTTCTGTTCTGTACATCTCTATGACTCTATCACTCTACTAAGAGCCATTTTTGCTTCTACCAATCTGCAGACCCAGAAAATAGCACCATCTTATTTCTCTACAAAACACTGCTCCAGGCGAACACTGCTTATGACTTTAGAGACATATCCCAATAAAACATATTATCAAGAAAGAACCCATTCTACTCACTACTGCAGATTTACAGCAAGACCACACCTAAAATTATTCACTTGTTTGTTTTTGTGCTGTGACCTCTCCCAAACAGGTTTCTCCAAGACAGCTGTGAATTTCACTATTTATTAATTTTCCCAGATGCACTCCAATGTCCAGCACTACATAAATTCAACAGCAAAGGCAATAACTGTGCAGTTACTGCTCTGCCAGTTATCAGTGTGGGTTTCTTTCTCTCTCCTGCATAGACCATATGCTGCCTTTGTCTGTTCCTGTCCTTTATAAAAGTGGTGTTGTTTTTGACTTATTTTTCTCCAAAGTTCCAAAACAATGCAACAGCATATAAAACAATAATTACTGCTCCTGGAATTCGAGGAAATCACCTCCAACACCTTAAATACCTCAAAAAAAGGAGCAGTCTGTTACAGCCAGAAATTTTTCCCACCCACCATCTTATTTCTGTTCCTAATTTTGTTGATGTTCTGGTTTTTTTTTCAGAAAGATGCATAAATGTTTTGGATATTCACTTTAACAAAGCTTTTTTTTCGATTTGCAAAAGCATTTATTCCTATTGTGTCTCTGGAAGCATGAATTAAATTGGCAAAAAAGTTACATATAAAATATTCGGAAGCATTAGCTGAACTGACAAGGTCTCGAAGTGTAAATCTGTAAAAGGCAAAAAATTAGGTTTAAACCTAGAGACATTGTGCAATGTGGTATTGTGCAATATCACACTATCTGATTGGATATTGGAAAGTACTGTTGATTAAAAATCAATTTTGAGCCAATGTTTTGACATATTGCAATGATGTGTTGCTTGATGACTTTGAAAACGACATCTTATTATGAAACTAAACTTGATGTCTCCACTCAAATTTCGATTTGTCAATCTCAGGTGTGGGTGAATTATCTCCCGAGGGAGTAACACTTGCAGACTGCAGAGATCAGCCTGTGCTCACATTGCATCCAATCAGCTTCAGTCAGTGTGATTGCTGGAATTCTTTAAACAAACAAGCATAACAGTGTATAAATGTCTATCTGAGTGGTGGTGGGAAGTAAAACTTTCCCAAATTAATCTCAAAGGAAAGCTAAAAGACAGTTAGTGAATTGATTTGATTAGTATTTAAATCCCATAGACTTCTATGCACAGGTGCAGGGAAGCATGCACAGAATTCAGTTAACATTGTTCAGGGATGATATGGAGTCAGGAGTGTTCTTTTGACAGATATGTTAGGCAGCACATTCTGAGCTCACTACTGTATCTGGACTCAAGGAGAAAAAGTTGCATTCCTCGCTATTCTGTAGTGATTGTAACAAGGTTGGCCAGGTGACTTTATAGAGTATGAGTCCCTGATTGGGGCTGTTAGTCTGGTCCAAGCAGGGAGCCCTGGCATACAAGGATGAATGGTAGATAAGCAGAAGGCTGGAAGAACAAAGCAAGCCAGGCAGCATCAGGAGATGCAGAAATCAATGTTTTGGGTGTAACCCTTCTTCAGGACTGGGAGTGGGTGGGGGGGGGGGGGGGGGGGGGGAGGGAACTGCAGATAAAGGGGGAGGCAGGGGCAGGATGGTGAAGTGGGGATAGGTGATGACAGGTAGAGGGTACGACATGGTTGAATGTCAGGGATGAATATCAGAGATATTGAGATCCTGGAATATCTGAGTCAGTGAGAGGCAGTGCTATTGTCAAATTGTAATTGAAGGGTAATGGTGATGGGATGCCAGCTTTGAGGAGTTATTTCATATTCATTTTTCACCTGATCAATGGACATTCAGCAGATGGAAATTGGGAAAGCACCATTTCAGCCTCCTCTTTAACATCCAAAGCCCAAGTGATCAATGTGGGAAACAAATAAGTAACACAACTCTTGAATTGGCTGTGAAGCTAAAGATAGGAACATAAACTGCTCAGACATCCACATCGGGCTGCTCTGTTACTGCTGGTTCAGTGTCAATCACACAACACCGGGTTATACTCCAACAGGTTTATTTGAAACCACAAGGTTTCGGAGCCACGCTCCTTCCTCAGACAGCTAGTGAGAGAGAATACATCAGGCACAGAATTTATAAGTAAAAGATCTAAGGGTCATATATCTGATGCAAATGTATTGAACAAACCTACATGGCTGTTAGTCTTTACTCCAGTCCACCCTAGTCCATTGGCACCTCCACGTCAGTGTTAATCAGCAGAACATGCACCGTAAAGTGGAGATTGCACTGACTAGCCAGAGGTCCTTAAAGAGGCTCAACAAGCAACCACTCAACAAACAACCCAGGGATCAGAGTGGTGCTGGAAAAGCACAGCAAGTCAGGCAGCATCCGAGGAGCAGGAAAATTGACATTGTGGGCAAAAGCCCTTCATCAGGAATGATGAAGGGCTTTTGCCCAAAACGTCGATTTTCCTGCTCCTCAGATGCTGCCTGACCTGCTGTGCTTTTCCAGCACCACTCTGATCGCTACTCTGGTTTCCAGCATCTGCAGTCCTCACTTTTGCCCAAACAACCCAGGGAAATTACCTCTTCTTTTTCTGGCTCCAGTTAAATGCAACAGCGCTGAACCCCAGCCCTAAAACAGGTTTTAACCAACTACCACTGTTCAAGGCTTTTATTTAGTCATTTCTGGGATATGTTGTTGCCTATCCCTGATCAGTTGAGACTAAAGATTCCATGGAATCCTTTATATTCATGTAAGAAGGTAGCCTGGACCTTGATTTAAAGTCTGAACTGAAAGTCAGCATCTCTAAATGTGGAGCGCCCCTTCCTGCACTGAATGGTAAGTTTTCAATTCACTTGAAACACAAATAGGGTTAAAAACAGGCCAAAATCATTAGTTCGGATTATAGATATTTCTCTAATCAAGTAGCTCAAAGGTGACATATCTTGGGAGCAGGTGGGACTTGAACTTATGCCTCCTGGTCCAGAGGTACACCACAAGACCTCCTCACAGTCTGGTTAAATGCTCAATATTGGAGTAGGTCTTCAACCCATAACTTTGTTCAATAAAATTCTTGACCTAGCTATAAATGATTTTGTTTACCATGCTCAAAATTCTAAATACAATTAACTCTTTGACACATTTCATTTGGTGACACAAACAAATTAATTGCTGAACCAATGGGTTGCCTGAAAATTATTTGCTTCTGTCGACAATTTATGGAAATGCTGACTTAAGCACAATTCCAATAACTGTATAAATGTCTTTGAAAAAATAATGTTATCCTTGTAAAGTTTCAGTTGCATTTATTCAAGTAAACAGAGAAACAGACATTGGGTGAACAGGCCAAATCACCAGTTGTAAATTATGACATGAATATATTGTGCAGATTATTTAATGATACTGCCTTCAATGGTTGTCCTTTAATAAAATCTTTCCTCCTTTAAGACACACTTCTTTGACCAAGCTTTTAGTCATTTCCCATTATATTAATTGTTGGTATTTTACAAAATCAAACAGCATTTTTGGGCTGGTCAGTCTTATCAGCACATTTTGAGATCATTTACAATGAGTTCACAGATGACTATCTAGAAGTTTCATAACATCCTGTTTCTAAGGGACTATTGGTTTAGTATTAGGGGTGTAAAAGTCAACAGATTTATGATTCATTGACCTCAGCAATAGTTGGGGAGATACCCACTGATCTGAACAGCCTGGATTAGGAGAGGAAAAATCAGCTCAAATGTCAGGCACATTGGTGGGCGGCACAGTGGCACAGTGGTTAGCACTGCTGCCTCACAGCGCCGGAGACCCGGGTTCAATTCCCGCCTCAGGCGACTGACTGTGTGGAGTTTGCACGTTCTCCCTGTGTCTGCGTGGGTTTCCTCCGGGTGCTCCGGTTTCCTCCCACAGTCCAAAAGATGTGCAGGTCAGGTGAATTGGCCATGCTAAAATGCCCGTAGTGTTAGGTAAGGGGTAAATGTAGGGGTATGGGTGGGTTGCGCTTCGGCGGGTCGGTGTGGACTTGCGAAGGGCCTGTTTCCACACTGTAAGTAATCTAATCTAATCAACAATTTCCTTTACAAACTATCATTGAATTTCTTGATCTCCCTAAGCAGTTCACCCCTCCCCTTTCCAAAATCTCCTTTCCCTTCTGAACCATTTCCCCTTTTCCCTTGATAATAGTATGACCTAACCCTAACTACAGGCTTGGAATAAAGAAAACATTGTAAAAGGCAGTAAAAGTCTGCATATTAACTGTATGTGAAGCTCATTAGTGCCATGTTAGATATTTAAATTAAAGAAGTACCTGAACCAAGAACAGTATCTTTCTGCAAGTCCAGCTATTTTCTTCCCAACCTTTTCTCCATTCTTCCAGTTATACTGAAAACCTGTCAATGTGTCCAATGCTAATAACCAAAGCTGCTGCCTTATGATACTGGGGATAGGAATAATTCCAATCTGCATTGTATGGAGGCAGTACTCTCTATTATTGCTGACTAAATACAAAGGAGAAATGGGGCTTTTCCAATTGCACAAACTATTTACTTAAGGTGAGTTAGACTGAGGTTACAAAAAAGGAGTGGGAGAGGGATTAGAGCTGAAATGATTTAGATTGTCTAATGCACTGCTTTGTATCAGCAAATAAGACAGCCGCAAAATGTGTTTTTTTTTCTGTGTGAATGCAAACAATTCATATTAGAATGATTGACTAACGCTTGGTCAAGGTGGTACGTCTCAAAGAAGGAAAGATTGAGAATCAGAGATTTAGACAGGAAATTCAAAAGTGTATTTCTGAGATAGCTGTAGGCACAACTACAATGATGGGGAAAACTGAATGTAGGTTTGCTCGCTGACCTGGAAGGTTCGTTTTCAGACGTTTCGTCACCACACTTGCTAATATCATCAGTGAGTCTCCAGATGAAGCACTGGTGGTGTAGCCTGCTTTCTATTTATGTGTTTGGGTTTCCTTCAGTCGGTGATATCATTTCCGGTGGTGACACCGTTTCCTGTGGTGATGTCATTTCCGGTTCTTTTTCACAGGGGGTGGTCAATGTGTATGTTTATAGAGTTCCGGTTGGAATGCCGTGCTTCGAGGAAAACCGGCCGGTGCATAGATGAGAGGCCAGAGATTTTGGACGATACTTGCTGAGAGAATAAAAAAGTATAACAATGATCGGCAAGAAAAGACAAATATCAGATCAACAAAACCAAAGGATTGAAGTTAAAGCAGAAACCCCTGGAAATACTCAGCAGGTTTGACAGAATTGTAGAGACAGAAACAATTAAAGTTTCATGCTGTGATCTTAAATCAGAATTCTGATGATCGGAAACATAACTTTTGTTTCTCTCACCACAGACATTGTCTGTCCTCCTGAGTTTCTCCAGCATTTTCTGCTTTCATTTCTGGTTTCCGACAGCCACAGTATTTTGCTTTTGTTGAAGGATAGAAGGGTACTCTTTTGCTTCTTTCAGGAAATTCTAAAAAAAAAGGGTTGATTGTCAATTTCTTGTATCATACCCAAGCCTTGTGATTCCCAGCAAGGTGCAGCTGTGACTGCTGCTTACTTTCACTCTTTCCTGAATGAGAATACTCAATATGGCACAAATGAGTCTTGACATAGTTCATGTGCAGGTCTCACTGCTTTTGGAAGACTTTATTTCAAATCTCAACAGTGAGTAGACCTCATCACATTCTGTAGCTTTGAATAATTCAAATGTCAATTTTCATTGTTTACAAAAAAAACAAGTTATTGGAGAGGATAGTGATTTAGAAATTCAATGATTACACTAAAATGAATCAAATTTTACATATTTTACCAATTTCCTCTGCAAGTTGGTGGCTCAGTGGTTAGCACTGCTGCCTCACAGCACCAGGTACGGATGACTGTCTGTGTGGTGTTTGCACATTCTCCCCGTGTCTGCATGGGTTTCCTCTGGGTGCTCCGGTTTCCTCCCACAGTGCAAAGATGTGCAGTTCAGGAGAATTGGCCATGCTAAATTGCCCATAGTGTGAGGTGCATTAGTTAGAGGGAAATGGGTCTGGGTGGGTTACTCTTTGGAGGGTCGGTGTGGAGTTGTTTCCACACTGTAGGGAATCTAATATAATCTAATGATCTGAAGGAGGCTTATCACTTCTGTTTGGAATATAAATTAAGATGATCAAGTGCACTGATAGGTTGTGCTGGGACTAAGACTTTAAGACATGTTTGCTATCATGTAAAGCTGTGGAGACAGCTCAATTAGCTTTGCTCTGAACTGGATCTTCACCCCAGTGAATACTTTGCAATTCATAACATCCCATAATATGGATATTTATTGGAATCATTGGGAAAAAAAATCTTGTATCTATCTATCACCTCAGCAGGGTATTCCAAAATACTTTAGGGCCAATAAAATAGTCACAAGGTCATTGCCTGTTGTATCAGGCTTACACACAGAAAAACACAACAAACAGAAATGCAACATAGCAAGCACAGTTTTAAAATTACACTTATCCCTTTCAGAGTTAATAACAGGAAACACTCTTTCACACAGAGATTGGTGGAATCCAGGAACTCTCCCCCAAACAACTGTTGACAACAGTTGAACATTTCAAAGTGGAGGTTGGCAGATATTTTGAATAATTGTTCATTTGATAGAAGTTCTGAAGAAGATCCTTATTGGCCAACACCAACTAGACTCCATCACCAAGAACATCTTCCCTTCCCCACCCCTCCCTGCCTTACACAAGGACCACTCCCTTCATCACTCCTTGGTTTGCACCACTCTCTGCACCAATCCCTCTATATCCCAAGGTACCTTCCCCTGCAACTGGAAAATATGCGAAACCTCCGGTACATCACCCCACTCACTACCATCCAGAGCCCCATACAGGCGAAGGTTCACCTGCCTCTCCTCCAACCTAGTTTATTGTATCTGGTGCTCCTGATGTGGTCTTCCCTACATCGAGGAGACCAAACATAAACTTAGGGAATGGTTCGCCGAGCATCTCAGCTGGGCTTGCCAGAGCCGACCAGACCTCCCAGTCACCGCCCATTTCAATTCTCCTTCCCACTCCCCTTCCAACATGACCATCCTCAGCCTCCTCCATTGCCACAGCAAATCAGACTGCATGTTAGAGGAACAACACCTCATGGGCAACCAACAACCCAGAGGACTCTTTATTAGGTTCTCCAGTTTCAAATAAACTCCCTTCCCATCCCCTGACTCCCTCCCCAGCCCCTCCCCCTCCCTTCCATTCTACTTACAGACTCTTCCTTCCAGCCACCAACTGGATTCATTCCACCAATTGACCAACCAGGTCGTCCCCTCTACCTGTGTTCACCTATCACTACCTCATCATTACTGCCCTTTCCCCACACAAAACCCTCACCCAATCCCTCTTCCCCATCTCATTATCTGCAGCTTCCCCTACACACACACCTCCAGTCCTGAAGAAGGGTTACACCTGAAACATTGACTTCTCCACCTCCTGATGCTTCTTAGCTTGCTGTCTTCTTCCAGCCCCCAGCTTGTCTTATTGAATTGGAAGCATTAATTTTGTTTCTTTCTCCATAGCTGCTGCCAGACCTACTGAGTATCTTCGATACTTTTTATTTCAGGTTTCCAACATCTACACTATTTTATCTTTGCTTTTGTGCTATTGCACGATATTGATATATTTTTGTTGTTTATGGCGTAAAAAACACATTTTTTCTTTGGACTGTGCACTAAAACTGGGAAAAGATACTACTTTAAACCAAAGAAGCTGTGTTAGAAGGTATTTGCCATTTTAAAAATAAGATACTGGAACACACTGTGTTGTAAATACAATGTTGAAGTAGTGAGGGAGAAATCCACTGCCTGTCTATGATCAGGGCAATTCTGCCCAGAGACAGACTTTTCATTGGCTTTTCAATTGACACCCGTTGTCATAGGTTCAGGAAAACTCAGCATTGTAAGTTTTTCTTGATTGGTTTCTGAGCGAATGGCTAGAGTCTTGTGTGGACAATGTAGCAACAATGCTTAGCAACAATGTAGCAACAACACTTGCAAATGAAGAATTAAAGAAAATTCCTTAGCAGCAATTTACTCTCACTCACTTTCCCTCTTGAGATACTCTCCTGACAAATATCTGTTGAAAGAAGAACAGTAACCTTAATTAGAAATCCTTAACTAGTGAAAGGAAGACCGGGAATTGGTGTACCCACAACCTTGTATTATCAGCTAAGAGTTGGAGCAAATTGAAATGAATTGAAATATACTGAAAGAAAACAACTCATTGACATCTGTGATCTGAACTGATGCTACAAATTGTGATTCGGATAAAAGTGAGGTCTGCAGATGCTGGAGATGCTGAAACATTCCACAAGAGAATGTCTCTGGGACACACGCACTAACCAACTCCATCGCCATGCGGCTGAACACTTTACTCTCCCTCCCACTCCGTCAAGGACATGCAAGTCCTGGGCCTCCTGCATCGCCAAACTCTAGCCACCCGACGCCTGGAGGAAGAAAGCCTCATCTTCTGCTTTGGGACCCTCCAACCACATGGGATCAATGTGGATTTCACCAGTTTCATTTCCTGTCCCACCATCTTATTCCCAGATCCAGCTTTCCAAGTCGGCACCGCCCTCTTGAACTGTCCTACTTGCCCATCTTTCTGCCAAACTATCACATTCTCATTACCCTCCCCCCCCCCCCTCCAGCCCCATCCCCTCCCATTTATCTCTCAGCCCCCTTGGCCCACCCCCTCATTCCTGATGAACAGCTTATGCTCGAAATGTCAAATCTCCTGTTCCTTGGATGCTGCCTGATCGGCTGTGCTTTTCCAGCACTGCACTCTTTGACCTCAAACTGTGATTCCCTGATTTTATTTTGACCCTCACATCATAGTCATGTATTGTCTATCATTGTATGACTGTCTGGATGAGGGTGTGGGAATTTTTTTTAAAAAGAGATAGAATTTAAAATATACAGTATGCAGTAATAAGTTAGCAATGTCATGTTTCTTTTTGCCATTGATTAAACCCAATTTATTTTCAGTAAATACTTATTAATGCAATATTGGGAATAAACCTGGTTTGCGTCTTCTTTCAATCTGAATTAGACAGTTAGGTCGAATTGGGACAATTAGTGGCTTCATCAGATTTTCACATTTGTGATGACTAAGCAGCAGAGGAACTTTATAGGATATGAAATCAAGGTTGAAAATGTGTTCTGAAAAAGCGCAGCAGGTCAGGCAGCATCCAAGGAGTAGGAGAATCAACGTTTCGGGCATGAGCCCTTCTTCAGGAATGAGGAAAGTGTGTCCAGCAGGCTAAAAGGTAGGGAGGAGGGACTTGGGGGAGGGGTGTTAGAAATGCGATAGGTGGAAGGAGGTTAAGGTAAGGGTGATAGGCCGGAGTGGGGGTGGGGGCGGAGAGGTCAGGAAAAAGATTGCAGGTTAGGAAGGTGGTGCTGAGTTCAAGGGTTGGGACTGAGTCAAGGTGGGGGGAGGGGAAATGAGGAAACTGGAGAAATCTGAAGTTCATCCCTTGTAGTTGGAGGGTTCCTAGACGGAAGATGAGGCGCTCTTCCTCCAGCCATCGTGTTGCTATGGTCTCCTAGGTGGAAGATGAGGCACGACGGCTGGATCTCCAGCATCTGCAGTCCTCACTTTCTCTTATGAAATCAAGGTGACTAAGTGGGGTTAAGATACAAGTCATTCATTATCTTATTGAATGGCCCCTTTCAGTTCCTTAATAAAGCTTTTAATGAGACTAGCCAGTTTCAAGAAAGGCAACTGTATACCAGTTATTTGGCTGATGCTGAGGGAACAGTCTACATCAGATATTGTATCCAGTCTACAAGAAGAGTATTTTTCTCTTAAATTTAATTATGGGGTGTGACAAGGAGAGCATTAATTTTCCCAGGCCTAACTGCTCTTTTTAAGATGCCTTTTTGAACCACTGCAATCAGTGTGGGGTAGGTACGCCATACTGCTGTTATGGAAGACAGAGACCCTTTGCCTGCCAACACTGTATGATTGGTTCTCAGGTAATGGAACAAGGTGGTAACAAGTTACAGAGAGCAAGAGAAAGAGAAGTGTTCAGTTCTTTTCCAGCTTGGGAACAGTCTCTCTGTTCTCTGCAGTCAAAATGTACTATAAGCCTGAAGAAAACCAGTTCTTCTTCCCTTCAACAGTTGTTGTAATCTGTAACTTTTAACTGAACAGTCAGAGACTTCTTAGAAGTGAACTCATCATTTAGAATCTCTTACCAAACAATGAAAATATTCAGAGAATTACATATGAAGCAGAAGAATAATAAAGGTCATGCCAGCCACAGAATGGGGGTAAGAAGACCACTGAACTCTCTTTCCAGTTTTTCCTCACTGCCTAATAATCTGGTTCTGTGTGTGTGTGTGATTTTACTTGATTTGATTTATTGTTGTCGCATGTGCCTAAGTATTGTGAAAAGTTTTGTTTTGAGATCAGTACAGGCAGATCCTATCATACAAGGACACACAGATCGTAGGATATTTAGAGAGAGTGAGACGTACAAGATTATGGCTGCACAGGAGGTGCATTAAAACAAGATCAACATTAGATTTGAAATTAGAGAGGTCCATTCAGCAGTCTAATAACAGCAGGGAAGAAGCTTTTCTTGAACTGGTTGGTACATATGTTCAAGATTCTGTATCTTCTGCCTGATGGAAGAGGTTGGAAGAGAGTATAATCGGGGTGGGAGGAGTCATTTATGATTATGACAGCTTTTCCATGGCGATAAGAAGTGTAAGTGGAGTACATGGATGGGAGGTTGGCTTCCGTGATGGCCTGGGCTGTGTACACAACTTTCTGTAGTTTCTTATGGTCCTGAGCAGTTGCCATACAAGGCCATTATGCACTTGGATAGAATGCTTTCTGTGGTGCATCTGTAAAAGTTGGTGAGAATTTATGAGGGCTTTCATGTTTGAATTAATAGTATTATATACTAAAAGTATATAACTGTTAACCTGTACCTAGAGTCTAAGCACTTGTAATGAATGGCAATTCTTGTTCAGGATAGAGATTTGGGCTGAGCTTTCTATCAATCTGGGTCTGAAAATCACATAATTTTGGGAACTTTACATACTTTATAAAACCTTTCACTTGCATGATGACTCCAAGAACAGCAGAGTTTGATTTTCAGTGTGTTACCACTGTGAGATGTAACAATGTGTACAGTTAATTAATACTATTTTGGGGTTGGATTTAAAATAGAAACAGATGGTTATGGATTAGTTCTATGAAGGTCTGTTTAAAAGATCAGAAATTCAATTTGGAACAATAACATAAATACACCAGCTCCAAGAAAACAGAGTTGCAGTAGCATGCCTGGAAGAACCAATATAGTGTTAACAGCTAAGTTGTTTATACTGTTGGGTTTGTGATGTGTAAGGTGAGCATATTAAGGCAAGATTTGGAGATGCTGGTGTTGGACTGGGGTGTACAAAGTTAAAAATCACACCACACCAGGTTATAGTTCAACAGGTTTATTTGGAAGCTCTAGCTTTCGGAGCACTGTTGCCACACTCACACACGCATCCTCCCACAGACTTATATCCCTTTACACTCACACTCACACACATACACACACTCTCTCACAGACACCCATAACCCCAACCACCCCCCCCCCCCCCCCCCAAACACACACACACACACCCACATATAAGTTTGTGGGGTGAATTTGTACTTGCAGAATTACATTTTACTTTGCTTAAAAACTGCATGAATCCATGTAAGATTCTGTAAATCCGCTTTTTTAGATTAGAATCAGTCTGACCATTGTGACACAGATAGCCTCAAACAGAGAAGCTCACACCTTCATTGCATTATCTGGTCCAACATGACACCAATTGTTAAAGTTCATTTGAGAATGTAACTTTTAAAAAAGGTTTTGTGATTTACATATGAAAGAACTGAAACCAACATGTTCATTCTAAAAGATGAGCGACTTAACAAACAATCCAGGGCTTTTTCAATATATAATTTCAGTTACAGTACACTGTAAACTTTTGCTATAAATTCTATGTCTTACAATCTTATACTGCACAACCACCTGATGAAGGAGCGGTGCTCCGAAAGCTAGTGCTTCCAATTAAACCTGTTGGACTATAACCAGGTGATGTGTGATTTTTAATATTAAGGCAAATAATTTGGTTTTGCTTTCAGTACAGAAAGTTCACGATTTTAGTTCAGAAAATGTCAGAGTTCAATCAGGAGAGAGCAGTTTTCTTCTTGCAGGAGAACACATACTTTTCCAGTTCAGTTCAAGGCAATTGGACACCTCAGTAGAAATGGTTTCTGATCTGTGGAGCTTCTAAGCCAAGTGAATTTGGGTAGAAATCTTGAAGTTATTAGAACTGAGAAAGTTTAGGCCATCAGGATTGTGAGATTTTAGTGCCTGTGGCATTAGAAAGGAATCATAAAAATAAAAAAATAGCCTCAACAATCCAGGAGAATGAAACTAGAAATTATCTGTTGAGTAAAGTCAACTTCTCTGGGATTGAGTCTCTGTATAGATTGTGTTTGGGAAATGGGTTAAAACTTTGTACAGATGTTTATGTTAAGATCTTTCCATCTTCATATATATATAAATGTATAGCTCTCCCTTCTACTGTGTAATTAACAGATGTTTTGTTACAGCCTCGTGTGAATATATTTTGATGACTGACAACCATGTTAACCATTTGTAAAAATTAAATATACAATCTATAAAGTCATGTTTCACTCAGAGCTGAATTGTCCAATGTTACATCACTCCAGATCATAACACTGTCTATCATATACTGTTCCCACTGTTTAACATGCAATTAGCCGGTTCCCTCACCACCTGCCACAGAGCTAACCTAGCAGCTGTGTCCTTCAGGACTTGACCAGTTCGGTCAGCAGAAGTGTTTCTTGTATGAATATTGTTAGCAGCTTCTGGGAACTTGGATCAGAAGAGGACTGAACACAAAACTAGTGCAAATTAGTAACATTTTATTAATTATGAAATAATATACTGAAGCAGGGCAGAGAAGGTAATGGTACTTCATCTCTTCATCCATCAAGTCTCAGTTATATGTGACCTGCTTGCGATCTGACATCATTAATGTTAACATTGAATACTGCTATTAATCCCAATCATATATTAAACTATTTTCAGTTTCATCCTATTCCCATTTCCACCAATCCTCTACACTACTTCCAGAAGGTTCTTTACTCTCTTGGAGGAGGTGTAGGATGTATGTGCTGCCTTATTCTCATCTGGGAAAGGCAAAGTATTGGCAGGGTAAGGTCACAGCTTGTCTCAACTGCTGGTAACTGTGCTCTGACAATGATGACGGTCTCTTTCTCCTTCTCTGTAGTGCTTAGGTTTTCTTTACAGAAAGGAATTTCTGTATTTGATTTCAGTTGTTGCAGTTACATGTCATTGGTGGTTTCTTCAAAAAGCATTTGATTCTCCTTGAATGAGACAACAAAACACTCAACATTATTGCTGCTGTTGTCAAAGCGTATTGTGAAATCTAGGACCTCTACTTGCAATAAATCATCAGCATCAATGGCAGCTTCATTCCCTTTTGCCCCTTCCTGAAAATTAAGGGCTAAAATTTCATCCTGTGATTGGCTGCCTTCATTTGGTGCCTTGTGTTCCAATTACTTCTAAGCTTTGCATAATCCTCCTGTGGTCAAGAGGATGGGATTTCTTCCGTGAAGACTGATTCAGGATTAGCTACAGCTGGTAAATAAAAAAGATTCAAAGCTACACAAGTGTCTCTATTTAATAAAGAACAATGTTGATAAGGAAAGATATTAATCATATCAGGATTCTCTCTCTTTCGTTATAGTAGAATGTAGCCTGCATCTGCCCTCATGCTGTTATTGAGAAATATCTCAGCCAGAGTTTGAACATAAGGTGGGTTGGTGAAATTCAGACTTCCACAATGCTGCACCTGAATGATGGTATACATCTAGTCCTGGATACAATTTAGTTTACTTGACATTAACCATGATATCTGTAAACCAGAAATTGTCATTTGGATCTACTACTTTTCTTGCTCTTCAGGTTCCTCTACTTTTTGGACAGTTGTGAACTAGAATGATCTATTATAAAACATTTTCTCACAGATGGAAGTCTTCAAATGCTGCTTCAGCAAACCACTTTTAACATGCCTCTCATGGCCTGCATGGCAATCAGTTTTAGTAGTTGGCCAGGTTTAGTGTGGTGAGGAGACAATGGTGGTGACTATGCCCTCTGCCTTCCTGTTCTGCTTTCCTCTAGGTGCTCTGGTATCACACTTATTCTCATGCTTAGAAGGGGTTTGTGACAGGAAATTGTGAAGGAAATTGTAATCTTTGATGTTTATTCTCTGCCATTAAAGTAATTCAGGTTTAATAATGAACCCTGGGTACCTGATAAATTTGTCCCAGCCTCTAAGAGCCCCCTTCTGTATCCTGTAGTACAAAATGAAGGCTTTGATGATCTGTTAACCCATGTGTTTTTTTAATCACAGGGCTGTCTTCCACCCAACTCTGATCTTTATCTGACTCTAAGTGAATCTGAAGACATTCTGGTAGCAATTCAAGCAGCAATATTGGACTGTCAATGATATGGCTTGGAATTGCAGATGCTCTGGTTAAGCTATGGGATCCTCTGCTGTCCCGTACAGTTCACATTGGCTGTTGTCAGGTGAGCTTCTCATCTACATGCTATTGGTGGCTTTCTCAAGTGTGTTCTTGTGGCTTTTAACTTTCCCATACTCTGACAGAGTCAGCTTGGATTCCTTGCAGTTTCCCTTTCTCAGGTCTGATTGCTGTGAAGGCCTCAAAATCCTTCACCCACCAGCCCCTGCTGCTGCTGAATGCCTCTTTAGGACTTTATTGCTGGTGTTTAATGCTTGCCTCCATGTCTAAGTGTCATTAGCAGCTTCTGCAAGGACTGTACATGATACCAATGCAAACTAATAGTATTTATGAACAATTTGAATTTGAATTTGAATACATTAAAGACAAAAGAGTAACTAGGAAGAGAATAGGGCCCTTTAATGATCAGCAAGGCCACCTATCTGACGAAAGGCTGGAGCTGGGTGAAATACTAAATGAGTATTCCACATCAGTATTCACTGTGGAGAAGCTAGAGAACTTGGGAAAATAAATAGCGATATCTTAACAAATGTCCATATTACAGAGGAGGTGATGCTAGATGCCTTAAAATGCATAAAGGTGGATAAATCCCCAGGACCTGATTAGGTGTACCCTAAAACTTTGTGGGAAAGTAATGGCTGAGCCTCTTGCTGAGATATTTGTATCATAGATAGCGAGCAGTGAAGTGCAGGAAGCTTGGAGGTTGGCTAACATGGTGCCATTATTTAAGAAAGGTGGTAAGGAAAAACCAGGGAACCATAGACCAGTGAGCTTGAAGTCAGTGATCGGGAAGTTGTTGGAGGGGATTCTGAGGGATAGGATTTACATGTATTTGGAAAGGCAAAGGATAGTCATTTATCTCTGTGCATGGGTAATTATGCCTCACTAATTTGATTGAGCTTTTTGAAGAAGTGATGAAGAAGACTGATAAAAGCAGAGCAGTGGACATTGTCTAATGGACTTCAGTAAGGTGTTTGATAAGGTTCCGCATGGTAGACTGCTCAGTAAGGTTAGATCACATGGAGTACCTGGTGAACTAGCCATTTGGATACAAAATTGGCTCGAAGGTAGGAGACGGAGGGTAGTGATGGAAGGTTGCTTTTGGGACTGGAGGCCCCTGTGACCAACAGTGTGCTGCAGGGATCAGTTCTGGGTCCAGTACCTTTTGTCATTTATATAAATAATTTGGATTTTGATTAGGAGGTACACTTAGTAAGTTTACGGATGACACCAAAGTTGGTGGTGTAGTGGGCAGCAAAGAAGGATACCTCAGAGTACAGCAGACCTTGAGCAGATGGGCAGATGGGCTGATGGGCCAAGGAATGACAGATGGCATTTAATCCAGATAATTGGGAGGTGCTACATTCAGGCATATCAACACAGGACTTATACACTTAATTGTAAGCTCTTGGAGATTGTTACCAAACAAAGACACCTGGGGTGCAGGTCCATGGTTCCTTGAAAGTGGAGTTGCAGGTAGACAGGATAGTGAAGAAAGCATTTGGTACACTTGCCTTAATTGTAGTGCTCCAAAACCTAGTGCTTCCAAATAAATCTGTTGGATTATAACCTGGTGTTGTGTGATTTTTAACTTTGTACACCCGAGTCCACCTCCGAATCTTGCCTTAATTAGTAAGTGCATTGAGTATAGGAGTTGGGAGGTCATGTTGCAGCTGTAGAGGACATTGGTTTGGCCACTTTTGGAACACTGCCTACAATTCTAGGCTCCTTGCTGTAGGAAACTTGAAAGGATTCAGAAAAGATTTACAGCGATTTGCCAGGGTGGGCGGGTTTGACTTATTGGAAGAGGCTGAATAGGCTGGGGCTGTATTCCCTGGAACGTTGGAGGCTGAGGGGTGACCTTATAGAGGTTTATAAGATCATGAGGGGCATGGATACGGTGAATAGTCAAGATCTTTCCCCAGGGTAGGGGAATCCAAAACTAGAAAGCATATGTTTAAGATGAGAGGGCAAATATTTAAAATAGATCTAAGGCACAAGTTTTTCATGCTGAAGGTGGTGATGTGAGGATTGAGCTGCCTGAGGAGGTGGCGGAGGCTCTTACAATTACAACATTTAAAAGACAGCTGGATGGGTATATGAATTGGAAACATTCAGAGGCATATGGGCCAAATGTTGGCGAATGGGATGAAGTTAGTTTAGAATGTCTGGTCAGCATGGACAAGTTGGACCAAAGGGTTTGTTTCTGTGCTGTACATCTCTGTGACTTTAATTTAGGTAGAGAAGGTTGATACCTGGATTTGCTTCCATCAAGTCTCAGCTTCATGTAGCTTGTACATTATCTGACATCAGTGATAATACACTCTTACCCAATAGTATTTCATTCTTACATCACATTATCAAACTATTCTTCATGATAAACACTGAAGCCCCTCATCCAGAGTATATTCTGTGTCCTTGTCACTCTCACTGCTTTTTCTAATTGGCATTCAACTTGGAGGAATACTGATTCATCAGCTGAGATGGGGGAGTAGATCGTAATCAGATGGATGTTCACTTTCCTATGTGTTACCTGATGCAATGAGACTTCAAGGGGTCAGGAGTCAATGTTGAGGACTTCCAGGGTAACTCCCTCCCAACTGTATGCCAACTCTGGTGGGACAGGACATATCTACAGATAGAATCATAGAATCACTACAGTGTGGAAGCAGCCCATTTGGTCCACATCGACCCTCCAAAGAGCATTGCACTCAGACCCATCCCCAAACCTGTAACCACACATTTCCCATGGCCAATCCACTTAACCTGCAGATCTTTGGACTGTGGGAGGAAACCAGAGTGCCTCTAGGAAATCCATACAGACATGAGGAAAAGATTCAAGCTCCACACAGTCACCCAAGGCTAAAATCAAACCCGTGTCCCTGGTACTGTGAGGCAGAAGTGCTAACCACTGAGATATAGTGCCATACCAGAATGGTGATGGTGATGTCTGGGACATAGTCACACTCATCAAATCATACCTTACAGATAATATCAGTCTGAGTAGTCTGTGAGACTGCTCTCCCAGTTTTGGCACAAAATCCCTGATGATAGTAAGGAGCACCTTTCAGGGTCAATAAGTCTGCTCTTGTCATTTCCAACGCGTAGGTCAGTACCAGATAGTCTGTCTTGTTTCCTCCCAGAAAACTGCACACTACAAAAAAAATGTTGGTCCAGATTTTTAAGTTATTTGTTCAATAATATATCTGCTATGTTACCAATTCATGATTGGTATATTGTAAATTTGTGTTCAAAGAACTCTAATTCATTAATCTCTGATTTATACCACAATGTCTTCAGAATTGCAACACATAAAAAATGCTTCTTGATTGATGTTAATGTATTCTAGCAAGACAGGACTCTCGCCTCAGAAAGCAAACTAACTTTTCTGAGCCTCTGCAATTGTTCAGTGAAAGGAAAATTTATTTACACCACCTCTCCAAGGAGAAAGGGTCGGATAACACGAACGTGGATTCACAATTCTATTAGAAGCTTTTAGTGAAAGCATGAAAATGAAAATCTATGACCTGTGAGTGGCTGGGGGGTGCTCTGATCAGGCTAAATGATCCTTTATGATAATCTCTATTACTTGAAATGAGTAGAGAGGGAATTATCAGGTAGAGTGATACATTTAGGAAGATGACACCATGTATATGATTCATTCAATTTCTGATTGGCACCAATAGTGGTTACAATTACACTTTCAACATTAAAGTTACTTCTTAGCTTCTAAACTTATATAAAATTATAAAACAAAAAAGAATCATTTTCTCTCACCATTTTCAAAGATAGTTCCTAACTATTTTGCAAATGAAATGAAAGGCACTAATACTACCAACTGATAAAATAATTTCACATCCCAATGTGCAATGTGTGACTCCCAAAGAACAATGAGAGGGAGGAAAGGAGGATGTTAAAAGAGGACAGAGGCTGAATCCTTAGAAGAGAATTCCAGTGATGAACCATGAAAATCAGAGATATACAAGAGGTGAGGGTAGCACAACTAACCTGGAAGTTTCCAGGGCTGGTGGAGATGACAGGGATAAGGGGGTGGGGGGGGGGAGCATGTTTTTTCTCCTTTATACATTCACAGGATAAGGCTGTAGCTGTCTAGGTGGCATTTATTGTTAAGAGTCAACCATATTGCTGTGGATCTGGAGTCACATGTAGTCCATACCAGAAAGGATGGCAGTTTCCTTCCCAAGATGGAATTAGTGAACCAGATGAGGTTTTCCTGACAATCAATTCATGGTCCACTCGGATTCGAACCCGGCTCTGCGGGATGTTATCTGGATTACCAGGCCGGCTGTAATACCACTACCTAGAGGTATGGAAGGAGGATGCAGTGGAGTGACTGGGAAACAGGAGAGCAGGGTTTGAAATTGAGTTTCCAAAGGCAAGCAGTAGAGCTGAGTGATGAGCAGAGGGTAATGAGAAGGACCTGGTGCCATGGAGACTGAGATTTCCCAGTGTGGGAGGGAACCTGGCCTACCGCAACTGCAGCCAGCGATTGTGAGGGTGATACAGAACTCAGGGAGGGTTTGAGCTCTGGATACCCGAGGGTGCGGACAGACACACACACACACAAACCGGAGCGGGAGTGGGCTGGAGCGGAGAGCTCCGGATTTAAGTTGACCTCGGCAGCAGTTGGCGAATCCCGGAGACTAGGAACCTCGTGAAAACCCTGGGAAACCAGTGCATTGGACAAGCGCCTACATCTGATAGCCATCAACCCGGAGCCGCTGCAACGGGAATCGAGCAGATCCCACTGGGATCCCTGAATCACAGAGACTGGATCATTCCCCCTGATTACCCAGCGGCAAGTGAAGCCGGACACTGTCAGATTCCCGGTTCCTCCCTGTTTATTCAAGCGGAACCTGTCCACGGAATTCCATCCAAACTCGGAGCGGTTCCCTGGGAATGGAGACCGCGCTCTGGGAAAGCCTTCCTGCTCTCAGGAAGTTTGCAATCCGGGCAAACTTTAAGGAGCAGCTCTCCGGTTACAGCGGGACCATTCGGCCTGTCCGGCTCATCCTAGGTTGAGCGGAAGGGCAGGGAAACCGAGAGAGGGCTCCCCCCGGGGCCGGCTGGGGTTATATTCCCGGGAAGGTGCGGGGTTGGGGTGAGGATGTGAGGATGCTCCAGGAGCTGCTGGAAGAACCGAGCTCCTCCCCTCTCCTCCCCTCACCGTCCCCGTGAGCAGGCGGTTCCTGAGCGGCGGAGGGAGGCGGGGACTCAGTGCAGCTGCAGCAGCAGCGGCGACGGCACTCTCTGTGTCTCTGTGTAAGGGTCTGTGTGTGTGGGGGGTGAGGGTCTGTGTGTGTGTCTGTGTGTGTGGGGGGTGAGGGTCTGTGTGTGTGGGGGGGTGAGGGTCTGTGTGTGTGTCTGTGTGTGTGGGGGGTGAGGGTCTGTGTGTGTGTCTGTGTGTGTGGGGGTGAGGGTCTGTGTGTGTGTGGGGGGTGAGGGTCTGTGTGTGTGTCTATGTGGGGGGGGGTGAGGGTCTGTGTGTGTGTCTGTGTGTGGGGGGGGTGAGGGTCTGTGTGTGTGTCTGTGTGTCTGTGGGGGGTGAGGGTCTGTGTGTGTCTGTGTGTGTGTGGGGGGGGGTGAGGGTCTGTGTGTGTGTCTGTGTGTCTGTGGGGGGTGAGGGTCTGTGTGTGTGTCTGTGTGTGTGGGGGGGGTGAGGGTCTGTGTGTGTGTCTGTGTGTGTGGGGGAGGTGAGGATCTGTGTGTGGGGGGGTGAGGGTCTGTGTGTGTGTCTGTGTGTGTGTGGGGGGTGAGGGTCTGTGTGTGTGTCTGTGTGTGTGGGGGGGGTGAGGGTCTGTGTGTGTGTCTGTGTGTGGGGGGGTGAGGATCTGTGTGTGTGTCTGTGTGTGTGTGGGGGGGTGAGGGTCTGTGCGTGTGTCTGTGTGTGTGGGGGGGTGAGGGTCTGTGTGTGTGTGGGGGGGTGAGGGTCTGTGTGTGTGTCTGTGTGTGTGGGGGGGGGTGAGGGTCTGTGTGTGTGTCTGTGTGTGTGGGGGGGTGAGGGTCTGTGTGTGTGTCTGTGTGTGGGTATGTGTGTGCGGGTGTGGATGTGTGTGTGTGAGGGTCTGTGTGTCTGTGTGGGGGGGTGAGGGTCTGTGTGTGTGTCTGTGTGTGTGGGTGTGTGTGTGTGTCTGTGTGTGGGGGGGTGAGGGTCTGTCTATGTGTCTGTGTGTGGGTGTGTGTGAGGGTCTGTGTGTGAGGGTCTGTGTGTCGGTGTGGGTGTGTGTGAGAGGGTCTCGGTGTGGGTGTGAGAGGGTCTGTGTGTGTGTGAGGGTCTTGGTGTGTGTGGGTGTGGGTGGGTGTGTGAGGATCTCGGTGTGGGTGTGTGAGGGTCTGTGTGTGTGAAGGTCTCGGTGTGGATGAGGGTCTCAAGTGTGTGTGTGTGTGTGTGAGGGTCTGTGTGTGTGTGAGGGTCTCGGTGTGTGTGAAGGTGTGTGTGAGGGTCTCGGTGTGGGTGAGGGTCTGGGTGTGTGTGTGTGAGGGTCTGGGTGTGTGTGTGAGGGTCTCGGTGTGGGTGAGGGTCTGGGTGTGTGTGTGTGAGGGTCTTGTGTGTGAGGGTCTCTGTGTGGGTGAGGGTCTCTGTGTGTGAGGGTGTGTGTCTCTCTGTGTGTGAGGAGGGGTGTGTGTGAGGGTCTCAGTCTGTGTGTGTGTGAGGGTCTCGGTGTGAGTGAGGGTCTCTGTACGGGTGAGGGTCTCTGTGTGTGAGGGTGCGTGTCTCTCTGTGTGTGAGGGTCTCGGTGTGAGTGAGAGTCTCTGTGCGGCTGAGGGTCTCTGTGTGTGAGGGTGCGTGTCTCTCTGTGTGTGAGGGTCTCGGTGTGTATGAAGGTGTGTGTGTCTCTCTGTGTGTGAGGGTCTCGGTGTGAGTGAGAGTCTCTGTACGGGTGAGGGTCTCTGTGTGTGAGGGTGCGTGTCTCTCTGTGTGTGAGGGTCTCGGTGTGAGTGAGGGTCTCTGTACGGGTGAGGGTCTCTGTGTGTGAGGGTGCGTGTCTCTCTGTGTGTGAGGGTCTCGGTGTGAGTGAGAGTCTCTGTGCGGCTGAGGGTCTCTGTGTGTGAGGGTGCGTGTCTCTCTGTGTGTGAGGGTCTCGGTGTGAGTGAGGGTCTCTGTACGGGTGAGGGTCTCTGTGTGTGAGGGTGCGTGTCTCTCTGTGTGTGAGGGTCTCGGTGTGTATGAAGGTGTGTGTGTCTCTCTGTGTGTGAGGGTCTCGGTGTGAGTGAGGGTCTCTGTACGGGTGAGGGTCTCTGTGTGTGAGGGTGCGTGTCTCTCTGTGTGTGAGGGTCTCGGTGTGAGTGAGGGTCTCTGTACGGGTGAGGGTCTCTGTGTGTGAGGGTGCGTGTCTCTCTGTGTGTGAGGGTCTCGGTGTGAGTGAGAGTCTCTGTGCGGCTGAGGGTCTCTGTGTGTGAGGGTGCGTGTCTCTCTGTGTGTGAGGGTCTGTGCGCTGCTCCCTCTCTCTCCCTCACTCTCTCTCTCTGTCACACACAGACACCATGCTGCCCTGGAGAAAGAGCAAGCTGGTCCTGTTGGATGAGGAAAACCAGGCGAAGGCGAAGAGTTTACCGGGCGGCGGTTTGAGCTACAGCTCGCTGCTGTCCTCCTTGGTGCGGGCATGTCCTGGCATTTGGCCTCAGTGCCCGCTGCCCAGGCTCGGTACCATGTTCAGGAGCAGGCGGCAGAAGCTGCAGCTGACCCGGGACGCCCCGAGCTACACGGTCTGGTACCTGGGTAACGCAGTGACCTTCACCGCCCGGGGGGAAGGCTGCACCGAGCAGGCAGTGGCCAGAATCTGGGCACGGTGTGAGCAGGGCACGGCGGGCACCAAGATGAAGCTCACCATTGGCCCCCACGGCATCCGGATGAGGCAGGCGGAATACAAATGCAAACAGAGCGGCCACTTGTACCTTCTGCACCGGATCACGTACTGCGCGGCGGACGGGCAGCGGCGGCGGGTGTTAGCTTGGGTTTACCGGCACCAGGTGAAGCACAAGGCGGTGGTGCTGCGATGCCATGCGGTGCTGCTGTGTAAAGCCGCCCGGGCCCAGGAACTAGCGGCTCAGCTCCAGCAGCTCTCCCGCTCCGCCTTCGCCGACTTCAAGCGGCTCAAACGGCAGGACGATGCCCGGCACCGGCAGCAGCAGCGGCTCGGCCAGGGCATGGTGCCCCTGGTGCCCATCAGGAAGCTCCTCAACAGCCAGTGCCCATACCGACCTCCCCTGGAGCGGGCCCGGAGCGGCCTCAGGTTAATGCCCATCGCTGAGGATGTGACCGGGGAGGAGCAGGAGGAGCGCGGGCTGGAGCCTGGCACTGACTCTGGGATCACCAACGTGTGCCACCAACTCAGCTCCTGGCACATCGACCCCTCCCTGCACCAGCCACCCCGCCTGTACCCTCTCCCCTTGGGCCAGGCACTAGGCACAGCCCGGGAGCGGGTGGACTGAGAGGGTGGGGAGGGGGGACAGAGGGAGAGGGAGATGGAGGGGGGTCTGTCAGTCTCCTGCCCTCCCGGGGGGTAGGGGGAAACGGCCCTGGGCACTATGGGACCCACCCCCTGCAACAACCCGCGGGTGGGATAGCAGAGCAAGGGCCGAACTCCCCCAAACCCCCTCAGCCACAGCAGCGGAGTTGGGGGAAGGGAGGTGGTACCTGTTGAGAGCCGGGTAAAGGGAAGGGGCAGATTGCAATAAGCCGGGGGTGGGGGAGGGGGGAACCGGCCACCCACCCTCGTGGTAAGGAATATTCACCCACATTGTCTCTCTCCACCCCCGTGGCCCAAACCGACAAATAGACTAATATATAATCCACTTGGTGAAAGTGAGGACTGCAGATGCTGGAGATCAGAGTCTAGATTAGAGTGGTGCTGGAAAAACACAGCAGGTCAGGCAGCATCCGAGGAGCAGGAGAATCGAGGTTTCGGGCAAAAGCCGTTCAGGAATCCAGCACCACTTTTCCAGCACCTCTCTAATACATAATCAAACCGATAGCTTCCCAACTCAGGGTTTGTCCGGAGAGTGATATTCACTGAGGTGGGAAATATTAGAGACAGGATTCCCTGGGACACTGTTACTGGGAGAGAGTCTGTAACTACACAACCTGGGGCATCGCTCACAGAACACTGTTCCTTATTCCCCATACCCGCTGCTACAAAGTGATCAAATTGTCATTTCAACACGAAGCCCAACCCAGCCTTTGTAAAGTACCGCTTCATGGGGTAAGCGGGGGTAAAAGGTACATTATACACGGGGCTTTGTGATATGAATAGTCTTACAAACTATTCAATTCTTTTTACATTAACTAATTTGGTGATAGTTATTGTTGACTGTAACTTACACAGTCCGCACACTCATTCCCAAATCTCCCCAATGGGACAATCACCTGCTTTACACCCAGCCCCTGGTTAGAAGCAGCCGCTCGGTCAGGGTTTATACAACTCCGTCTTCTTCTCTACCTGCGATGACACGAAGATCGACGTCTCTGTTATCGGGAATGTCAGATATTGTAGAGAGTTATTTTGTCAACGAGAGTTCTGTCTGATTCTCCCTAAACTTTGGGAAAGTGTCCTTGTCCTCTCCTCTCCTCTCCGGGCCCTCACCTTCCAAACTAGCTCTGGCTCAGTGCTGTTGCTACATCTGCATAACTGTGTTTGCTGGGTATAGAATATTATTTCAATTTTGCATGTCAGTGCACATCAACATTCAATTCCCTGAACAAGAAAGGTTAGGCGCTTTTAATTCTGAGCTGGGCCAAAACCCCAGGTGTTAAAGTGAAAGATCTGATTTCAGAATAATGCAGGAGTGTTCTAACTCCACCACCTGAGATGTGTATATACAATGTCCACAAATAAAATAATTATTTCTTGGTTTCTCTGTGTAACTTCCCTTTCTCTCGGATGTTTTGTTTTGGAAAACATTATGCAGATTCATTGACAGAGTTCCCTATCCCGGTCTGGGATATCTCTCCTCTGATTTTCTAAATGCTGAGTACCAGCCGCTGATGGAGCTGAGCCGTTAACTTTGTTTCTCTCTCCACAGATGCAGCCTGACCTGCTGAGTTTCTCCAGCACTGTCTGGGGACAGAGCTGCGGTCCACAGCCCAGGCTCCCAGCTTGCATTTACCTGGATTTAATGAGAGGGGAAAACGCGTTAAGACGGCGCTGATTTGAGCTTCTTTTGGCAGTTTTGGAAAAGTGTACAAACGCCCGGCGCCTCGCAACTTTTGGATGACAATTATTTCTGTGGGATCTTTATTCAGTGTTAAATTTGTCTTTTATCCCGACGAAGGATTCCATTTCTGGACCTTCTTCTTGCTGTGTTTTTTTTTGGTCATTCCGCAGCTCGAAGTGAACCGAGTGTTTATCTCAGTTTGTGTCCGCTCTGGGTTCCGCCATCTCTGGGTGTCGGGGGTAAATGCCGGTGGGTATTGTCCACCTCCTGGCCCCTTTCCGAATGAGCAACTCACGGGGGTATCGATGGCTGATCGAATTCTGCCGAGTGTTTAAGGTGGACGGCTCATTGGAGAGCTGTCTGCAGAGGTAGGACAGCCTTCAATGAGACAGCGAGGAAGTTCACTCAGGCCTGGGCTTCTAGAAGAATCCTCCTGTCAATGGGGAACGGGTTCATTTGGCCGCAGTGCTGTGGTCTACAGCCGGGCTCGGTAAATCCAGCAAACCCAAAGCCCTTTACCCTTTGGGGCTGGTTTTAGAATTCTCGGCTAGCGGAAAATGCGGACCCACCACTCGCCGTGCAGCTTGGTCAGGAGCTATGTACCACCGGGCGGGAGGGTCTGTCCCGGGATTGGGACTGTCCCTGACAAACCGCAGCCAGGCGTCAGACTAACGCTAACACAGTTTAAACTGCCCTCCATTGGACTTCACCGACTGGGGCATGCTCCAGATAATTTGTTAACTAACACTTAAACAGCCTTCCGAAATTCTGATTAACACTTAGAAATTTCAATGTCATTATATTTACCCCGTATACAACAATTCACAGAATGTACGATGTCACTTGGAATACTTAAACACCGCAATGCAGCTGCCAAAACAGCTCCCCAAAATACTTTATATGGACAAATGTAAAATATTCCACTCAGTTATTAATATCTTAAAGTCTGCATCTTTAAAAATGGCCTAACAATTTTTCAATGACAATACTTAAAGTGTGCACACCATAGGACAAAAGGGAAGCCTCTCGCCCCATTCCAGCATTCCAATAAACCGGGACTGGGTTTATTTCTCGGAGTTTATAAGAATGAAGGCAGACCTCATAGAAGCCCATAACATTCGAACCTGGCTAGACAGCGAGAAAGGAGAGACCTGATGGGATGGAGAGTCCCGAACCACCAGTCACAATCTGAGGGTACGGGGAACTATTTGGGACTGACATGAAGAGAAATGGCTTCAACCCAAAGGGTGGGGAGCCTGTGGAATTCACTACCACGAAAAACGGCTGAGGCCAGACTTTTAAGTGTTTTCAGGGAGGAGTGAGAGATAGTTTTTAGAGCTAAAGGGATCAAAGGGGACTGGAGACTGGGTTGGATGATGGACCATAACACTGTTTATGGTGGAAGAGGCTGGAAGGGTCAATGCTGCTGTTATTTTCTATATTTCTATCTGCTCAGCATGGCTCCTTAACCCTTACCACCCATAACCTAACAGAAATTGATCAATCTCAATTTCAAATTTCCAATTGACCTGGAAGCTGAACAGCTTTTTGTGGAGAGGAGTCGTTTTGGTGACTGTGGCCTCTCTATTTTAGGGAGATGATGTGTGGAACTACAGTGACAAGATCAGAACAAAGAAAGGAACTTGGAGCAAGCAGGCTGAGTGATTGAGGTTTGATTTCTTCTTCATTCCTGGTGTTCTCATTTGTAGGAAGTAAAAGCATAAATTTGATAAACTGAAATAATATCAGAAACTGCTGGAAATCCTCAGCAGATCAGGTAGTATCTGTGGAGAGAAATATTTGGCTCAGGTTGGTGACCCATCATCTTAGTTTTGAATTTTACAAACTGTCTCTTACCTTCTGAATTGGTTTCCAGATGTTAATTAGCTGTGTCTGAATTTAATCACAACAAGCTCCAAGGAATCAGGCTGTTAGGGATGGATGGGAAATATTGAGCAAGTCAGCCATGGCCATATCTTCTGAACTAATGAAACAAAAAACAGAAAAGGATCAATTGGCTTTTCTCAGGAGAAACAAAGACTGAGGAGTGACCAAATGAAGGCTTTTAAAATGAAGTCATTTGAGAAAATGGATAAAAAGACAAGAGCATAACTAAAGACCAGCAATTTGAGATGGTCCACGAGAAATCCAATGTGAAGTCAGGAGAAATATCTTCATCCAGACAGAGTGGAGAATGAGGAACTCGCTCCCACAGTGAGTGGTGGAAGTGAAGTCTTTCAATGCATTTCAGGGGAAGCTAAACAAGCAAATGAGGAAGAAGGGAACGGAGTGATGATACACTTAGATGAGAAAGACATGTGGAGCTTTCAGTGGTATGTAAACACCAATACGGATTGGATGGGGGTGAATAGCCTGATTACTGTTCAACCTAATCAATCCTATGTAATAATTGGGAAAGCATGTCTGAAGAGGAAACATTCATATTTTTTCAAGATAATTTCTGATCTTATTTTTGAAATGCTTTGCTGACCTTTCTGTTGTTGACCACACCCTAAAGGAGACAAGGTAAGGTGCAGTAACCAACAATAAACACATGTCTGCCACTAGCAAGTGATGCTGTTATTTGATTTGATTTATTTATTGTTGCATGTACCTAAGTACAGGAAAAACTTTGTTTATGAGATGGTACAGGCAGATCATAGCAAGCAAGGACATACAGATCATAGGATGAAAAAAAATTAGACAGAGGCATACAAGTTACATCACACTAGGCAAGACCAACCTTGGTAAGATCAGTATTATTTAAAGTTAGAGAATCCATTCATCACTCTAATAACAACCAGAAAGAAGCTGTTCCTGAACCTGCTGGTACATATGTTCAAGCTCTGTATTTTCTGCAAAGTTACAAGGATAATACTTTTGCACACTATATATATATATCAACCTGCATCTACTTGCTTGACTATAGCTATGTTAGAAACATGCACATTTCATGATTATTTATTTAACAACTCAGTCGAGAAGCATGCATTCAGACAGGGCAGCTGAAGAATTATCTAACTCTGGAAAAGTAGAGCCATATTTTTTTAGCATTTTGCAATGAGGTGGATGAATCAATCTGTGTTGAATCTACTTTTATGCTGATTGCTGCCATAACCAGGATTAAAAGCATGAAAATCAGTACAGAATTGGTTGCAGAGAAAGCTCCTGTGATGTGTCAGATTTTCACCAAGGTATTCCTAAACAGATAGTCTGGAAATGACTTAAATGTGTTTACAAAAAAAAATCAACTGAATCCAGATGGAAAAAAAAAATCACATTGCATTAATTTCTAGTTGGTTGGTAGGGGATTAAATGTTTTCCAGTTGATGCTGTTGACTGTCCGCAGCTGGTTTCTCAAGTCTAAAATTTTTCATGTCATTTTGTTGGCACTGACATCTGAAATAGAAATTTTGGTGTCATTTCATAATAGCTTAGGGAAAGATCATTTGATTCTCAGGAGTTGATCTCATAAATCAACCAATAGGCAAACACACAATGTATAATAGCTACTTGACATCAGAGCTGTGATTCAAAACATTTGTGCACACAAACACAAATGCACAGATGCTAGATTAGATTAGATTAGATTACAGTGTGGAAACAGGCCCTTCGGGCCAACAAGTCCACACCGACCCGCCGAAGCGAAACCCACCCATACCCCTACATTTACCCCTTACCTAACACTACGGGCAATTTAGCATGGCCAATTCACCTGACCCTGCACATCTTTGGACTGTGGGAGGAAACCGGAGCACCCGGAGGAAACCCACGCAGACACGGGGAGAACGTGCAAACTCCACACAGTCAGTCGCCTGAGGCGGGAATTGAACCCGGGTCTCAGGCGCTGTGAGGCAGCAGTGCTAACCACTGTGCCACCGTGCCGCCCATGCTACTGGAAACCCATTTGCATTCCAGCTGTTAGAATCATCGTCAGAGAAATTCTGCTGCTTTCTTTGCACCTTTACTGAGCAAATCAGTAATAGTTGAACTGCCAAGAAAAGATAATGACAAGAACTTTCTCCAATTGTAAAATCAGCATCCATACTGGTAGTGCCCAAAACAAGGCTATATATACATGTTTATCACCAGATGATAACTAAGTTGTTAATTTTGACTTCTTCTCTAAACCCATCACAAAGGCATCACCAGTGTTTTTCAGCAATATCCTAGCTACATCAGTAATTATTACAAATCTCAGTAGATTAAGGCATCACCCATGGCAACCAGGATGATAGGCAAAGACAGCACAAACAGTTGCCACAAAAAGAAAAATGTGCAGATCCACAAAGTAACAACACCTGTTTGATGAATACCAACATTCTTCCTCCATAAGCACAATAATATGTTTAAACAGTGGCTTTATAATAGGACTGCTCTCATGTTGAATCCTTCCACAATTTAGAGACAAGTTTTTGAAGATGTCATAAAATAAAAATGTGCACTCTTATTATATAGCCAAATGAAAATTTCCCCAGACATTTGTATTAAATATTGTCTTTTTCAACAAAAAGCTATTTTGGTTAAAATGCACAGAAATAATTCTTACATCAAGTTTATATTTATCATATTTATGCCACATCTCCCCAGTCACGCAAATATTTGGCTTCTTTTTATCAGTCGTGTACCAGTTTTCCCCCTTTCACTAACAAATCTACTAACCCTCACCCCACTTCAGCTGATTTCGGACATAGCTGGTTACAGTGAGGCAAATCGATGCTGTGAAATTGTGAACAGGTCCAATATTCATGTGACTAGTATTGCCTTTTGTCCTCTGTTTCTCATACACACTAAAGGATCTGGTCCATTATTGATTTTTGTCTTTGTCTCAAGTTCTACTATTTTACCGAAACAATGGCAGAGTCACTTTTATTGTAACACTGGAGTTCAGCAATTTATTGTGAATATGTTAATTGTTCAGACTCCAGAAAGCTGTTCAGTTACATCATGATATAGGAATAAGAATGAAACAGATTGTTTTTATGCATTATGCTGACTCAGCATCTTGTTGTATATGCTTTTGTTCCCTTACATTGTATAATCTATCATAGAATTGACAGAAAATTTAGGGATACAGTGATGTTAAAAATGTAATTTTCTACTTTTTGAAGTATCAAGATTATTGTAGATGTCCTTACATTACTCAATGACTTATATAGTGTACCACAATTATGGATTCATTATGAAGTTGACCCATTAATAAACATCTAAGATTTAATCCAGAAGGAACAAGCCCTGTTCTCAAAAATTACAGCTGGCTGGAACATAACAGCACATGTTCCAGGCTTCATTCCTTGCAGTCTTTCAGGCCTGGCAGAGTGAATCACAGAAATGTTAGGGTGCAGAATAATCCATTTATATGTACCAATCTATATGAGCATATATAACCAGCAGCAGCTGTCCACACTGGAGAGACAACAACAGCATTCATATTATTTTAAATAGAAGTGTTCCCAAATGTTATTTTTCTCTCATAACATTCACTCTTCAGACAGATAATTTTTAAGGAGTATCCAGCATGATTTTAAAGTTCTACCCTGAGACTCAATGATTCTGAACAGCTTTGGTGCTGAACTCTTGAAAGCAGTGTTTGCTCTTTGAATTTTTTTAAAAGATATACAAGCGAGCTAGCTAGCTATATTCCCAGGAGTTAAGTAAAAGCAAACTTTTGCCTTTCTTGACTTTCCAGTTATTCTTCTCAACATTTCCTTATCTTCTTTTGAAGCTCCAGTTATAACTGACTGTATTTGTTCCCAGAAAGTGAGGACTGCAGATGCTGGAGATCAGAGTCGAGAGTGTGTTGCTGGGAAAGCACAGCAGGTCAGGCAGCATCTGAGGAGCAGGAGAATCGACATTTTAAGCATAAGCTCTTCTTCAGGAATAAGCCCTTCATCAGCCCTGATGAAGGGCTTATACCAAAACGTCGATTCTCCTGCTCTTTGGATGCTACCTGACCTGCTGTGCTTTCCCAGCAACACACTCTCAACTCTATTTGTTCCTTACATTCTTACTGTGCTAATCATGAATCTAATTCATTAGTTCACAACACCTTAAAACAGTGGAATTCCTCAACTTCCTCAATCTTCTCCCTCTTGCAATATTTAGAGTCGTGGGTTGCATTGCTTATTTCATATTATTCAAGTTATTTTGTCCTTTTTCTTGATATTTACACGTTTTTGAATGGATTTTTTTATACAACACTGAAACAGTATCAAATGAATTTATAACAGACATAATGTATGGTTTCAAACTATAACCTCATCCCAGAAATCTGCTACATTTTACATTGACTGGATGTTTTGATTCCATTTGATGTCTTTTGGGTATATAGAGGAACCTCAATTATCCGAATGGCACGGGCGGGGAGTATTTCATTTGGATAATTAAATGTTCGGATAAACGAACACCAGATAACACAGTTTAGTCAAGCATCGGGATCTTGCGATCTTGTTTGGATAATCTGAAATTCGGATAATCGACATTTGGATAATCGAGGTTTCTCTATAGATTGTTTTCTTTGTATTGTAAAAGAGAAAGCACATCTCTGCAATTACAATTGGACAGATCTGTGAGGTAATCATGTCTCCATCAGTAAGTTCCCTTTTTTAATTCAATACTTTGATTTATTTCGGCTGTTTCTGCTCCAATATTTACATACGAAGTTAGTAATATTGCCAGAGGGAAGGCCTTTGAGGCACAGTGGTAATGCCCCTACCTCTGAACAGGAAACCCAACCTGACATCCCCCTGTTGAAGAGGTTTATCACAATATCACTGAACAGATTGCTTATAGAAAAATATTGCCAGAGGGTCCTGGTTGAAGCCTCACTGCCCCAGTTGTGGACCATATCATGTCCAAACAGGTTGACTAAAATAATTGAGATGTCATATTATTTCTACCATTAGTTAAGATCAGGGTGGCTGGTGAGACTTGGAGAAGAGCAATGAGGTGAAAGGGAAATAGATTCTTAAAAACTTGTATTGATTGGTTTCCTCCATTTTATGAAATACCATAAAGCAAAGCCATTGATTCCCCAGTGACAATACTTCACAGATTTTCAAAATAAAACATAGATTAAATTAATAAGAATTAAATTGAGAGCCAATGAGAGTTCTTTGAACCCATACCAGGGAATCTAACAAGACAGTGCCAGAACTCCCAAAGATATAATCCATTGTCTGTTTTCAATCATTCACACAGCCTTTGTTTTTGCACTTTTTTTTTGTCCGTTGGCTTCTTACTGGAGCTCTGCAGGGGTTGGGGCTATTAATAGATTCACAACAGAATTTCCGGGCTAAGAAGATTAAAAAGGGGACATAAATTTAAGGTGAAGGGTGGAAGGTATAGGGGGGATGTCAGGGGTAGGTTCTTTACCCAGAGAGTGGTGGGGGCATGGAATGCGCTGCCTGTGGAAGTGGCAGAGTCAGAATCATTGGTGACCTTTAAGCGGTAATTGGATAGGTACATGGATAGGTGCTTAAGCTAGGACAAATGTTCGGCACAACATTGTGGGCCGAAGGGCCTGTTCTGTGCTGTATTGTTCTATGTTCTATGTTCTATGTTCTATGTTCTAAAAGCAACTTCAGTCAGAGTCCTGGTCCTGGAGGTCCAGTTTGACGGATGTGAATCCAAATATTTCTGCTTGGTTATCTTAATTACTGTAGTTTGAGGGGAAACACAGACTTAAAATAGAGAACATACGATTGTCAGGCCCTTTCTAAATTTAGCTGATAGTTATGCAAATTATTCAAATTAATGAATCCCATGCAAGTGTTTAGAGGCATTTCATCAGTTTGGAATAGTCAAATCAGGGAAGAGTCAGCTGGGAGTTATAAGGAGAAAATAGTCAGGTTCGTTAACTCCAAGAATGGTAACAAGAACAATTTGTGAATAAAATCTACTTATATTTAAAATTTAGTTTTCGAACTTGTAAACCATACCAGTTTTCCTTCTATCAAAGAGTTTACATTATCAAATATTGAATGCAATCACATAAAAGGGTTCTTGGGCACTTGATTTCCCCATCAGGTTGCTCCCCCATTCAAAAGAGGCAATATTTAATCTGTACATCACTCTGTTTGCCATCTTTTCATATCCCTGGATACCTTTTCCTCATAGATAAAAACGATGTTGAACCCATTCTTGAAAGCTCTAATTCTCCCCTGACTGCACAGCTTTCTGGGGAAGGGAATTTGACATCTTTGTGAAAATGTAAATCCTTTGTGTGGAAATATGAATCCTTATTTTACAAATGAACAGCTAATTTTAAAATTGTTCGCCTTTGTTCTGAATGTCCCATCAGAGGGAATAGAGATTCTCTCTATCTACAGATTATGTTACAGCAAAATCTAATACTTTTTTACATACACATAGAACATGGAACAATACAGCACAATACAAGTCCTTCAGCCCACGATGTTGTGCCAAGTATTTATCCTAATCTAAGATCACCCTAACCTACACACCCCTTAATTTACTGCCATCCATGTGCTTGTCCATTAGTCACTTAAATGTCTCCAATGTCTCTGACTCTACCTCCACCACTGGCAGTGCATTCTGCACACCCACCACTCTCAGCATAAAAAAAACCTACCTCTGACATCTCCCCTATACCTTCATCCAATCACTCTAAAATTATGACCCCTCATGACAGCCATTTCTGCCCTGGGGAAAGGTCTCTGGCTATCTACTCTATCTATGCCTCTCATTACCTTGAACACTTCTATCAAGTCACCTGTCTTTCTCCTTCTCTCCAAAGTGAAAAGCCCGAGCTCGCTCAACCTCTATTCATAAGCCATGCCCTCCAATCCAGGCATCATCCTGGTAAATATCCTCTGCATCATCTCTAAAGCATCTACATCCTTCCTATAATGAGGTGACCAGAACTGGACACAATATTACAAGTATGGTCTAACCGGAGATTTATAGAGCTGCAGCAAAACCTCGTGGCTCTTAAACTCAGTCAGTCTTTTATTGAAAGCCAAAACACCATACGCCTTCTTAACAACCTTATCAACTTGGGTGGCAATTTTGAGGATCTTTGTACATGGACCCCAAGATCCTGCTGTTCCTCCACACTGCCAAGAATCCTATCTTTAACCCTGTATTCAATGTTCAAATTTGACCTTCCAAAATTAATAATTTCACATTTATCCAGGTTGAAATCCATCTGCCACTTCTCAGCCCAGCTCTGCACCCTGTTAATGTCTTGTAGCCTGCAACAGCCCTCAACACTATCAACAACAGCACTGATCTTTGTGTCATTGGCAAACATACTAACCCACCCTTCCACTTCTTCATCCAAGTCGTTTATAAAAGCTACAAAGAGCAGAGGCCCAAGAACAGATCTCTACAGGATACCACTGGTCACCGACCTCCAGGCTGAATACTTTCCATCCACTATCACTTGCTGTCTTCTTTTGGCCAGCCAATTCCTAATCCAGACAGCCATATTTCCCTGTATCCCATACCTCCTAATTTTCTGGATGAGCCTACAGTGGGGAACCTTATCAAATGCCTTACTGAAATCCGTTTATACCACATCCATTGCTTAACCTTCATCAACTTGTCTCGTCACATCCTCAAAGAACTCATTAAGGGTGTGAAGCATGACCTGCCCCTCACAAAGCCATGCTGACTATCTTTAATCAGACTATGTTTTTCCAAATAGTCATAAATCCTATCTCTCAGAATTCTTTCCAGCATCTTGCTTACCACAGGTGGAAGACTGACTGGTTGTAATTCTCAGAGATTTCCCTATTCCCTTTCTTGAACAGAGGAACAACATTCGCCGCCCTCCAATCATCTGATACCAGTCCCGTGGACAGTGAGGATGGAAAGATCATCGCCAGAGACACAGCAATCTCATTCCTCGCTTCCCGTAGTAACCTTGGATATATCTGGAGACTTGTCTATCTTGATACTTCCCAGAATTTCCAGCGCATCCACTTTGTTAATATCAATCTGTTCAAGTATATTAACCTAGTCTACCAACTAGGTCCCTCTCTCTAGTGAATACTGCAGAGAAAAAATCATTTAGGGCCTCCCCAACCTCTTCATACTCCAGGCACAAGTTCCCTCCACTATCCCTGATTGGTTCCACTCTCTGTCTGATCATTCTCTTATTCCTCACATACATGTAGAATGCCTTTGGCTTTTCCCTAATCCTTCCCGCCAAAGCTTTTTCGTGCCTCCTCCGAGCTCTCCTTAGTCCATTTTTGAGTTCTTTCCTAGCTACCCTGTAATCCACTAAAACTGTGCCAGATCCTTGCTTCCTCAATCATAGGTAAGCTTCCTCCTTACTCTTGACAAGAAGCTCGTCTTCTCTTGTCATCCAAGCTCCTTCGCCTTACCATTCCTTGCCTGTCTCAAGACAAAGTTATCCAATACTCGCTACAAGTGCTCCTTAAATAGCCTATACATTTCTGTTGTGCATTTCCCATAGAACAACTGTTCCCAATTTATACTCCATAACTCTGTCTAATAGCAGCATACTTTCCCTTCCCCCTTTCTATCCTCTCTATGGCAATGGTAAAGGTGAGACAGTTATGAGGAGTCGAAGAGTGTGGCACTGGAAAAGCACAGCCTCTCAGGCAACATCTGAGAAGCAGGAGAATCAACGTTTCAGGCATAAGCCCTTCACCAGGACCCTTCATCAAGTAGTTGTGGTCACTGTCACCAAAACGCTCTCCTACCGAGAGATCTGACAGCTGGTCTGGCTTGTTGCCTCGCACCAAATCCAATATGGCCTCCTCCCTAGTTGGCCTATCTACATATTGAGTCAGGAATCCTTCCTGGACACACCTGTTTAAAATCGGCTCTATCGACACCATCTACACGAAGGAGGTTGCAATCAATATTGGGGAAGTTGAAGTCACCCATAACAATAACTCTTTTATGTTTGCACCTTTCCAAGATCTGCTATCCAATCTGTTCTTCCATCCCTCTGCTGTTATTGGGGGGGTCCATAGAAAACACCCAATAAAGTGACTACTCCTTTCCCGTTACTGACTTCCACCCATACTGACTCAGTAGACAAACCCTCCTCAATAACCTCCCTTTCTTCAGCTATGATGCACTCTCGAATTAACAATGCTACTCACCTCCTCTTTTATGCCCCTCCCTGATCTTTTTAAAAGATCTAAACTCTGGAACATCCAGCAACCATTCCTGTTCCTGTGAAATCCATGTCTCCATTATGGCCACAATATCGAGTTCCAAGTATTGATGGAACATAGAACATTACAGCGCAGTACACAGCCTTCTTCCCTTGATGTTGTGCCTACCTGTGGAACTAATCTGAAGGCCATCCAACCTACACTATTCCATTCTCATCCATATGCCTATACAATGACCATTTAAATGCCCTTAAAGCTGGCGAGTCTACTACGGTTGTAGGCAGTGTGTTCCACACCCCTACTACTCTCTGAGTAAAGAAACTACCTCTTACATCTGTCCTACATCTATCACCCCTCAATTTAAAGCTATGGCCCCTCATACTAGCCATTGCAATCTGAGGAAAAAGGCTCTCGCTGTCAAACTTATCTAACCCTACGTCTCAATTAAGTCACCTCTGAAACTACTTCTCTCTAACGAAAACAGCCTCAAGTCCCTCAACCTTTCCTCATAAAACCTTCACTCCAGGCAACATCTTAGTAAATCTCCTCTGACCCCTTTCCAAAGCTTCCACATCCTTCCTATAATGGGGTGACCAGAACTGAACACAATACTCCAAATGCGGCTGCACCAGAGTTTTGTACAGCTGCAGCATGACCTCATGGTTCCAAACCTCAATCTCTCTACTAATAAAAGCTAACACACCATATGCCTTCTTAACAACCTTATCAACCTGGGTGGCAACTTTTAAGGATCTATGTATCTGGACACCGAGATCTCTCTGCTCATCTACACTATCAAGAATCTTACCATTACCTCACCCTTTTCTGCATTAACCTCCATTTGCCACCTCTTAGCCCAGTTCTGCAGCTTATTTATGTCTCTCTGTAACCTACAACACTTTTTGCCACTATCCATAACTCTACCGACCTTAGTGTCATCTGCAAATTTACTAACCCATCCTTCTTTGCTCTTATCCAGGTCATTTATAAAAATGATAAACATCAGAGGACCCAAAACAGATCCTTGCAGTACCCCACAAGTAACTGAAATCCAGGATGAATATTTCCCATCAACCACCACCCTCTGTCTTCTTTCAGCAAGTCAATTTCTGATCCAAACCACCAAATCACCCTCAATCCCATGCCTCCTTAATTTGTGCAATAGCCTACCATGGGGAACCTTATCAAACACCTTACTAATATCCATATAGACCACATCAACTGCTTTACCCTGATCCATCTGTTTGATCCATGCTCTAAGTTCATCATTCTTATTCCTGCCACTCCTTGCATTGAAACAGACACATTTTAACATATCCTTTTGCCCTATCAACTGTGTATCCTTCCTGACAGACATTCTATTTCTGCTTATTCAACAACTAACCTCTCCTCTGATCTGTAGCTCTGGTTCCCATCCCCTTGACAACCTTGTTTACACCCTCTCGAAGTGCTCTAACAAATCTCCCACCCAGGACATCAGTGCCCCTCCAGTTTAAGTGCAAGCCATCCCTCATGTACAATTCCCACCTTCCCCAGAAGGCACGCCAATGATCCACGTATCTGAAGCCCTCCCTCCTGCACCAGCCCTATAGCCACGTGTTTAGCTGTACTCACTCCCTGTTCCTTGCCTAACTAGGACGCAGCACCAGTAGTAATTCTGAGATTACTTCTCTGCTTGTTCTGGTTTTTAGCTTCCAACCTAACTCCATGAAATCACTTTTTAGATGCTCATCCCTTTTTACTAGCTATATCATTGGTGCCAATGTGCACCATGATTTCTGGCTGTTCACCCTTCAGAATCTTGTAGACTCGATCAGAGATATCCCGGATCCTGGCACCTTTGAGGCAACATACCTTCCGGAAGTCCCGTTCACAACCACAGAATCTCCTGTCCATTCCTCTAATTATTGTGTCTCTATCACTAGCGCTTTTCCATTCTGCCCCCTTCCTTTCTGAGCCACACTGCCAGGATCAGTGCCAGACACCTAACAACTATGGCTTTCTCTGGTAGGTCGTCCCTCTCAACAGTATCCAAAACAGTATACATTTTATTGAGGGGAACGGCCACAGGGGATCCCTACACACTATCTGCCTGTTCCCTTTCCATCCCCTGACAGTAACCCATCTGCCTTTTTCCTGCACCTGAGGTGAGACTATCTTCCTGTAATTCGTCTCTTTTACCCCCTCCAACTCTGGAATGATCCAAAGTTCATCCAGCTCCAGCTCCAGTTCCCTAACACGGTTTTCGAGGAGCTGAAATTGGGTGCACTTCTCTCAGATGAAGTCAGTGTGGACACTAGTGGTGATCCTTACCTCCCACATCCAACAGGAGGAGCATGTCACTGTCCTAACATCCATTCCCGCTATTCTGAATTCTCAAAGAGACTACTGAAAAAACTAGTAACCTTACCGAATTGGAGCACAGAACCTTTTTTTGGTTAGAGGAGGATGGGTGAGAGACACTACCTAAGTAAGTAAAGCAACTGCCCAAATACATTACCTCACTTACTCAGCAGTCCCATGTCCACTCATGCTCAGCGTGCACTCTGCTTAATCATGAGATAAGTTATTAAAGGATTATTTTACCTTCCCAGCAGTCTCCTGGTCTTCACTTTCACTACTCCCACTGCTGCTGCAAAAATGGAGCAGCAGCGGGAACTACAAAACATGTCAGATTAGGATTTGGTTTGATTTCATATCATTTATGTTGTTTCTATCAAATGGCTTAAATTGCACATTTTCAGAAGTCTCTGGGGAATGAATGACTTTTCGCAATAAAACCTTTGTCAGCAAGGGATGCTGAACAAGGAGGAATGGTCTCCTTTGATAAGAGAGTAACAAGCACCACCTGCCCTTGCATGTGGTAGAGTCTGCGCGTCACATGTTGGACTTATCAGCCATTCCAGAACCCACCGAACCACAGCAAAAGGAGTTCATCTCTGATCGTGAGGAGCTACAAAAAAGGATGCAAGGGAGATAAGAGAATATAAAATAACACAAACAAACAAGCCAATGGTGAACAGTTCAGTTAGAAAGAACTCCTTTCATGCAGTGCCTGACTGCAGTCTTTAAAAGATTTTCATCTTTCCTTCACAATGTAGAGTGACTGACACAAACAAAAGAATGATCAAATATCTTCCATTTGTCCAGTGCCTTTAATATTGTAAAATGTCCCAAGATGATTAGAGAAGCATATAAACAAAATATGACACCACTCATCATAAGAATTAGGTCAGATGGCTGAAAGCTTAACTGAAGAAGTCAGTTTCAATGAATATTTGAAAGGGGAACAAGGTGGTGAGGTTTAGTTCCAGAGTCTGATGCCTAAGCAACTGAAGGCATGGCAACAAATGGTGAATAGATTAAAATGACGATGCTCAAAGTGCAGAATTATTTAACACAAATGTTATATTCTCTCTCCAAGGGGGACAATATTGCTTATTTCTCTGTTTGGCATTTGCTCAGTCAAACTCAATACCATTTATCTGCACTCAAATCTTATGCTTTTATGCCTTTTCACATTAAACCCCATCAGTCATAGTTTTGCCTGTTCTTATTTACAAAAATTTTGGAAAATTCTTAATTTGGTGTTACGTGAAAACTGACATATATAATTCCCTCCTCATTCATCTCAGTTAATGATTTGTGATTGAGGCAAAAAAATCTAAGGCTCTGGAACAGATTCTGAGGAACATAACATGTCACATTGCTGCTTCATCCCAACCCTATCTCCTACTTCCCCCAACCATTTAATTTATTAAAAAGCCTCTATGTCACTTAATAATCAAAAACATAGATTCCTTTTTTTGAAGCTTGGATGCATTAATAATTCCATTAGTTTAAAATATGTTAAGTTTCACAAAAGTATTCACACATACATATTTTCTGCTTTATTTCAGCAGTAATTTCAGTTAACTGAGTCTTATTAATGAAATTTGTTTTCCCACAGGTTAAAATATCAGATAGTTCATATGTGAAAAGATCCCACTGACAACATATTGTTGACAAGACTCCAAGGAGAAAGAGGAGCTGTACTTAGCAGAGAGGCCAATCCAGAGAGGATTGGAAGCCAAACTAAAGAAAATAAGAGCAAATAATGTACACACCAAATAAAGACAGATTATTCTTTACATTTCTTTGAATTTTATGAAATATTAAACTTTATTGTCAATTTATTTAAGATTCGCAGGCAACTGTTCAATAAACTCTTCACCAATATTAACATCCAATCAGCATTCAGAAGGAAGGGAATGAAACTCTGTGCTTGATGGTCTATTTTGAACAGGAGAATGCTAAGAAGGAGTGCGGTGTAGCTTTGGTCTGTCAGTTCTATATTCCTGTATTGGGTAAAAAACCTAAGTGTAGTGGCATAACAGTACCTTATAGTTCTCTCTGTACCAATGGCAGTCATTACTGCATTTCCTTTTACAGTTCCGTTCACTGAACAGCTGGGCTATCATTTATTGCCCATCCCTCACTCCTCCGGAGAAAGTTAAAAATCACACAACACCAGGTTATAGTCCAACAAGTTTATTTGGAAGCATTAGCTTTTGGAGTATTTTATTTCTCTAGAGAAGGTGGTGATGAGCTGCCTCCTTATGCTGTAGGTAGACCCACAATGTCATTAGGGAGGGAATTTCAGGACTTTAACAATGGCACTGAAGGATCAGTAATATATTTCAAAGATGGTGAGTGGCTTGGAGGGGAATTTGCAAAAAATGGTGTTCCCATGTATTTGCTGCCTTTGTTCTTTTAAATGTATTAAATGGTCATGGATTTGGAATGTGCTATTTACAGAGTCCAAGTGAATTTCTGCAATGCATGTTGTAAATAATACCCACTGATGCTATTGTAAGTCAATGGTGGGAGTGAATATTTGTGGATGGGTTGCCAATCATTGGGCTACTTTGTCCTCGATGATGTTGAGCTTCTTGAGTGTTGTTGGAGCTGCACCTATCCAGTCAAGGGGGTGCATTCCATCACACCCCTGACTCATTCTTGATGAACAGGCTTTGAGGAGTTAGAAGATAAGTCATTCACCACAGAACTCCTGGCATGTTCATGTTCTTGTCATGACAGAATTTACTTAAGACCATAAGACTATAAGATGTATGAGTACAATCAGGCAATTTGGCCCATAAAGTCAGCACCACCATCTGATCATGGCTGAAACGTTTCTCAATCCTATTCTTTTGCCTTCTTCCCATAACCTTTGATCCCCTTAGTTTTCAAAAACCTATCATCACAAAAAAGACACAAATATTTGCAGAAGCTGGAAATCAGAAATAAAAACAGAAGTTGTTGGAAAAGCTCACTCACGCTTAAATCTTTGGCTGGTCCAGATTACTTTCTGGTCACTTTTAACCTCTTCGACGTTGAAATGGAGATTCGATAATGGTAAAGCTGTTGAACAGTGCTGAACATTTTGCAGTCATCACTGAATATCCCCACTCATGACTGAATGAAGGAGGGAAGGTCATTGATGAAGCAGCTGAAGATGGCTGGGCCTAAAGCACTTCCCTGATGAATCCCTGTAGAGATGTCCTGGAAATGAGGTGACTGATATCCCACAACCGCAACCATCTTCTTTTTGCTAGGAATAACTCCGACTAGCAGAGAGATCTTCCCCTGATTCCCATCTCCTTGATGCCATATTTAGTCAAATATAGCTGTAATGTCAAGAGCTGTCACTCCCCTCCCCTCTGGAATTCAGCTCTTTTGTCCATGTTTGAACCAAGGTTGTAATGAGGATAGGAGCTGAGTGGCCCTGGGGGAACCCAAACTGGGCGTCACTGAGCAGGTTATTGCTGAGCAGGTGCTGCTTGATAGCACTGTTGATGACACCTTCCATCATCTTACTGATAATTGAGAATAGACTGATGTGGTAGTAATTTGGTTGGGTTGGATTTGTGTACAGGATATACCTGGGACATTTTCTACGTTGTCGAGTAGATGCAGTATTGTCACTATACTGAATGGCTTGGCTAAGGGTGTGGCAAGTTCTGGTGCACAGCACCATAGCCTGAGTTTTGTCAGGGCCCATAGACTTTGCAGTAGTATCCAATGCCTCCAACCATAATGTAGTCTGAATCAAATTAGCTGAAGACTGGTATCTGTGATTCTGGAGATCACTGCCAATCATTGGTGCAAATGCTTCAGCCTTAACTTTTGCACTGATGTGTAGGCTCTTCCATCATTGAGGATGGAGATATTTGTGGAGGCTACTCCTCCAGTGAGTTGTTTAATTATCATCACCATTCATGACTAGCAGTACTCCAGAGCTTAGATCTGATCCATTGTTATGGGGATTCCTTAGCTCTGTCTATCACTCACTGCTTATGCTGGTTGGCACGCAAATAGTCCTGTTTGGTTGCTTTCCCAGGTTGGCACCACATTTTCAGTTTGGTCTGGTGCTGTTCCTAGCATGTCCTCCTGCAATCTCCAGGGTTGATCCCCTGGCTTGATGGTAATTGGAATCTGCTGACATATGATGTTACAGATTGTGATGGAGTACAATTCTGCTGCTGTTGATGGCCCACAGCACCTCATAGATGCCCAGTCTTGCGTTGCTAGATCTGATTGAATTCTGTCCCATTTGCACAGTGTTGGTACCACACAACACGATGCAAGGTATTCTCAATGTGAAGGCAGGACTTCATCTGTGAGTCTTAACAACAAACAAATTCCCTGGACTGGATGAATTGTGTCGCACGCTGCTGTGGAAGGTGAGGCAGGAAATTGCAGGGACTCAGGCACAAATTTTAATTCTGGCCACAGGGAAATGTGCCAGAGGACTGGAGGTTGGGAATTGTGGCTCCATTTTTTAACAAAGGTGGTAGAAATGAACCAGGAAATTACAGAGCATGTTAGTAGGAGGGAATCTTTTAGAGAAAATTCTAGAAGAGCGAATTAATACCAATTTGGAAAGGCATGAATTAATTAGGGACAGTCAGTATGTCTTTGTAAGAGGGAGGTCATGTCCAACAAATTTGTTAGGTTTTGAAAATGTGGTCAAGTATATGGATGAGGAAAGTTCAGTTGATGTAGTTTATATGAATTTTAGCAAAGCTTTTGACAAGGTCCCACATGGGAGTCTGATTGAGAAAGTTAAAGCATATGGAATTGAGAGAAACCTGGCAGATGGATCAGAAACTGGCTTAGTAATAGCACACAAAGGATAGTGGTAGAAGGCTCTTTGAGTGACTGAAGGCCTCTGATGTATCACAAGGATTAGTACTGGGCCCTTATTGTTTGTTATATACATAAGTGATTTAGTTGAAAATGTAGGGATAATGTTAAGCAAATTTGCAGATGACGTCAAGATTGGTAAAGTGGTTAATAGTGAAGAAGATGGTTATAGGTTACAGCAAGATATGCATGGATTGGTCAGATGGGCAGACCAATGGCAGATGGTATTTAATCCTGATAAGTGGTGAGGTGATACACTTTGGAAGAAGAAACAAGATGAGGGAGTATTTAATGAATGTCAGGACAGTGGGTAGCTCAGAGGAGCAGAGGGATCTTGGGGTAATTATTCACAGATCCCTGAAGTCAACAGAGCAAATGAATAGGATAGTTAAGAAGGCATATGGAACATTTGCTTTCATCAGTCATGGCATAGTGTATAAGGGCAAGGAGGTAATGTTGGAATTGTACAGAGCATTCGTCAGGTCACAACTGGAGTACTGTGTGGCGTTCTGGTCACCTTGCTACAGAAAGGATATGTTAACACTAGAGTGGTTACAGACGAGATTAATCAGGATGTTGCTTGGGGTGGAGAAACCGAGCTATAAGGAGAGACTAAATGGGCTTGGATTGTTTTCTCGAGATGAGAGAAAACTGAGGGGGGACATGATTCAGGTGTATAAGATTATGAGGGGTAGGAACAGGGTGAATAGAGAGTAGTTGCTCCCCTTGGTTGTGGGGTCAGTCACAAGAAGGCATAATTTTTGGGTAAGGGGTATGAGATCCAGAGAATTTTTTGGGAAAAAAACTTTTTAACTCAATGAGTGGAGTCAATCTGGAATGCATTTACTGAGAAGGTTGTGGAGGCAGGAAACCTTACAAACTTTAAAAAGATTTGGATGAGCCCTTCAAGTATCATAACATTCAAGGATGTGAGGCAAGTGTAGGGAATTGCAATTAGTGCACATTTAGGGGTAATTTTCTGCTGGATGAACCTATAATGAATCTAAAAACTAAGCATCCATAGTAGTTTAGCACATGATGCAGTTGTGAATCAGAACCTGGTTAAACATTCAACAGACAAGCATGCAGTCAGGCAGACCTGGCTCTTCATTCCCCATTTTGCCAGGTGGCTCTGACATCCCAATGGGCTGCATTTTGTCAGAATGGCAGTCGCCTCAACAACAGGCTGGAAGGCTGTGTAGGGGAACCGCAGCTACCAATGTGAAGGCGGTAAACTGCCCTTGGGCTGCCTATCCCTTTAACAGTGGAGGCCTTGCCTCTAAGAATTGCCAGGAGAAAGTGAGTCTGCAGATGCTGGAGATCAAAGTTGAAACTTTATTGCTGGAACAGCACAGCAGGTCAGGCAGCATCCAGGGAACAGGAGATTCGACGTTTCGGGCACAGGCCCTTCTTCAGGAATGAGCAGAGAGTGTTCAGCAGGAGAAGATAAAAGGTAGGGAGGAGGGACTTGGAGGAGGGGAGTTGGAAATGTGATAGGTGGAAAGAGGTCAAGGTGAGGGTGATAGGTCGGAGTAGGGTGGAGGCGGAGAGGTCAAGAAGAAGACTGCAGGTCAGGAAGGCGGTGCCGGGCTGGAAGGATCCGGCTGAGACAAGGTGGGGGGAGGGGGGATGAAGAAACTGGTGAAGTCCAAGTTCATCCCCTGCGGTTGGAGGGTTCCCAGTCGGAAGATAAGACGCTCCTCCTCCGACCGTCGGGTTGTTGTGGTTTGGCGGTGGATGAGTCCAATGACCTGCATATCCTCGGTGGAGTGGGAGGGGGAGTTGAAATGCTGTGCCACAGGTTGGTTGGGTTGGTTCGTCCGGGTGGCCCAGAGGTGCTCCCTGAATCGCTCCGCAAGTAGGCGGCCTGTCTCCCCAATATAGAGGAGGCCACACCGGCTGCAGCGGATGCAGTAGATGATGTGGGTGGAGGTGCAGGTGAATCTGTGGCGGATATGGAAGTTTCCCTTGGGGCCTTGGAGAGAAGTGAGGGGGGAGGTGTGGGCGCAAGTGTTGCACCTCCTGCGGTGGCCTTGGAGAGAAGTGAGGGGGGAGGTGTGGGCGCAAGTGTTGCACCTCCTGCGGTTGCTAAGAATTGCCAATCAATTGAAGTGCCATTGATTTTAGTTCCAACAGTACCATTGGGAGCCATTCCTGCAACTGTACCCAACGTGTGGAAACAATGATGGATACTGCTCCAGCAGCACAGTCAGAGAGCAGGGGTTGCTGCAACCAATCAGGTAGGCTCTGTGAGGGTTCTGGGGAGGGGTGTCATTGAGGGAAACAGTCATATCTGTTGATCCACAGAGTGCTCAAGCAGGAATAGGCAAGTCCCAGGATCTGCCAGGCAGTCTCCCATGGTGGGGGGAAAGCCACTTTAAGTGTTGTTGCAATGCATTACAAAGTGAATGTGAAGGCACATCACTCCTCAACACAGTGTATCTCGTAGCCCCCCAGGGGCAGGTATTTCAACAACACAAAGCACACCACACACCCAAAAGTTATTTAGTCACTCTATGTGAAATCCTTTGGAGATTAATGTAGCACCCAAGCCATGACTTATCACATATTTGTGATCATATTCTCCTCATTTTCTGGAAGTGCCAGCCCATTTTTAAAAATTGTACACTTTGTTACCCATGAATGCAACAGCAAAAACAACTGAAAAATAAAGAATTGCAGATGCTGGACATTTGAAACAAGCACAGAAAGTGCTGGAGAAACTCAGCAGGGTCTGGCAGCATTTCTCAAGAGAGAAACAGAGTTAATGTTTCAGGTCCAGTTTGATTCAAGAGTCATACTGGATTCAAAATGTTAACTCTGTTTTCTCTCCATAGATGCTGCCAGACCTGCTGAATTTCTCCAAAATGTTCTGTGTTTGTTTCAGCTGATTTTTACACTCTATTACTATGCCAGTTTCAGAATGTATTCCATGATGAATGATATGATATTTGCATTCCAGTTCTGGACTTTCCAATGTGCCATCTAATGGATATGATTTCACTGTATATTATACCCAAGTCCTGACACTGGATTATATTTCCTACCATGCATTATAGGATTCTGGACAAATGGAAGACCTTGTGCTTGATGTACATTCAATCATGCAAAGTTTAGGAATCCATATATTGCCATTAATCTAGACCATAATTCCTCTTTAAAAAAGGAGTGTAATGGAATTAAGTTAACCACTTGTCTGCTGGCCAAAATTGCAGAATACTGTTGCCGTTTTCTCTTTTTTTAAAATTCAGTATTTCTGCAAATACTTTTGATTGTAGTTTGTTACAAACAATAGATGAGACTGTACCAGTGAAGGGCAAAAGAAATTGAATGACGAGGGAATGCTTTTTGATTAATTTTCTTGTCAATTTTAATTTATAACACTGGAAGCATAAACTTGAAACTGCAATATTCCTCAGCCTGAATGTACAGCTAGAAATGAGCTTTATGCCGTCTCTGTAATTAAATATTTAACCTTTCACTATTTTATAATTTTTTTAAGCAATTCACATGATGTTGAAATAAACTTTCAACCAGTTTTATGATATAGATTTAAAATTACTGTATAGAACACGTACAAAGCAAATTTATGTAAAAAGTAAATGCACTTAAATACTTTGCCTTAATTTGACTTCACATCATTTTATTGCCACATTGCTTTTTTCTCTCATGTCAATTTAACTCTTACATTTTCATTAACCCACATTATTGCCACCTTTTACCTATGATTTTCTTGACTATTGGCTCCCATTCATCATTTTGAAGTTTTGAACACTTTTAATTTTATTGTGGGCTGTACAATCTATGTTATTAATTGTTGTGTTGTAGGGATAAAGTTATTGAAATAAGTCATAAGTAATAATATCAGTGTCCTGCATGGGAATGATCATTTACTGTCTAAAATTAATTTTCCATCTTTTTTGAATAAAATGATCAGTTTTGTGGAATTAGAAGGCAGTTACTAATTAAAGATGATAATTTAAAATGGATGACATGATTGTAGAAAAGTGACAGATTCCCGAGTGACATAGGGAAAGATTAGTTAAAGAACTTAAAAACATTTTGGAATTAGTTTATATTGGAAGATTGAGACATAGGCAAATGTCAAATGCATCAAGGCCAGAGAGTGACAAAATCTGTCTGTGATACTCAAAGGGTTAAGAGTACTGTTGACAAAGTAACTAACAATTGAGACTGTTTACCAGACTGGGGACTAAAGTTTCATTATGAAATACACAGATGCACACTATTTAATCTCGGTGACTAAACATACTTTCCCCAGCCAATATATTAACATTTTCCAGTTTACTGGTTAATCTCAACTATTTTAGCAATGTCAAATACAGGGGCAATAAGTAATTAGGAAGGTAAGTGGAATGCAGGCCTTTATTGCAAGGAGGATGGAGTATAAATGTAGGACAGTGTTGCTACAATTGTACTGGGCATTGGTGAGACAGCACCTGGAGTATGTGTATAACTTTTACCTTCATTTTTAATGAGGGCTATGTACTTCCATTGGAAGAAATTCACAAAAGATTCATTGGGTTAATACTTGGGATAAAGGTATTGTTTCATGGGGGAATATTGAGCAGGTTGGGCATGTACTCATAGATTTGAAGAATGCGAGGTGACCTTATTGAAATATATAAGATCCTGTGGGTGTGGGGTTGGGGGTGGGGCTTGACAGTATATATGCTAAAAGGATGTTTCCCCCTGTGGGGGAATTTAAACATAAATAATGTCCCACCTAAGGAGTCATTTCTTCTTTCAGAAAGTCATTTGTGTTTGTAATTCACTTTCCCAGCATGTAGTGGGCACTGGGTGATTCAATATGTTCAAGATTGCATCAGATATTTAGAATATAGAACATACAACAGTACAGCACAGAACAGGCCCTTCAGCCCACGATGTTGTGCCGACCACTGATCCTCATGAATGCACCCTCAAATTTCTGTGACCATATGCAAGTCCAGTAGTCTCTTAAATGTCCCCAATGACCTTGCTTCCACAACTGCTGCTGGCAACGCGTTCCATGCTCTCACAAATCTCTGTATAAAGAACCCGCCTCTGACATCCCCTCTATATTTTCTTCCAACCAGCTTAAAACTATGACCCCTCGTGTTAGCCATTTCTGCCCAGGGAAATAGTCTCTGGCTATCGACTCTATCTATACCTCTCATTATCTTGTATACCTCAATTAGGTCCCCTCTCCTCCTCCTTTTCTCCAATGAAAAAAGTCCGAGCTCAGTCAACCTCTTTTCATGAGATAAGCCCTCCAGTCCAGGCAGCATCCTGGTAAACCTCCTCTGAACCCTCTCCAAAGCATCCACATCTTTCCTATAATAGAATACTGCGTCCAGTTCTGGTCACCCTAAGTGCGGTCAACCAAAGTTTTATAGAGCTGCAACAAGATCTCACGACTCTTAAACTCAATCCCACTGTTAATGAAAGCCAAAACACCATATGCTTTCTTAACAACCCTGTCCACTTGGATGGCCATTTTAAGGGATCTATGTACCTGCACACCAAGATCCCTCTGTTCCTCCACACTGCCAAGAATCCTATCCTTAATCCTGTACTCAGCTTTCAAATTTGACCTTCCAAAATGCATCACCTCACATTTATCCAGGTTGAACTCCATCTGCCACCTCTCAACCCAATTCTGCATCCTGTCAATGTCCCGCTGCAGCCTATAACAGCCCTCTATACTGTCAACGACACCTCCAACCTTTGTGTCGTCTGCAAACTAGCTGCCCCATCCTTCAATCCCCTCATCCAAGTCATATTTGATTGACAGGAAAATGGAGTTGAGGCCACAATTAAATCTGCCATGATCTTCATTGAATGGCAGCACAGGCTTGAGGGATAGAATGACCTACTCATGCTTCTAATGTTTTAGGATTTTATGATCCTTTTGTACCTTTTAGGATTGTTGCAGTTTATAGTATTTGACATATTTCAAGTAAGGGAAGGATGGATTTCCAGCAACTGAGCCGTGAGACCAGGGATGGTAATGATAGCAAAGGGCCAGCAATGTACTAGCACACTGCATTCCTATATCTCCCTGCAAATCTTAGTGCCAAATATTTCTTACATTCCCACATTTAATCAGACAAGTAGGCACTGCCTCATTCACAACCTTCAGATATTCTCTTCTGTGCTTCAAACAAGATTGATTGACAAGCAATGATAACAGCAATACCATAGAAATGCTTGCATTGTTATTAACCACGAAATTACATCCTGACTAACTGTTTGCAGTAAACAAGAAGGTTCAGGCTCTCAAGGGTGACAGTGGAATATGGTTCTATTTATTTGAAATGGAAAGAAATTTGTGCACTGCAGTAATATCTTTTATCACAAGCATCAGCAACCTTCAGCTAATGAGAGCTCTTGAGACCTTTTAAACTGGCTCTGGTAATGCAGAAGTGTGTGATATGCTACTTTTTGCATTTTTGGACAGCCCTCTTCTGATTAACAGAATCTACAGTGGAAAGTAATTTTGCCGTTTTATTGTTAGAGCTAAAGAGACACAAAGTGCAGCTTGACACATGCAGCTATGAGGGAAAATGATCACTGAGTTCATGTGATTATGTCAGTAAATTAGTAATAACAGGACAAAAATGTGAGGGGAGGTCTCCTGATTGCACTGTCTCTCTATGGTCGCATGATTCACTAGCTAAATTTACAGCAATGGATTGTGTCAATCCATCAAAGTTTCTAGGCATTAATGCAACATCCTTTTTTACTTTAGCAAGTGGGGCACAGTGACGGGGCCAGACCTTGGATGAAAAGGTCATCCAGAACCATTTACTAACGTGTATGATTATCTGAATATGACTCAGAAATTCTGTGTCATTGTCCCTGGGTTCTGTGGGTCCTTGCATGGATGTTGAGTCCAATCCTAGAGCCACATCTCTCACCACACATTTGGCAGTCGTTTCCAGGAGGTGGAATTGGTCCTTGACCTTGATGTCATTGGCATTTCTTTCTCCGGTTCCTTTTCCGTACTTCCTCTCGTCACCAGATGTTCTCAAAAAATCGTGTCCCTTCTTACAAGAGCTTCTGCCATGTCAGTTCCTTCTGAGTGGTTGAATCCAAGAAGAAAACGACACTAACCTCACTGTGAGACCTCAGTATGTGGATGACATCATCTCTGCTCTCCTGGAAGAGAATCTACAAGCCTCACTTAATATCTTTGCGAAAGCATACTGAAGAATTGGCCTCAGCCTCAACCTTAAAAAGACTCAAATCCTTTACCAACCCATCCCAGGGCAAGTTGCAGTCCATCTCTTCATTAAGTTAAATGGAGAAATCCTCACAAATGTGGAACATTTCCCTTACCTTGAAAGAGACCTCTCAACATTAATTTTACAATTCAACATCGCATCCAATCTGCGAGCACCACTTTTGATCACCAATGGAGGAGAGTGTGTTTGATGTTGCTTTTTTATTATTTTTTGAGGTTAAATAAGTAATAAAATTCTTCTATCATTGACTCAAGAAAACTTCAGGATTGACTCCTCCATTTTTTTGGCAATCTACATTTTAATTGAAGTGTAATATCAGTGTTACAAAAAATGTTACAACTGACGAAGACAGAATTAAAAATAGGGCAGATAGCTTTCCCCTTTCTAGTCATTATAAATTAAAGAATTTGCATTTATATAAGAGCTTTTTGCACACCCACCATAAACACTGATGTACTTTTGAAGTGATGTCATTATGGTGGCTAAATTCTGCCACCAAATTGTCCCATAAACTGTGATGAGAAAAATGATTCGATTCCATTGGACTTGTTCATTGATGCCGCAGAATAAAACTCATTACAAAACACATCAAACTTTGCTGTCCACTGATGTTCACTCACTGGAAAACTGTCTTTCTAAAAAAAGTGGCATGGAATTTTTCAAGACCATTCATAAGAACAGATGGAATCTCCATTTAACATCTTACTCAAACAACAGAATTCCCTTAGAAGAATTAGAATTAGTGTAGCTGTTCTTGTTGTATGCACTCAAATGAGTGCAGTGAAAAGTTTGTAATGTTGCTTTTAGCGCCACCTAAAGTGTACCTAGATATAGATACTTTAAGTATTGTCACAGAATTAAAATAGTAAAGAACAGCCCTGAAGTACCAATCCAGATTAAAGGCCAAATCTTTGAACCCAGCAACTCCTGACTTGGAGAAGAGAGGGTTACAGTAATGCTGAGGCTAACAGTTATGAATCAGGTGTGACATTTTTAAGGAATGGTGGTTATTGTTGCTAAGAGCCACATCTTATAAAACAAAAAAGTTTCAGAATTAGTTAGGAGTTATAAAGTGTTGAGTTAAAGAGTAATATGGCTTTGAGATCCTGAGATTAATGGTGAATCAAGAAAGAAAGATGTTTATTCATTCATGACATGTGGGCAACGCTGGCTGGGCCAACTTTTATTGTCATTCCTAGTTGCCTGTTGAGAAAGTAGTGTTGAGTTGCTTTCTTGAACAGTTGCAGTCCACCTACAGTGTTCTTAGGGAGGGAATTCCAGAAATTTGATCCAGTGACATTAAAGCAACGGCGATATATTTCCAAGTCAGATTGGTGAGTGGCTTGGAGGGGAACCTGAACGTTGTCATGTTCCCATTGATCTGCTGCCTTGTCCTTCTGGATGGTGGTAATTATTGGTTTGGAATGTGCCGTCTAAGGAGCCTTCATTATTTTCTGCAGTGTATTTTGTAGATGGTACACACTGCTGTGACATCGGTGATAGAGGGAGTGGGTGACTGAGGATGTGGTGCCGATCAAGTAGGCTGCATTATCCTGGATGGTGACAAAGTTCCTGAGTGTTCTTGAAGCTGCACCCATCTAGGCAAGTGGGCAGTATTCCATCACACTCCTGACTTGTACCTTATAGATAATGGACAGACTTTGGGGAGACAGGAGATGTGTTATTCAATGCAGTATTCCTAGCTTCTGACCTGCTCTTATAGCCACTTTGTTTATATGGCCAGTTCAATTCAATTTCTGGTCAACAGTAATCTCCAGGACATTGGTAACAGTGACATAATGTTATTGAATGGTAAAGGATTGTGGTTATATACCCTTTTGTTTGAGATGGTCATTGCCTAGCACTTGTAAGGTGCAAATGTTGCTTGACATTGGTCAGATCAAACCCTGCTCATTGTTTAGTTCTAGTTACATTTGTACACGGATTGCTTCAATATCTGAGGAGTTGTGAATGGTGCTGAACATTGTGCAATCATTGGCGAACATTCCCATTTCTGACTTTATAATGGAGGAAAAGTCATTAATGAAACAGCTAAAGATGGTTGGGTTGGGGACACACCCTGAGGAACATCTGCAGAAATATCCTGGAGCTGAAATGACTGACCTCCAATAACCACAACCATCTTTCTATGTGCCATGTATGACTCCAACCAATGGAGACTTAACCCTCTGATTTGCTTGTGTTGCTTGATGCCACATACATTCGAATGCAGCTTTGACACCAATAGGCCATCACTCTCACCTCACCTCTGGAATTCAGCTCGTTTATCCATTTTTGAACCAACGCTGTAATGAGGTCAGGAGTTGAGTGGGCCAGGTGGAACCCAAACTGGGCATCATTGAGCAGGTTATTGCTGAGCAGGTGTTGCTTGATAGCACTGTTGATGACACCTTCCATCACTTTATTGATGATCGAGAGTAAACTGATGGGGCAGTAATTGACTGGGTTGAATTTGGTCTACCTTTTGTGGACAGCTCATACCTGAACACTTTACCAATTGGAAATTAGCTGAAGAGTAACATCATGATGCTTGAATCTCTCTCTACTTCATTGTGTGTCTGTGTATTTTTGCAGATGTTTTTAGTTATTTGGAGGGGTAACATTTAGTTTTCATGTTACAAATTTTCATGTTTTCATGTTACAAACTGTTTACCAGTTTTGTATTTTTGTGAAATAAAGTTTAGTTTTATCATAAAGTAATAATGTTGTGTTCATTAAAGTAATTTAATTGATGTATCTTTTCATTGTAAGTCTATTTTAGAAAAAAAGCACTTGATTGGTCATATCAGGAATTAGGAAAAACAATTAAATGGATGTTGTGTCTCATGATGTAGTGAGACAAAAGAGAGATAAGCACACTCCATATATCCCCATGACCACAGTTGCAAGGTATAACTGAATGAAGAATCATAACAGAGAAAAAAAACTTTCCATGTTATCCTGCCCTGTGTGAGAGATGGATCAGACATACAAAAACATCAACTATCTGAGTTTTGATATGCATATTTACTCAGATATCATGTTTTTGTTTTTGTTATATCAATATTAGATTCCAAGGACAGGAATTTAATCAAAGGCTCAGTTGATGTTTCATCCACTTAAGCTTGAGTGATCTGAGATTAGATTGCTGTCTTGAAATCATAGACTGTGTCTGTTATCATTTCAAGTTTATTCCTCATCAGTTATGTCAAAGGTGTTCATTTTGTTTTTGTTGTATCAGTTTTGGTGCTGGCTGCAGCTGTCAGGATACACATTATCTAGCAGCACATTGCAAGGATTAGCATCTTTCTGGCATCAACGTAGCAAGATTAACAATAATGTGGTTATTATGAAAGGTGTATCAAGAAATACTCTAAACCTGATAACTTGTGAATTTGAAACACATTTTATAATACAACGGTTATATTCTTTTTATGGTTATAATTTTAAATATTAATTAGATAAATTAATCGTTCTTTGGTTATAAAAAATCAAATAGTTCTGTCTACAAACAAGATTAAATCTTTTCTCAACTTCAGAGACTTGAAATAATCAAGAATTGCACTAGGGTAGGAATAGGTCCAGTCAAGGATAGTAGTGGGAAGTTGCGTGTGGAGGCGGAAGAGATTGGGGAGACACTGAATGAATACTTTTCTTCAGTATTTACTCAGGAACAGGGCATTGTCGTCGATGTGAATACTGAGTCACAAATAAGTAGAATGGATGGCTTTGAGGTATGTAGAGAAGAGGTGTTGGAAATCCTGGAAAAGGTGAAAATAGATAAGTCCCCTGGGCCTGATGGCATTTATCCTAGGATTCTCTGGGAAGCAAGGGAGGAGATTGCAGAGCCATTGGCCTTGATTTTTATGTCCTCTTTGTCTACAGGAGTAGTGCCAGAAGACTGGAGGATAGCAAATGTGGTTCCCTTGTTCAAAAAGGGGAGTAGGGATAACCCTAGTAACTATAGGCCGGTGAGTCTCACTTCTGTTGTGGGCAAAGTCTTAGAGAGAATTGTAAGGGATAGGATTTATGCACATCTGGATAGGAATAATGTGATCAAGGATAGTCAGCATGGTTTTGTGAAGGGCAGGTCGTGCCTCACAAACCTTATTGAATTCTTTGAAAAGGTGACGAAGGAGGTTGATGAGGGGAAAGCGGTAGATGTGGTATATATGGATTTTAGTAAGGCGTTTGATAAGGTTCCCCATGGTAGGCTACTGCAGAAAATACGGAGATATGGCATTGAGGGTGAGTTGGAGGTTTGGATTAGGAATTGGCTGGATGGAAGAAGACAGAGGGTAGTAGTTGATGGCAAAGTTTCTTTATGGAGTGCCGTCACTAGCGGTGTTCCGCAAGGATCTGTTTTGGGACCATTGCTGTTTGTCATTTTTATAAATGACCTGGAAGAGGGGTTAGAAGGTTGGGTGAGCAAGTTTGCGGATGATACGAAAGTCGGAGGAGTTGTTGACAGTGAGGAAGGATGTGGCAGGTTACAGCAGGATATAGAGAAGCTGCAGAGCTGGGCAGAAAGGTGGCAAATGGAATTCAATGTAGCTAAATGTGAGGTGATTCACTTTGGGAAGAATAACAAAAAGATGGGGTACTGGGCTAATGGTCGGATACTTGGTAGTGTGGATGAGCAGAGGGATCTTGGTGTCCATGTACACAGATCTCTGAAAGTTGCCACCCAGGTAAATAGTGCGGTGAGGAAGGCATATGGCGTACTGGCTTTTATTGGTAGAGGAATTGAGTTCCGGAGTCCTGAGGTCATGATGCAGTTGTATAAAACTCTGGTGCGGCCGCATCTGGAATATTGTGTGCAGTTTTGGTCGCCATACTATAGGAAGGATGTGGAGGCACTGGAACGGGTGCAGAGGAGGTTTACCAGGATGTTGCCTGGTATGGAAGGAAGATCGTATGAGGATAGACTGAGACACTTGGGGCTGTTTTCATTAGAGAAAAGAAGGTTTAGGGGTGACTTGATTGAGGTGTACAAGATGATTAGGGGGTTAGATAGGGTTGACAGTGTGAACCTTTTCCCGCGTATGGAGTCGGGTATTACAAGGGGGCATAGCTTTAAATTAAGGGGGGGTAGATATAGGACTGAAGTTAGGGGTAGGTTCTTCACTCAGCGAGTCGTAAGTTCATGGAATGCCCTGCCAGCAGCAGTGGTGGACTCTCCCTCTTTATGGGCATTTAAGCGGGCATTGGATAGGTATATGGAGGATAGTGGGTTAGTATAGGTTAGGTGGGCTTGGATCGGCGCAACATCGAGGGCCAAAGGGCCTGTACTGCGCTGTATTCTTCTATGTTCTATGTTCTATGCACAGAAAGGCAATAAAACTTGCATTTATATAGCACATCTAGCACATTTGTTAAGTGAGGGCATGACGAGACATTATTATGAAGCTACGAATGATATTGACAGATTGCTACAATTTAAAGATAATGTTATTTTCACAAAAAGATCTCAGCCTTATGTTGTCATGTCCATAATGGTGATTTTTGATTGCAATAGAAATGTAATCAATACTGCTAACTATTGTAGGAAAGCCCGAAGATTACAGCATTGCCACCATGGGTGGAAATGATTACATGTGATGGATCATCACAGTAAAACTCTCTATTCACAATAGAGAGGACTCCATAACAAATACATTTATCACAAATGAGATCCGTGAGACCTGAAAGTTTGGCAGAGATTTACAAGGATATTGTGGAGAAAATTCTGTGACATTAGAAATAATATTGGTGGCTAATGTTCAGGAAAACACATCAAGCAGTATTTCAAATTGGAGTAAAAATAAGAATAGTTGTTCCATAGAGACATTTAGAATTCTGAAGGGATAGAACAATAGACAGGAATGGACATGTATTGAGTGGAATTAAAATGAGAGGATAATAATGTTAAGACTAAATGTAAAAAAAAATCAGAGCACAGTTCAGGTAAATTTGCTGCAAATCTATGATGAGGGGTTCTTAGTCCATTTTTCATTCATGACAATATTAAGTTTGCAAAAATGTGGTATTGATTTTTGATATTATGGAAATTTGAAACCTCAATACTTTAGACTTGGAGTTTATCGTTCAAGCAATTTTAGATATTAAAATCTTTGTTCTTGGTCTTAATTGATTTCACAAGTATTTATAATTATATTTCTGTTCTCATTAATGATGCAATGGGAAAATGTGAGGCAACAATTGTTACTTTTGAAATTCTTATGTCTCGGTGTAACCCTAGTGCCTCCACCTACCAACCAATGTCATGAATTTATACGTCAATTTATTGTCATGATTTTCAGTAATGCATTTTTGTCTCATTTACTATCTTACATTGCAATTTTGAAATGTTACCAGTTACCACACAATTGCAAATTTTGGCCATTAAGACAAGTTTCTGAAGATTGTTCCCACTCAGGTCCAGGTTTATATAAATATGTGCAAAGGAATATCTACGCATCAACTAACAATTGACATTACTGAAAACAATTGAATAATAATAAATACAATAGAAAAATGATGCTTATATTAGGAAAGAAAAGACTATTAATCTACCTATCAAGAAAATTGACTTTATAACTATGAAGCAGGATTTACCAGCCTCGAACAATTCAGTTAAAATCTGTAGGAAGAGAAATCACCTTTCATTACATCTATTATAATTAATACAATATATCCAAGTCAGTTAAAGGAATCAGCTTTCTGAATTTTGTAATCAATTATATGCTATTCTTCCAAGACTCAGTATAATTTTCATAAAATTCCTAAAGATAGCTTCTGCTGTTTACCAAAGATAAACTTCCTTTTGCATTGTCTCACTTCTGTGATTCTGTGGTGTAAATATTACATCTTAAATCACACCTCCTGAAATGCAAGTCCTGGTGGAAAACAAATTCTGCCTTTGATCTCTACAATAATCTGTTCCTATATCCTTTGAAGTGCTTATCTGGTATTGCAACTCTCTCCTCCTTTTCATCTCCTGCACAGAGGCTTTAACTGCTGTATTAGGTGATTCTCTCTCTCAGCTGCTGCTCCATTCCTCAGCCTTCTTCATGTTTCCAGAATTTCTCCCAGCCATTTCCTGTACTTTTTGCAACCAGACTAGTACAGTGATTCAGTGGTTATCACTGCTGCCTCACAGTGCCAGGGACCCAGGTTCAGTCCCAGCCTTGAGTGACTCTGTGGTCTCTGTACATTCTCGCCATGTCTGTTTGGGTTTCAGGTACAATGGTTTCCTCCCTATCCAAAGGTGTGCAGGTTAGTTGGACTGGCCATTCTAAATTGTCCTATCATGTTGGGTATGTACAGGCTAAATGGATTAGTCATGGAAAATGCAAGGTTACAGGTATAGGAAAACCATATAAAGTAATGTTTCAATTTCCAATCCTAACTAGCTCTTTAATAAATGAAACTCTGCAATTATAAATTACTTTTTCAGCAAAGAGGAGTTTGATAGTAATTAGTACTCCGCATACCGTTAAAAGATCACACATTATAAAAATTTACCACTAATTTGTGTTTCTGGCATCTGGAGCTGGAGGGAAACAACCCAACCTCACACCTTTAGCACAAGTCTATTGCTGAAACATTGCACCTTGTGCAACAGCAGAGTATCTCCAAAAGTAACTTCCTGTTTTCACTGCATTTAACGACCTAGCGCCACAGACACAAGAGATTTCTGTGATATTAACCCTGGAATAGCCATGTTGCATAATCACTGTTATCCATGAAATTAAACCTGGACTGACATGAAAGAAGTTCAAAAATGGCTATCAGAAAATTATGACAAGTATACACAGCCATTGCGATTTCAAGTGTCTCACTGCAAGAGATGCTCTCAAACTTTGATTTGGTTAACTTCACACTTCATGTACACTATGCAATTTGTATCAATTCCAAGTTGAAACTCTTCAGCATCAACACAAACTGTATAACGTTCCTTTACACCCATTAGAAACATCCTAATTAGCTTTCATTTACTACATGAATTGTCTTTGAAGTTGTTTCCAATATTTGTGAAGGTAACAAAACACAACTGAAAGGTCTTCAGAACCTTTAGCACCAAAATACTGCTGATTGTGACATGGAGGATTGTGTAAACCCTCTGTTTATCCACTGGGATTTCTCATGCATGTGTGAGTTAACAAAGGCCTGTGAAACTACAGCAGTAAGATGTGAAATCTCACCCTGGAAGAGAGATAGAGATATTGAGACAAACAGAGATGTAGAAACATACATCAACTGAACTGGCTAATTACTTTCAGAGGGTTCTTGTGATGAAGATTGGTTGTAGAGAGAGACCAGGATTTTGTGCACTGAGTCTCTACTCAGCTTTCTGTCTTTGAAAGTGGAAGCATTCTTTACATTTGTCCCTTGTCCAAATGGTGTCAAGAAGTCAAGTAGAACAAACAGTTCGATCCAACACTTATTTGTGTCTCTATTGTGTACACTGAAATGTAACAGTTTATGTAAAGACTACTGTCTGGCCATAATGGTCAACGCTGAAATTACTGAATGGAGCTGAAGGTATAAGAGTTACTTTTAGGCAGCTCTGAGGATTTGCCCCAATGGAAATGGTAATTTTTGACACTTTATTTGGTGGATCTGTTACTGTTCCAAATTTCATTGCTGCCAGAAACAGGCAATACATTATTCAATGAGGAGAATCTGTTACTATTTCTAGTAAATCAGTTAGATTTTCACATGAAGTCAGGAGGGTATTATCTCAGCCAAAGTCATTGACGCATAACTGAACTCTGAACAAGAAATACACTCAAGCCATCCTGTCTCTTTTCCTCATTTCAATGGGATGGCAGGACTCATGTCTGAAAAGAGAAGAACTGAGAGCAGGAGGAGGCCATTCAGCCCTCTAGCCTGTTCTGCCAGTTGATACGATCGTGGCTGATCTCATCTTGGCCACCACTCTACTTTTCTGTCTTTTCCCTCAAAACATTTCAACCTGTTACTAATTAAAAATCTGCCTATCTCCTCCTTAAATTTATTCATTGTCCCAGCATCCATTGCACTCTGGGCTAGAGAATTCCAGATTCATGACCATTTGACAGAAGTGATTCTTTGTTTTAAATCTGGCAATATCACTTCTCTAAAATGATAACCTCTCATTCCAGGTTGCCCACAAAGGGAAACATCCACTGTACATCCACAAAGAGAGACTGAATTGGTATTTACCTGAAGTTTAGAAGGTGGAGGGAGTTGTTGTGGTTCTGTTCGCCGTGCTGGGAATTTGTGTTGCAGACGTTTCGTCCCCTGTCTAGGTGACATCCTCAGTGCTTGGGAGCCTCCTGTGAAGTGCTTCTGTGATGTTTCCTTCGGCATTTGTAGTGACTTGTACCTGCCGCTTCTGGTTGTCAGTTCCAGCTGTCCGTTGCAGTGGCCAGTATATTGGGTCCAGGTCGATGTGCTTATTGATTGAATCTGTGGATGAGTGCCATGCCTCTAGGAATTCCCTGGCTGTTCTCTGTTTGGCTTGTCCTATAATAGTAGTGTTGTCCCAGTCGAATTCATGTTGCTTGTCATCTGCGTGTGTGGCTACTAAGGATAGCTGGTCGTGTCGTTTCGTGGCTAGTTGGTGTTCATGGATGCGGATCGTTAGCTGTCTTCCTGTTTGTCCTATGTAGTGTTTTGTACAGTCCTTGCATGGGATTTTGTACACTACATTGGTTTTGCTCATGCTGGGTATCGGGTCCTTCGCCCTGGTGAGTTGTTGTCTGAGTGTGGCTGTTGGTTTGTGTGCTGTTATGAGTCCTAGTGGTCGCAGTAGTCTGGCTGTCAGTTCGGAAATGCTCTTGATGTATGGTAGTGTGGCTAGTCCTTTGGGTTGTGGCATGTCCTCATTCCATTGTCTTTCCCTTAGGCATCTGTTGATGAAATTGCGGGGGTATCCGTTTTTGGCGAATACATTGTATAGGTGTTCTTCTTCCTCTTTTTGCAGTTCTGGTGTACTGCAGTGTTGTGGCCCTTTTGAATAGTGTCTTGATGCAACTTCTTTTGTGTGTGTTCGGGTGGTTGCTTTCGTAGTTTAGGACTTGGTCTGTGTGTGTGGCTTTCCTGTATATCTTTGTGGTGAATTCTCCGTTCGGTGTTCTCTGTACCATCACGTCTAGGAATGGGAGTTGGTTGTCCTTTTCTTCCTCTCTAGTGAATCGGATTCCTGTGAATGTGGCGTTGATGATCCGGTGTGTATTTTCTATTTCTGTGTTTTTAATGATTATGGAGTTCTCATAGAAACCTATAAAATTCTAACAGGACGAGACAGTGTAACTACAGGAAGGATGCTCCCAATGACAGCAGGATATAGAACCATAGCGGTCAGTCCAAGGATACAGGGTAGGCCATTTGGTACTGGGATGAGGAGAAATTTCTTCACCCATAGATTTGGGAGCCCCTGGAATTCTCTGCCACAGAAAGCCATTGAGGCCAAATCATTGAATGTTTTCAAGAAAGAGTTAGATGTAGTTCTTAGGGCAAATGGGATCAAAATATATTGGTAAAAAGATGAACAGGGGTGATCAGCCAAGATCATTTGAATAGTGGAGCAGGCTTGAAGGGCTGAATGGCCTACTCTTGTTTCTATGTTTCTAATTATTGAAGAAATCGGAGCATACTATTCATCCTTTCAAGCCTGCCCCACCATTCTGCAATATCACAGCCCCAGGCCTCAACTTCTCTTTCATGATATCCCCTCGTAACCTCGACTCCCTGATATTTCAAAACTATATCTACCTCTTTTTTAAATACTTTCATTGATTTTGCCTCCACAACTCTTTGGGGTAAAGATTTCCAGACATTCACTATCCTCTGACAGACAAAATTCCTTCACATCCCAGTTTTATATAAATGTCTTCTTATTCTGCAACAATGTACCCTAGATGCTTGATTTCATCCCACCCCATCTGATGGTAACTAGTTTCAGACGGAGGGTATACTGTTGGGGGAATAGTTGAAGTGGAGCAGGCCAATTTCCCACACAATCTGGCCAACTTTAATTTTAAATTTACTGGAGACTAGGTTGGCCGTTGTAGGTCAATGGGATCCAAACAGATCTGGTTGGGCTAACGTCCTCACAATCCTGTTTTCCATTTCAGCCTCTGGCCTCCAGCTGAGCCAAGCACCATTGTTAGCAAATGTGTGAGCTTCTGAAGCTTCTGAAAGTTAGGCACAAGTCTTACTTGAAGTTGTGCATATGAAGGAATATATGAGCAGGACCGAGGTGCTATGGTGCATTCAGAAGCAGGAGTGGGCAGCTGGGTGGCAATTTGTGACCATTTACTATTCAGTTGCCACCAACCTCCTGGTCACGTTTCATACTAATGAAGCTTGGGTGCTAAACCAGATGACCTTTCCCGTCTCAGGACAGGAATGGCAGCCCTTTGGCTTTCTTATACCTGTCATTGCTAATCAAGGTGAAATCATTTTGTTCACTCTCTCAATGGCAGCTTTAAGTCACTTTAAGTACCAAGTTGATATTCATAGTATTTCTGAGCCCATTTTGTTTTTTTCTGATAGTGTCAGAAAATGTACTTTTAGCAACAGGAGTAAGTACTGTCAAAAAACCAGCAATTTCTGAGACTAGTTTGAGTTGCTGAATTTTGCGCTTTCCAATATTTTTGACTGATTGCTGGAAGAGTGCCTCACTTTCCACCTAGGAACCCTCCAACCACAAGGGATGAATGCAGATTTCTCCAGCTTCCTCATTTCCCCTCCCCCCACCTTATCTCAGTCCCAACCCTCGAACTCAGTACCACCTTCTTGACCTGCAATCTTCTTCCTGACCTCTCCGCCCCCACCCCTTCTCCGGCCTATCACCCTCACCTTAACCTCCTTCCACCTATCACATTCCCAACGCCCCTCCCCCAAGTCCCTCCTCCCTAACTTTTATCTTAGCCTGCTTGGCACACCTTCCTCATTCCTGAAGAAGGGCTTATGCCCGAAATGTTGATTCTCCTGCTCCTTGGATGCTGCCTGACCTGCTGCGCTTTTCCAGCAACACATTTTTTCAGCTCTGATCTCCAGCATCTGCAGTCCTCACTTTCTCCCTCCTGATTGCTGGCACCTGACTGTTGCACATTTCACTATGAAGATTAGTGTTCTTTACATTTTCCTACAGAGACCACCCACTCTGATCAGGCTCTGTCCCCAGCTCCTCAACAGGAAGAAAATTACGTCCATCTCGAGCATCAAAATAACATGACAGAGTAAAATAACCAACCACGACCCTTACAGACAAACCAATGACTCCATTGCATATCACAGCAATAACTTTGGAAATATTGGAACCACCAAATACATTCTGCAAGATATCACCACACACACACACACACACACACACACACACACACACACACACACACACACACACACACACACACACACACACACACACACACACACACACACACACACACACACACACACACACACACACACACACACACACACACACACACACACACCTCGCAGATACATCCCCTCCCCAGATACACCATCTTCCCCCACCCAGCCTCTCTTTATTTCGTTTCTGAAGTCTAGTGTCAAGTGTAGTAACAGGAACATGTGAATAAAATCAGTTCATTCAGCTGAGGATATAATTACGATTATCTCAAACAATTGCATCTACGTTTTATTAAAACAAAACAAACTTTCACCATGAAAACATATCCAGTATCTGCACATCTGCTCAGACGCTAACAGACCTACTGTGTTTTCAGTATTTTCTATTTCTGTAATTTATTTCATTAATCCCGCACTGGCAGGTGAGGCATAACTGCTTATCATTGAAAGCTTAGTTTCATGTAATTTAAAATTAAATGATCCTCACATCTACATTATTAAAATCAATGGGAGATCCAGGAATGAATCTCCACTGATTCTACTTCAGGTCCTATGGCAAAGTTACAGGAAGCACAGGAAATTCTTTACCTGAGTAGTTGTGTTCGAAGTGCAATTTCAAAGCCATTGAGAATAACCACTTGTGCATCATCTCAACCTGACAGAAATACCAAAGGAAACAACACCATTGACAAATCACCTAAGGCATCTTACCAGAGCTGCAATCACATTCTGGAAAAGCAATTAAAATCACAAACCTGGAAATCAGATTGTAATTTTATGTTCTATTTTGTTTCATGATAACTAAGATTATTCATCTAAAAATGAATTCATTTAATTAATCTCCCAAAATATATAGCCCTGGAATTATGACTAAGCCATCCGAATATATAAATGGTTGCACTTCAGCCCCACGCTCCTGATCTTTGGGCACCCAGTGCAGAGGGATGTGGGCAGATTTGAGGATCTCCTTATGAGTCTGCCCCTGGGCCTGGCCAGGTTAGTTAAAAACAGGCCCAGGTAGCAGGCCATGGAGTTAGTCATCTCTGCTGACTGTCTGCCCCCTTCCACAGTTATGTTCGTGTCCAGGTGTCATTAGAGACGGAGCACTCGGTGTTCATGAATACTGTCGATGCCTTGAAAGAGAGGAGTGCACTGTGGGCAGGAGTAGAGTGATCTATCTTCTCAACTTCATTTAGTCGCTTACCCCCCCCACCTATGATGATGTGCATAAAGTAGTCAGCATGTAGTGTTCCAAGACCCTGCGGGAAACGCAGAAGGTGGATTCTGTCACATAGTTCCCTGAGCAGACTGCCAAAGCCTCAGCACCAGAACTTTCCAGCAAGCACCAAGACATCACTTGGCTGGCGGGGAGAAGAGCACTGCCTGTCAGATCCCTAGTGCATGCCGAGTCTCTGTGTGCCACCATGTTGTCCTTGAAGTGGCTTGAAGAGACTGTCACACATTTTCTTCTGGAATGTGACTTCCTAAAGAAGGTCTGGAGAGAGGTTTGTCCTGAGCAGCTACATGGTACAGGACTCTGTGCTCTATGATCTGTTCCCCAAGACATACACTGAAACAAACATCTACTGCACCCGGAGGACCATCAACTCAGTAAAAGACACTGTTTGGTCCTCTCGAAACTTATTAGTCTTCTGTCACAAAGAGTTGACCTCAACTGAGTGTTGCAAACTGGAACATTCCAAGGTCCAAGACTACATGCTGAGGAACGCACTAAAGCTTGGGGCAGCTGCCGCCAAAGCACAGTAGGGAAAGACCACTGTCTAAAGTCATTCTGCTGAAGTACAGATCATTACCAGACTCTCTTGATGCCCCACTGTATATAAATATAGTCCTGTGTAAGTAAGAAATGCCTTGGATTTTTTACAATTGCAGAGAATGCCAGATTTCCAAAGTTTGTCAGTAATTATGTACGTTTGTAAAGTATTTTTTGTGAATAAAGTATATTCTTGTAATAAAAGAAGATCAGTAGTGGAGGATACACCATCGTAAAGTATCTACAGAAAAGACACTGTTCTTGGATAACAAGCAGGTTTATTTCATAATCCCAAAAACTACACATTCAGAAACAATTAGACTACATTAAAGCAAACACAAATCTTATATAATAAAAACAGAAATTGCTGGAGAAACTCAGCAGACTGGCAGCATCAGCAGAGAGAAAAACAGAGTTAATGTTCTGAAGTAAGAGATTTTAATGCTTCACAAGGGTATTATCTACGGTGACCATACAAGGGAATATTAGGTCAGGCATCCAACAGATTGATCAAAGAGGGAATCTTTAAGAACATCTTAAAGGAGGACAGAAAAATAATGAGTTTTAGGAAGGAAATGCCACATAACTGAAGGCACAGATGCTAATAGTAGAATGATTAAACTCAGAGCTGTCAAGAGTCCTGAACTGGATAAGTGTAAATGCCTTGGGGGAAGAGTCAGGATATATGGTTGGAGGTGGCTACAGAGTTGGGGGGGGGTTGTGGGGGTCACAAAGGGAGAAGCAAATTATACATTCCAGTAACTGTTGGTCGAGCAAATGAGCACAGACACAAGATTTAAGTGCAAGAGATTTAGGATAGAAAACCAAGAGATAACTCATCACACAGAGTGCCAAGGCGATGGTGCAGAAATGATGCCAACATTCAAGATCATATTGGAGAGATCAATGAAGGAAGGGATGATAACAGAGATTGGTAAATGTAGTATGGATTATTTTTACTTTCTGATAGTAGGAGAAAGTGAGGACTGCAGATGCTGGAGATCAGAGCTGAAAATGTGTTGCTGGAAAAACGCAGCAGGTCAGGCAGCACCCAATGAGCAGGAGAATCAACGTTTCGGGCATGAGTTCCTGAAGAAGGGCTCATGCCCGAAACGTCGATTCTCCTGGTCCTTGGATGCTGCCTGACCTGCTGCGCTTTTCCAGCAACACATTTTCTGATAATAGACAGGTTAAGCTGATGGCTTGTTCTTATACCTTCGGTGCATAAACAGGCAATCAGACCCTGTCTGAACCAAGTTTGAATGATCTGGCTATGTGAACCTTTCTTTTTGAGAAATGGATTGTCATGGTGCACATTTCCAAAGTTAAGTTTGCTCCAAAAGATTTTTTCCCCAGTTTTTCTCTGTTAGTAAAATTAGTTTCTGTTGTTCCATATTACATAAAATGCAGCTGTTTTGTTCAGCGCTAGTTGGTAATATTACTTAATGACATCACACAAATGGTCATTGTGGAATTTGAACAATCCCTAACTCGTGAATATCATTCAAAGGCTGAAGTTACACTCTGAAGCTACGTAAAAGGGATTTTACTGGGTATCTCATCTATATTGGGCTAAATAATGTTCTGGAAATGTTTTTGTTTTTTTAAACCTTGATTTTTCATGTTGAAGAACACAAAAACCTATTGCAATTCAGCTCCGCTCCATTAAATAGAGTAATAGCATGCAATATAAGGCATGCATAGTTTTTCAAAATCTCTCCAATTACTGTACATGTAATTTAATCTGAAGCTCCTTTTAACTAATAAAGCTGATTTTGTTTGTGTCAGTCCACTAACAATAACAAACTTCATGATTTCAGTTAACTTGCAACAATGAGGCTGTTGAATTTCATTTTTAACCTGGTATACTACAAATGAAGTATCGCTATGAATTTCACTGCAACAAAATCCAGCCTTTGGACTTCCAAATAAAAAGAATCAATATATTTTACTGTGCTTATTTCTCTTTTCATAAAGAACTGTGCCTTTTTATCAAAATTATTTTAATTGCAACTTATAAATGCAGAGAAGAAATGCAAAACTCATTCACTGTTATATGTCTCTAAAATGCCTGAGACAATGTCTGGTTTTATTGCAGGGATCTGCAGGTATAGTCTGTTCTGATACATCCTGTATTGCAGTTTAATTTGTTTGTTCTGACAAGCACCTTCTCTGGGTTCTTTCGAACATAAGATTTATTGGACAGGACACTTTCAGCAAAAGTCAATGTATCTTCTCTCTGGGAATTTACAATTCTATAAGTTACCATAGATCAATGAATGGAAGAAGTTTGGTTCAAACAACAGTGTAACATGACTTAAAGCTGCCTCCAAATGTCTGACAACAAATTGAATAATATGGAAGTGTTCTTGTTCGGTAGCTGCAGCCAATTGTACAAAAGCAAATGAGGCAGATGATTAGTTAGTCTGTTTAGCAGTGGCATTGATTGAAGAACTATTGTTGGCTAGAGCACCAGGAAACCTCACTGATCTTTAGATAAAATAACAGGGATCGTTTAACATCCACCTGAATAATTTCAACAATGCAGGTCTGTGCCCTGTTACGTCTGCCCATTGTGTGCTCAACTCCTGGGAGTGAAAGCACACCTGCTGCCTCAGACATATGATTACTACCAATGGAACTGATCCAGCTCATTGGTGCATATATAATGTGAGCAAGCAGAGCTTTGCAGGACACTTTTATAGTGTAACACCATCCATCCATTGCCCCCACCTCCCAGTGGAATATATCCTGTACTGACACATTTTATAGTAAAGGTTAATTTATATATGAGGTCAAATTGAATCAATGTCTTTCATTAAAAATGAAAAATATGAGCCTATTAATGACATAGGAGGAAAATAGTTTCTTATAACTTACATTGTATAATAAAGTGAAATATTATCACATTGAGTTCCTTTTCACTGAGCTTTAGCAAGTTTTAATAATAAATCTGTTAAATTATTTTCAGATTAAAAATTAAACCTGCACTCATCATGCTGCAACTAGCACTTTCCATCTGGATACAGATGAAACACTTCTGTTCATTGATGGCCCCATGCAGGAGCCTGAGAATTATGTTTACAAAACAATTTTTGACGAGTATTTGGAGTGAGTTAATCTGTAATTTAAAAAAAAGAGTTCTCTTTATCTAAAGAGTCCCATTTAACGAGTATGAACCACACAATCGCATTGATAGGAAGAGCAGTTCATTGTACACTTTGACATTGAGGATTAAGATAGAAGATAAACTGACAATGATGTGAATGTTAAAAGCATGAGGAAAATGTATCTAAAGCAGAGGCCATTGTGGCAGGAGGGAATTAGGATGTAGCCAGAATCTTTCATAATAAACATAATAAATCACAGGAAGATGATAACGAATAAAACATACAAGAGGTCAGTAGAGAAAAAAATGGATGGTGAGGAAAGTGCAAGTGTATTTAACTGTTATGTTTACACTTACTATGATAAGTTACAAAAATGCTTTGAAGCCTGTTTCCAAAGTGTGTTGCTATGATTGGTTAAGGAACAATCAAATCAAACAGAGTGCTCACTACTGCAACCAGCCTCACTCTCCCTGGTTTAGAATTCAGTTCCACAAGAAACAGTTTCTCTGAAACTGTGCTGAGACATTCCAATCTGGTAGTAACAAATTCTGTATCATTACTATAATCACATGGTTGAATGGAAGCATCTCGACATTGTTTTGAAATAAAAGCCCCTGTTTTAACTCCAGGCTGTGGGTTCCAGGTAGACAGCGAGTAATCCTGCTGTATGAGTTTGGAGGGCTGGAAAAATTGAGGAGAATATTTCAATTAAGCCCACAAGTGAATGAGAGGATTGAAGTTAAGAGAGATTAGAGGATTCCTCACCCACAGGAAAAGATGCGACAGCATGCAAAATGTCGTATTGCTTTCTCATTTCGGTAAATTGTGTTATGCAACCCAACTGTGAACACATGGATAGTGGAAACAGCAGCATGTATCACCTACAAGATGCACTATGACAACTCAACAAGGTTTCTTTCAATCTTCCAATCCCATGATCACTACCAAAAAGAAGGACAAAGACAACACATACATGGGAAAACCAACACTTGCTAGTTCCCCTCCATTGGATGAGCAACAAATGCTGGGCTATTGCCAGCAATACCCACATCATGTAAACAGACAACAGCGAAGAAGCTGTGAAATGAAGCTTCATGCCAGAAAAAAGGCTCCATGTCCTCAAATGCAACTCTTAAGGCTTTAGTTCATGAGGCAGAAAGGAGAAGAGAATTCATCTTTCCCCAGGAGATACTTTGGCTCTCCAGTCAGACACTATGCCACACAAATTACTGCCAGACTTCTGATTTTTCGATACAGGGCCAGAGGAAGTTCAATGACCTTGTACAAGCGACCAAGGTCAGTGAATTTATTTTATTTGTGGGATATGTGTATCACTGACAAGGCCATCATTTATTGACCAATCTTAGAGGAAGCATTGGTGAACTGCTGCAGTCCTAGCACTGCTGTCAGGGAGAGGCCTCTGGGGTTTTTTTCAGAGACAGAGAAGGAACAAGTGATAGTGTTCCAAGTCAGCTGCCTTTAAATAGCTTTCCTCCTGTCTGCTTAAAGATGAGGCTTAAATCACAGCCTTTGGGGAGACAGCAGAGTTACTGTGAGAAATCACAAGGAATATTGTAACAACTCATCAACCCAGTTTCTGTCAGTGTGCAGGGTTAAAAATGGCTCTGTAGTCTACATGTTGCCAGGACCACAAACACGGCTTTCATCACGATTGATTAATGTAAGTATCATACTGCAACTGATAATAGATAAAGCTTTGAGCAAAATTGAACCATTTTTCACAACAAAAACATCAATCAAAATGAATTGCAAATAAAATTATTGTCACACAATATCCTGAAACTTTAGGCAAAAAAACTCAAAGAAGAATCACCCTTTATCAAATGATCTAACCTTGTTTACAGCTCTCTTTCCACTGCAAAGATGTTATTGTTTAACCATCCACTTTAAATCTATTTCCATTTTTGTGGTATCAAAACTGAACTGGAGCCATTTTGCAGAAATCCCATAAACAAAATTACTCTTCATTCAGGCTAAGTTTGTTGACAATTTTTGTTCAAATAGACATCACATTATAAAACGTTACACAAAGCAGAATGTGAACAAAGAATCATCTGTTCTGGGACTTCCTGTCACCTTGTTATATGACACTATACCTTTCACAGTAATTTAATCATCACGGTCTACAGAAATGGTCTTTTTCAGTGAATTTTTCTTGACAATTTTATATCTCTTGTTCCTTTCTGAAGTACACAGCTATCACAGACTCTGCACATTTATACAGTCCATTGCACTGAGTATCAGCTAAGGTCAAGGATCTTTGACCTCACTTTGGTTGATAAAAGAACTATAGGAATCTCAAGGAACAACCTTGGATAGGGATCAAATTTAATAAATACCCTTTGTTTGTTGAGTACCTGTAGCAACAAATAACATTGACTTCATTGGACTGTCATGGCCAATTATATAAGAACTAATGTAAACAAGGAGAAAGGATGGAATATTTGAACAATGAGAGATAAGGCTGTGTGAGAAATACAGCCATGGGAGAATTGGGCTCAGTGGAGAATGGGATTGTGCGAGAAATGGGGCTGTCTTGGGAACAGGTTTGTAAGGGATATTGCCTAAGCACCTTTCTGCAGTGCATCTTGTAGATGGTACACATTGCAGCAATTGAGTGTCAGTGGTAGAGGGAGTGAATGTTTATGGATGTGATGCCAGTCAAGTAATTCATTATCATATTCCTGTGATTCATTATGTTCGAGAGATTCCTGGCAAATCCTAATTCTGTACTGCCACAAATGACCTCTGCTTTTGAATTTTTTTCCTCATGCTTTTAACATTCATATCATTGTCAATTTATCTTCTATTTTAACCCTCAATGTCAAAGTGTACAATGAATTGCTCTTCCTATCAATGTGATTATGTGGTTCATGCTAGTTAAATGGGACATTTTAGTTAAAGAGAACTCTTATTTAAATAACAGGTTATCTATTCCTTGTAGATATTGGACAGGATGTGAATTACTGGACACTGGACTCAGCCTCTGAACTATTCTTGTAGCCACTGTGTTTATGTGGACAGTCCAGTTGAGTTTCTGGTCAACAGTAAACACTAGGATGTTGACAGTGGGACATTTACTGATGGTAATGCTATTGAGTATCAAGGGATGTTAATTAGATTCTCATTGATAGAGATGGTCATTACTTGGCACTTGTGTGATGTGAATATTGCTTGTGTCTTATTATTGTCCAGAAATCACTGCATTTGAACAAGGAGCTCTTTAGTCGGGAATTTTGCTGAATGTTGCACAATCATTGGGGAACAACATTGCTGTAAGTTTGGAGTCACATGTAGGCTGAACCAGGTAAGGATGGCAGTTTCTTTCCCTAAAGGACATTAATGAACCAGATTGGTTGTTCCTGACAATTGATAATGGATTCATGGTCACCATTAGAGCTTTAATTCCAGATTTTTATTGAATTAAAATTCCACCATCTGCTGTGGGGGGATTCACCTCAGTCTCCAAAGACTCAGGGAATGTTCTAGAATAAAGTCCAGCAATAATACAATTAGGCCATCACCTCGCCAGCAACAGACAGTTTGACCTAACACAAACTTTGGATCAGATGGTCAGTGTTTGAGTACCAATAGTTTCAAGCATGAATCGTAATATATCAGAATGAATTGAGTAAAAGGAATTGAGTAAAAGGATGTCCTGGAGCAGACATCCAACAATTACAACCATTTTCCTTTTCACTGATATGAAGTTGAAGGTGTGTACTATTCCTTTAAGGGAGAATGAAAGCTGGCAAACACCTATCACAGAGTGTGCTGGAAACTTGAAAGATATATCGTTTTGGCTGTAACCTAGATACCAGCTGTTTTTACAGCAGTTCAAATTTAACCAGTTTAAGTTATGTCCCAATATTCTAAAGCCCAATCAAATTTGAATTTTACTGTTTTGACAACATTGAATAAATGAGACGATCTGATGTTTGGGGTATCAAAAGCAATCATTTTGGACAGTCCGCCAGAAAGAGCACCACCTGCCATTGTCAGACAGACTGCCCGCCCAAAAGAAAAGTCTATCAAAAGGTACCTTTCCCATACGAAAAATGTGTGAAGGAAAATATTAAAGATGACTCAGGGAGATCTGCAAACAGAGGAAGATCGACACTGGAGATGACAGCCATTGTCTGTTTTGTTGAAAATTAAGTTGCTGTAAATTTAATCAGGGCTTTATTGGATCAGTATATTTTTATCGAGTGGGAGGTAGATAACAAAGCTTTAAGAGAAAGGAGGCCTAGAGTTGTAAATAATTGTTGTTTAATGTTCACTTTAGAGTTAGAGAATAAAATTGATATTTTTGTTAAATAATGGAACTTGGGGAGTTCTCTGTCACTTATACCTTAACAGATTAGTTTTTAGCAAGGTGAGTTTTTCTGTGTCTAGAATGTGGTGCTGGAAAAGCATAGCAGATCAGGCAGCATCCACAGATTCTGAGATTTGGATAGATTTGAATAGATTTGGCAAAGAAAGATCCCAGAAAGATTTAAACTCTTGCTAATTAGAGTCCTAGATCTTTAAATAAAAAGTAGGTAAGACAATTTGTTTAATTTCGGTTTCTTATGATTGGTTAAATTAAAAGTGAGAGAAATAGCTCTTAAAATTGCTAAAGAGATTTTGAGGTTTGAAGACGATTCCCAAGAAAGTTTAGAAAGAAAAGAAAAGACCATAGTTTTAGAATTAGCGAAAAGGTTAGAATTGGGTTTAACCAAGGATAAAAGTAAAGCTGAAATTGTAAGGGAGTTACTCAAACACTTAGGTATGTTAGAGAAACAGACAAGTGCAGTAGAGTCAGAAAAAGTTAAATTACAATTGAGGAAAATGGAGTTAAAAGGTAAATAAAGAAAGAATGAGGAAAAAGAGAGAGAAGGTTTTTAGCTGAGCAAAAAGAGAGCGAAGAAAGGAAGAGAGAAAGAGAGAGAAGAAAGAGAAAAGATGACTGAATTTGAACTTCAGAAGTTGTGACTTGGAGGTCCTTGAGAATAGTAATATCTGGATTACTCCCAGTGCTACGAGCTAGTGAGGGCAGGAACAGGAGGATAGAGCAGATGAATGTATGGCTGAGGAGCTGGAGTATGGGAGAATGATTCACATTTTTGCATCATTGGAATCTCATCTGGGGTGGAAGTGACCTGTACAAGAAGGATGGATTGCACCTGAACTGGAAGGGGATTAATATACTGGCAGGGAGATTTGCTAGAGCTGCTCAGGAGAATTTAAATTAGTAAGGTGGGGGTGTGGGACCCAGGGAGATAGTGAGGAAAGAGATCAATCTGAGACTGGTACAGTTGAGAACAGAAGCGAGTCAAACAGTCAGGGCATCAGGGACAAAGCAGAGAACAAGGTAGGAACGATAAATTAAACTGCATTTATTTCAATGCAAGAAGCCTAACAAGGAAAGCAGATGAACTCAGGGTATGGTGAGGAACATGGGACTGGGATATCATAGCAATTACAGAAATGTGGCACAGGGATGGGCAGGACCGGCAGAAAGGGAAACAAGAAAAGAGGGGGAGCGGCATTTGTGATAAGGGATAGTATTAAAGCTGTGCTGAGGGAGGATATTCCCGGAAATACATCCAGAGAAAGTATTTGGGTGGAACTGAGAAATAAGAAAGGGATGATCACCTTGTTGGGATTGTATTATAGACCCCTAATAGTCAATGGAAAATTGAGAAATAAATTTGTCAGGAGATCTCAGTTATCTGTAAGAATAATAGGGTGGTTATGATAGGGGATTGTAACTTTCCAAACATAGACTGGGACTGCCATAGTGTTAAGAGTTTAGATGGAGAGGAATTTGTTAAGTGCGTACAAGAAAATGTTTTGATTCAGTATGTGGATGTATCTACTAGAGAATGTGCAAAACTTGACCTACTCTTGGGAAATAAGGCAGGGCAGGTGACTGAGGTATCAATGGGGGAGCACTTTGGGGCCAGCGACCATAATTCTATTAGTTTTAAAATATTGATGGAAAAGGATAGACTGGATCTAAAAGTTAAGGTTCTAAATTGGAGAAAGGCTCATTTTGACGGTATTAGGCAAGAACTTTCAAAAACTGATTGGGGGCAGATGTTCGCAGGTAAAGCTGTTCGCAGGCTGGAAAATGGGAAGCCTTCAGAAATGAGATAACGAGAGTCCAGAGAAAGTATATTTCTGTTAGTGTGAAAGGAGAGGCTAGTAAGTATAGGGAATGCTGGATGATTAAAGAAATTGAGGGTTTGGTTAGGAAAAAGGAACATATAGATTAAGCAAATCCTTAGAAGAGTATAAAGGCAGCAGGAGTATACTTAAGAGGGAAATCAAAAAGGGGACATGAGATAGCTTTGGCAAATAGAATTAAGGAGAATCCAAAGGGTTTTACAAATACACTAAGGACAAAAGAGTAACTAGGGAGAGAATAGGGTCCCTCAAAGATTAGCATGGTGGCCTTGTGTGGAGCCGCAGGAGATGGGGAAGATACTAAACGAATATTTTTCATCAGTGTTCACTGTGGAAAAGGACATGATAGATATAGAATGTAGGGAAATAGATGATGACATCTTGAAAAATGTCCATGTTACAGAGGAGAAAGTGTTGGATGTCTTGAAATGCATAAAAGTGGATAAATCCCCAGGACCTGATCAGGTGTACCCGAGAACTCTGTGGGAAGCTAGGGAAGTGATTGCTGGGCCATTTGCTGAGATATTTATATCATCGATAGTCACAGGTGAGGAGCTGAAAGACTGGAGGTTGGCTAGTGTGGTGCCACTGTTTAAGAAAGGTGGTAAGGTCAAGCCAGGAAACTATAGACCAGTGAGCCTGATGTCGGTGGTGAGCAAGTTGTTGGAGGGAATCCTAAGAGACTGGGGTATGTGTATTTGGAAAGGCAAGGACTGATTAGGGATAGTCAACATGGCTTTGTGTGGGGGAAATCATTTCTCACAAACTAGATTGAGTTTTTTGAAGAAGTAACAAAGAAGATTGATGAGGACAAAGTGGTAGACATGATCTATATGGACTTCAGTAAGATGTTTGGCAAGGTTCCCCATGGGAGACTTATTAGCAAGGTTAGATCTCACGGAATACAGGGAGAACTAGCCATTTGGATACAGAACTGGCTCAAAGGTAGAAGACAGAGGGTGGAGGTGGAGGGGTGTTTTTCAAACTGGAGGCCTGTGACCAGTGGAGTGCCACAAGGATCGTTACTGGGTCCACTATTTTTCATCATTTATATAAATGATTTGGATGTGAGCATAAGAGGTACAGTTAGTAAGTTTGCAGGTGACACCAAAATTGAAGGTGTAGTGGACAGTGAAGAAGGTTACTTCAGATTACAACAGAGGTTTGATCAGATGGGCCAATGGGCCAAGGAGTGGCAGATAGAGTTTAGATAAATGCAAGGTGCTGCATTTTGGGAAAGCAAATCTTAGCAGGACTTATACACTTAATGGTAAGATCCTAGGATCCTTTGCTGAACAAAGAGACCTTGGAGTTCAGGTTCATTGCTTCTTGAAAATGGAGTTGCAAATAGATAGGATAGTGAAGAAGGCATTTGGTATGCTTTCCTTTATTGGTCAGAATATTGAGTACAGGAGTTGGGAGGGCATGTTGTGACTGTATAGGACATTGGTTTGGTCCCTTTTGGAATATTGCATGCAATTCTGGTCTCCTTCCTATCGGAAGGATGTTGTGTAACTTGAAAGGGTTCAGAAAAGATTTACAAGGATGTTGCCAGAGTTGGAGGATTTGAGCTTTCGGGAGAGGTTGAATAGGCTGGGGTTGTTTTCCCTGGAGTGTCAGAGGCTGAGGGGTGACCTCATAGATGTTTATAAAATCACAAGGGGGTAATAGGATAAATAGACAAAGTCTTTTCCCTGGGGTGGGGGAGACCAGAACTAGAGGGCATAGGTTTAGGGTGAGAGGGGAAAGATATAAAAGCAACCTAAGGGGCAACTTTTTCATGCAGAGTGTGGTACATGTATGGAATGAGCTTTCAGAGGAAGTGGTGGAGGCTAGTACAATTGCAACATTTAAAATGCATCTCGATGGGTATATGAATGGTAAGGGTTTGGAGGGATAAGGGCCAGTTGCTAGCAGGTGGGATTAGATTGGGTAGGGATACCTGATCAGCATGGACAGGTTGGACTGAAGGGTCTGTTTCCGTGCTGTACACCTCTATGACTCTAAGTGTGTTATCCTGAAAGGTTAATGGACTTAAAACAGAAAGACAAGACAATACAAGATATATAAGTTGATGCATACTCAGGAAAGGATGCAGAGAATATTCTTGAGGGTTATTATCTTAAAGATAGAATCCTAAAATGAAAATGGACACCACGGCAGATTAGTGCAGAGGAGAAATGGACAGATTGTGTTGCCAGGAGCATACTCACAGGAAGTGTGACAGGTAGCTCATGAACTACAAGGAGGAGATCACCTAGGTGTACAGAAGACTCAGGCTAAGGTATAAAAACATTTCTATTGACCTGGAATGGACCAGGATGTGGTTAACATTTGCCATACGTGTCATACATGCTAAATGGTGGGTAAGGCACAGGCGGTAATAAAACCTGCGCCTTTGTTGCCAAATCTCACAATGGAAGAACCTTTCAGGCGGGTTATAATTGACTGTGTGGGTCCCCTCCTGAGAACTAAAAGTGGGAACCAGTACTTGTTAACCATAATGGATGTGTCTGCCAGATTTCCGAAGGCAATTCCTTTCCGGAGTATCAAGGCAAAAGAAGGTGGTGGAGGAGTTAATAGTTTTCTTCACACGATATGGGCTACCCAGAGAGATTCATTTGAAACAAGGGTCTAATTTTACTGCTAGGCTGTCGCAAGAAGTCATGGATAGCTTAGGTATACAGCACTTTAAATCCATTGCGCGTCCTCCTGAATCCCAGGGAGCTTAAACATTCTGTGAGAATTACCCAAAGGATTGGGATAAAAGTATCCCATTTGTGTTGTTTGCCATTAGAATGATCTAATCAGTTTACTCCCAAATGATCTAATCAGTTTACTCCCTTTGAGTTAATATTCGGACATGAAGTGAGAGGCACTTTGAAATTAATTCAAGAGAAATTGACAGGACCAAAGTCAGAGATTGTGTATCTGAGGTGAGGGAGAAATTAAATCGAGTAGGTGAGTTAGTTAAACAACACCTAAAAATGGCACAGTGTAGAATGAAGCAGTATGAGCCAATCAGTGGAGAGTTTTCCCTTGATTCCCATTGATTCCAGATTTGCTAGGCCTCCTTGATGCTACACTTGATTGAACATAGCATTCGTGTCAAGGACTGTCACTCCCACCTCCCCTCTGGAATTCAGCTGCATGTTTGAACCAAGGCTGGAATAAGGTCAGGAGCTGAGTGGCCCTGGTGGAACCCAAATTGTGCATCAGTGAGTAGGATATTACAGAGCAGCTACTGCTTGATAGCACTGTTGATGACATTTTACTGATGACCTAGAGGAGACTGATGGTGCAGTATTGACCAGGTTGGATTTGTCCTGATTTGTGTGCACAGGACATACCTGGGCAATTTTCCACATTGTCGGGTGGATGCCTCAAACTCGGCACCGCCCTCTTGACCTGTCCATCACCTTTCCCATCTATTCGGTCCATCCTCCTCGCCAACCTATCACCTTCTCCCCCACCTTCATCTACCAATCGCATTTTCAGCCTCACTTCCCCCCCCCCAACCTCCAACCCCAACTCCAACCCCACCCCCACCCATCTCTCAGCCCCCTGGCCACAAGCCTCATTCCTGATGAAGGGCATATGCCCGGAACGCCGCTTCTTCTCCTCCTCGGATGCTGCCTGACTTGTGCTTTCCAGCATCACACTCTCCACTCAGGTGGATGCCAGTCTTGCAACGGATGCTGTAAAGAGTATGCACAGTCCATTCAACCCACTGCAAAAGTGAAAACTAGGGCGCAATTAAGTCAGAGACATTAGCATTTTATTCAGGGTGGCCTGCTAGTGGTGAACACAGAGCACTATTGCCTCAGTTAAAATAATAGTGACCATCAGGCAACAAACAAATTGGTCCTTCTGCAGTCAGGCTTCCATTCGATGAGAAACTTCACCCCATCATCGTCATTGATTAATGATCAGAATTTTATCCCCAGGATTTGCTGCCTGCCTCTTTGATTAAACCTTATCCTCTGCCTTTGCTTCTGACATAAATGTATTTTGCTCTTTCTTTTTATCTTTGGATCCACGCTTGATTTGTGGTTTCCATGAGAACAGTCCAACTCTTGAAAGGTTTTTGGCTGTTATCATAAAATATTGGCCTCTAGGGACAGTTCTGGTGGGAATAGGTGCAGAGAGGAAAATAGCTTGGAAACAAATTAGAATTCAGAGACATGGTCAGCTCAAGAAGGGTGGGGGAGGGATTAATGAGCTGTAAGGAAATATAACTGAGAAGGTAGACAGAAAGAAGGGAAAAAAGATACATGGGGAATATGACTTCACCTGATATAAAAATAGCTTAACAAATGCTTCAATACTGCTGATGAATAAACAGCAATTTTATATCCATGTTACATTTCTACGTTTAAGAAACAAATGCCTATAAATAAGTGCAATCATTTATATTTATCATTTTGTTTATCGCAATTAGGTATTTGGTAATGTCATTAACATTAGCATAACTTCAACTGTAGACAAGTCAGCTCCCTCCTGAATTTACAAATGACCCATTTCTCACCAGGACATTCCAGGTGCATGTGTCCCTCAGTTATAAAGCAGCATCTAAAATAAGGGACATAACAATGGAGTGAGTAGTCTTGAATGAATGTATTCATTCTGTAGTTAACTTTGCCATTAGACTGTTTTTACAATTTGTTATCTAAAAACAGCAGCATTATGGACAGAGATCCCATTGTACAGAATCCTTCATCCTGTTGACCCCAGATATCAGCAGAGTTGTCATGCAAAGAGGGAAGAATGTTCCTAATAAAAAATGTTCCAAATTGCATTAAAGATTTTAAAGGAAGATAGCAGGTTCAAATTGAGGCAAGTCACTTCATTGACAGATTTAATTTCTAAGTGCTCCTTTCTTTCAATGTATCCTCCACATTCCCAATATTGCTCACGTTCTCCTCAGTGATGAGTGTTCTCTCATTACTGAGTACAGTACTGTATATGTATGTCTAGGAGGGCTACCTCAATGTAAAATATTACAGAAACAAATTTGAAACACTGGCATAAATTTCAACTTGGTTATTTATTTTCATTGGTAGGTCTCAGATAAATATAGAGCTGAAAATGTGTTGCTGGAAAAGCGCAGCAGGTCAGGCAGCATCCAGGGAACAGGAGAATCGACGTTTCGGGCATAAGCCCTTCTATGCCCGAAACGTCGATTCTCCTGTTCCCTGGATGCTGCCTGACCTGCTGCGCTTTTCCAGCAACACATTTTCAGCTCTGATCTCCAGCATCTGCAGACATCACTTTCTCCTCAGATAAATATAGAGCCACATAATGGACATGTACCAATTTTAATACGAATTTCCTGAAGATGTGATGCAAATTGACTTTCAGGAAATTTCACATTCCTAACAGCTGATTTACACACTGCATTAACATGTAAATAATGGGAGTCTTTGCCCTTTCCTATTACCAATGTTGGTGTAGCATGCAGCTCCCTTAGATTTCTCACTTTTTGGAGATAAAGAAATGGATCTTAAAAGGGACATTAATTTGATTGGAGGGACCCTCATCATTAACTGTTTACAGCCTCCCTGGTTGTTTTCTATAATTTTTAAACATTGTTTCAGGGATGTTTTATAAATGGCCATTTGCTGCCACAATTGCCCTTGCACTGAATGTCTTGCTACACCATTTCAGTGGGCAGTTACCAGTCAACTACATTGCTGTGCATTTGGAGTCAAATACAACAGACCAGGTAAGGACATCAAATCTCCTCTCCTAAATGACATTGGAGAACCTGATGGGGTTTTACAACAATCATTTTTAGTTGCCATGGTCACCATACCAGACTAGATTTCAATTCTAAATTTACCTGTTGAATTTAAATTTCACCATCTGCCATGGTGGGATTTGAACCCCAGTGTCTGGAGCATAAACCTGGCTTCTGGGTTGCTAGTCCAGTGATATTATCACTACATCATCATCACCAGAATATCTTTGTAGCTTCAGGTTTATCAAAGAAGCAGTAAATTGCAATCTGCTTGAAATTGGTCTGGAAATGTAAATTTTGAGATTTGTGGTCAGAATGTGAATGCAGATTACAATAATGTTCAAGAAGAGTGATCAGAAAGGGGCTGACCTTTGAATGGTACCTCAATATGTTTGGACCAGCTGGGGGTCTGCTGCATTACAAGGTCTCAGAGTTTATCCCTGCCTGCTGCAGGCTACATAACTATGGAGGAGAGACAGGGTCCTCTTAGTGTTCTGCTCAACATGTATTCCTAAACACCACCAAAAGCAAACACCCTGTCATTTACAACAATGTTGTTTGTTTGCTATGAATACATTGGCTACTGCATTTACGTACAGAATATCAGAGTTCACAGTCCGAAGATAATTCATTGTTTATGAAACACTTTTTATAATGGAATGCATGATAAGAAATGATTTTTAAAATTTATTTAAAAGCTGTAAGGTAATCAGGGTATTTAGATCATGGGGTATAGAGTAAGGGCACAAGTAGGGTAAAAAAATACCGAGGGGTCTCAACATTTTTGTTACTTTCTTCAGAACTGAACACTTTGAGGATTCTGCGTCTTTGGGTGACTAATTGAAAATCTGCCTTTTCAATCTTGCAAAATTGTAATAAAAGTAGTGGTTTATTCAACATGTTTACTCACAGAAATTGACCAGAACTTTTAAAATAAACTTAACAATCTTTTAATTTGATGCTGCAATGCCAAGATGCATTGTCCTTGAAACATCTCTGTAGATGGTGAATCATATATCAGTAACTCACTTGGAATATGTAATAAAGTTTGACCGTGGAAGATTTGTTGGGATCAGATGTGTATAACTAAATCAAGCATAAACCCAGAGCACAGCCATACTTTATTGACCAGAAAATCAAATACCCAGCCCTTTACTGTATCATTGAATTGTGCAGTTTACTCATGTACAAGTCAATTTATCTGTTAGTCACAATTACACATTTAATTTTCACTTGGTTTTACTTAGAGAGCTAATAAGGTGTGCATGAATGTAATTTATGGACAGAATATTTCAGAAATTTGGTGAAATTGCTTCAAATGCATTTCTTTCAAGGCAAAAGCTTTCTTCTTTTTGGCACCTGTAAAGGTCATATTCCAGCTTTCTTTTAAAAGAACTAGATGAACAGGTATTAGCAAGTTGTTCCATTTCTTCACTGGGACCAATAACTACAGGCCACTAATATGTAGTCTGCTACTATTTGGCTGATCTCATAATGCTAGAAAATTACACTGAATACAATTGCTTAGTTAAAGGCATTGTCCCAGCATGAGTCAGCATATTTCAGAAGTGAACAATGACATTAGAGTGAGGGGGAGAAAGAGAAATTGAATAAATTGAGTTTGTACTCATTGGAATTTAGAAGAATAAGAGGCAACTGTATTGAAATATACAAGATTCTTTGGGGGTTTGAAAGGAGAGATAAATGTGTAGAGGTTTTTTTCCCCATATGGGAGACCAGAGGGCATAATTTCAAAATAAATGTCCCATGTTTCAGGCAGAGATGAGGTCGATTTTGTCCCCCCACAAAGGATAATGAATCTGTGGAATTCTTTACTGCAGAGGACTGACAAGACTGGGTCATTAAGTACATTCAGGCTGAGACGGACAGGTTTTAATTAGTGTGGGAATCGAGCATTATAGGGATAGGGCAGGAAAGGGCTACTGGTATGGATTGAGGATTGGCTGTCTGACAGAAGGCAGAGAGTTGGGATAAAAGGTTCTTTTTCGGAATGGCAGCCGGTGACAAGCGGTGTCCCGCAGGGTTCAGTGTTGGGGCCGCAGCTGTTCACATTATATATTAATGATCTGGATGAAGGGACTGGGGGCATTCTAGCGAAGTTTGCCAATGATACAAAGTTAGATGGACAGGCAGGTAGTACTGAGGAAGTGGGGAGGCTGCAGAAGGATCTAGACAGTTTGGAAGAGTGGTCCAGGAAATGGCTGATGGAATTCAATGTGAGCAAATGTGAGGTCTTGCACTTTGGAAAAAAGAATATAAGCATGGACTACTTTCTAAATGGTGAGAAAATTCGTAAAGCCAAAGTACAGAGGGATCTGGGAGTGCGAGTTGAGGATTCTCTAAAGGTAAACATACAGGTTGAGTCCGTAATTAAGAAAGCGAATGCAACGTTGTCAATTATCTCAAGAGGGTTGGAATATAAAAGCACTGTTGTGCTACTGAGACTTTATAAAGCTCTGGTTAGGCCCCATTTGGAATTCTGTGTCCAGTTTTGGTCTCCAGACCTCAGGAAGGACATACTGGCACTGGAGCGTGTCCAGCGGAGATTCACACAGATGATCCCTGGAATGGTAGGCCTAACATATGAGGAACGGCTGAGGATCCTGGGATTGTATTCATTGGAGTTTAGAAGATTAAGGGGGGATCTAATAGAAACTTACAAGATAATACATGGCTTGGAGAGGGTGGACGCTAGGAAATTGTTTCCATTAGGCGAGGAGACTAGGACCCGTGGACACAACCTTAGAATTAGAGGGGGTAAATTCAGAACAGAAATGTGGAGACATTTCTTCAGCCAGAGAGTGGTGGGCCTGTGGAATTCATTGCCGCAGAGTGCAGTGGAGGCTGGGACGCTAAATGTCTTCAAGGCAGAGATTGATAAATTCTTGATGTCACAAGGAATTAAGGGCTACGGGGAGAATGCGGGTAAGTGGAGTTGAAATGCCCATCAGCCATGATTGAATGGCGGAGTGGATTCGATGGGCCGAATGGCCTTACTTCCACTCCTATGTCTTATGGTCTTATGGAAAGTGGAGTTGAGGATTATCAGAAACAAAAGCAGAAATTGGTGGAAAGGCAATACTCAGAACTCAGGAAGGGTCACTAGACCCAAAACGTTAACTCTGATTTCTCTTCACAGATGCTGCCAGACTTGCTGAGCTTTTCCAATAATTTCTGTTTTTGTTTCTGATTTACAGGATCTGTAGTTCTTTTGGTTTTTATTGAAGATGATCAGATCAGCCAAGATCGCATTGAATGGTGGAGCAGATTCAATGGGCTGAATGGCCTACATCTGCTCCTATGTCTCATGGTGTTACAGGCTAAGACTGGAAATTGACGAGAGTTCCTGATGAAGGTTGAATATCCAACCAAAGCTCTTCTCTCATAGAGTCATAGAGTCATAGAAATGTACAGCATGGAAACAGACCCTTCGGTCCAACCCGTCCATGCCAACCAGATATCCGAACCCAATCTAGTCCCACCTGCTAGCACCCGGCCCATATCCCTCCAAACCCTTCCTATTCATATACCCATCCAAATGCCTCTTAAATGTTGCAATTGAACCAACCTCCACCACATCCTCTGGCAGCTCATTCTATACACGTACCACCCTCTGTGTGAAAAGGTTGCCACTTAGGTCTCTTTTATATCTTTCCCCTTTCACTTTAAACCTATGCCCTCTAGTTCTGGACTCCCTGACCCCAGGGAAAAGACTTTGTCTATTTACCCTATCCGCACGCCTCATAATTTTGTAAACCTCTATAAGGTCACCACTCAGCCTCCGACGCTTCAGGGAAAACAGCCCCAGCCTGTTCAGCCGCTCCCTGTAGCTCAAATCCTCCAACCCTGGCAACATCCTTGTAAATCTTTTCTGAACCCTTGCAAGTTTCACAACATCTTTCCGATAGGAAGGAAACCAGAACTGCACACAATATTCCAATAGTACAGCCGCAACATGACCTCCCAACTCCTGCAACTCCACTTTCAAGGAGCTTTTAACCTGCACTCCAAGGTCTCTTTGTTCAGCAACACTCCCTAGGACCTTACCATTAAGTGTATAAGTCCTGCTAAGATTTGCTTTCCCAAAATTCTGCACCTCACATTTATCCGAATTAAACTCCATCTGCCACTTCTCAGCCCATTGGCCCATCTGGTCCAGATCCTGTTGTAATGAGGTAACCTTCTTCACTGTCCACTACACCTCCAATTTTGGTGTCATCTGCAAACTTACTAACTGTACCTCTTATGCTCTCATCCAAATCATTTATGTAAATTACAAAAAGTGAGGACCCAGCACCGATCCTTGTGGCACTCCACTGGTCACAGGCCTCCAGTCTAAAAAAAACCCTCCACCACCACCCTCTGTCTTCTACCTTTGAGCCAGTTCTGTATCCAAATGGCTTGTTCTCCCAGTATTCCATAAGATCTAACCTTGCTAATCAGTCTCCCTTGGGGAACCTTGTCGAATGCCTTACTGAAGTCCATATAGATCACATCTACTGCTCTGCCCTCATCAATCTTCTTTGTTACCTCTTCAAAAAACTCAATCAAGTTTGTGAGACATGATTTCCCACACACAAAGCCATGTTGACTATCCCTAATCCGTCCTTGCCTTTGCAAATACACGTACATCCTGTCCCTCACGATTCCCTCCAACAACTTGCCCACCACTGAGGTCAGGCTCACCGGTCTATAGTTCCCTGGCTTGTCTTTACCACCCTTCTTAATCAGTGGCACCATGTTTGCCAACCTCCAGTCTTCCGGCACCTCACCTGTGATTATCGATGATACAAATATCTCAGCAAGAGGCCTAGCAATCACTTCTCTAGCTTCCCACAGGGTTCTTGGGTACACCTGATCAGGTCCTGGGGATTTATCCACCTTTAACCGTTTCAAGACATCCAGCACTTCCTCCTCTGTAATATGGATAGTTTGCAAGATGTCACCATCTATTTCCCTACATTCTGTATCTTCCATATCCTTCTCCACAGTAAATACTGATGCAACATATTCATTTAGTATATCCCCCATTTTCTGTGGCTGCACACAAAGGGCGCCTTGCTGATCTTTGAAGAGCCCTATTCTCTCCCTAGTTACCCTTTTGTCCTTAATGTATTTGTAAAAACCCTTTAGATTTTCCTTATATCTATTTTCCAAAGCTATCTCATGTCCCCATTTTGCCATCCTGATTTCCCTCTTAAGTATACTCCTACTTCTTTTATACTCTAAGGATTCACTTGATCTATCCTGTCTATACCTGACATATGCTTCCTTCTTTTTCTTAACCAAACCTCCAATTTCTTTAGTCATCCAGCATTCCCTATACCTACCTGCCTTCCCTTTCACCCTGACAGGAATATACTTTCTCTGGATTCTTGTTATCTCATTTCTGAAGGTTTCCCATTTTCCAGCCGTCCCTTTACCTGCGAACATCTGCCTCCAATCAGCTTTTGAACGTTCTTACCTAATACCGTCAAAATTGGCCTTTCTCCAATTTAGAACTTCAACTTTTAGATCTGGTCTATCCTTTTCCATCACTATTTTAGTGATCTAACATCAGATCTCACATCAGATTTGGTATTGTCACTGCCTCCAAATGTCTAAAACATTTTTGTTGCAAATGTCATGACAGAGAGAGCAAACTTAAAATCAGTTTGATGTCACAGTGATTAAATATTGGGCATATTTTCTCAATTCATCATGATTCTGCTTCACACAAATCCCCCAGCATCCAAGGCACTGACTGTGCTCCTTGAAACAGGAAAGTGCTGACGAAAAGCAATGGTGTTTCCTTTAACATCTCATGATACCTTCTACACATTGTCAGAGTTATACAGCACAGAAACAGACACTTCAATCCAATTCGTCCATGCTGACCAGTCATCCTAAATTGAACTATTCCTATTTGCCTGCATTTGGCCCATATTCCTCGAAGCCTTTCCTATTCATGAACCTATCTAAAAGTCTTTTAAATGTTGTAATTGTACTCACCTCAACCACTTCCACTGGCAGCTCATTCCATTAATGCACAATCCTCTGTATTAATTGATTTTCTCTATCAAATTGTTGTATGTGTCAAGAGTGTTTTCTGCAATTATATTCCTCAGATTGATTTACCTCAAGAACAGTACTGAACCCTCAACAGCCCACAGTTCAGTGTGAGATGCATTTGCAGTATAGTATTAATTTTTAAAATGTCTCTCCCTTTTTATTCTTTTGTGGGATGTGGGCGTCTCTGGTTGGGCCAGCATTTATTGCCCATTCTTAGTTACTCTTAAGAAGGTGGTGGTGAGCTGCCTTCTTGAGCTGTTGCAGTCCACATGCTATGTGTCGACCCACAATGCCATTAGGGAGGAAATTCTGGGATTTTGACTCCGTGACAGTGAAGAAACGGTGATGTATTTCCAAGTCAGAAGGGTGAGTTGTTGGAGGGGAATTTGTAGGTGGTAGTGTTCCCAAGTATCTGCTGCCCTTGGCTTTCTAAATGGAAGACGTCAATGGATTTGGTCAATTTCTGCAGTGCATCTTGTACATAATACAATCTACTGTTACTGAGTCGTGGTGGTGGAGGGAATGGATGCTTGTGGATGTGATTCCAATCAAGCTTCGTTCTGGATGGAGTCAAACTTCTTGAGTGTTGTTGGAGATATAGTCATCCAGGCAAGTGGGGTATATTCCATCACACTCTTGACTTGTGCCTTGTAGATGATGGACAGGTTCTGGGGTGTCAGAAGATGAATTACTCTCCACTGTATTCCTAGCCTCTGACCTGCTTTGGTAGCCACTGTGTTTATGTGTCGAGTCCAGTTGAGTTGCTTGTCAATGGTAACCCCCAGGATGCTGATTGCGGGAGATTCACCAATGAATGTGAAGGATGGTGACTAGATTGTCTTGGATTGGATATGGCCATTGCCAGGTATTTGTGTCTGGATATCGCCGGAATATTGGTTAGGTCTTGTTGTATTTGGACATGGATTGCTTCATCTATGACCTTATGATGGAGGGAAGGTCATTGATGAAGCAGCTGAAGACGATTGGGTCTTGGATACTACCCTGAGGAACTTCTAGAGAGATGTCCTGGAGCTGAGATGACTGACCTCCAACAACCATAACCATCTTCCAATGTACCAAATATGACCCCAACCAGTGGAGAGTTTTCCCCCGATACCCATTGATTCCAGTTTTGCTAAGGTTCCTTGATGCCACACTCAGTCAAATGTGGACTTGATGTCAAGGGCTGTCACTCTCACCCCACCTCTAGAATTCAGCACTTTTGTCCATGTTTGAACCAAAGTTAATGAGGTCAGGAGCTGAGTGGCCTTGGCGAAGTCCAAACTTGGCGTCACTGAGCAGGTTATTGCTGAGCAGGTGCTGCTTGATAGCACTGTTAATGACACCTTCCATCACTTTACTAATGATTGAGAGTAGAGAGTTGCGGCAGTAATTGACCAGGTTGGATTTGTCCTGCTTTGTGTGTATATGACATTCCCAGGCAACTTTTCACATTATCAGGTAGATGCCAGTGTTGTAGCTGTACTGGAAGAGCTTAGATAGGAGTGTGGCATGTTCTAGAGCAAAGTCCTCAGTGCTATTGCTGGAATGTTATCAGCGTTCATAGTCTGCACTATCCAGTGTCTCCAACCGTTTCTCAATATTACATGAAATGAATCAAATTTTAACATTTAGCTGGATATGGATAGTGTTCTGAGATTTCACCCAAGTGGCTATTATTAATCTGTGGGCCTACATAGTTAGTGTTATCTAACTAATCATTGAAGGCTATCTGAATCGGATTGATTTTGATGTCACCTCGAGCTACTCCATTTGTCACTGTAAAATTATTCTGGAGGTCAAGGAAAGTTCCAAACACCCCTCCTTCACATGTTCTCTTCTCCTTCCATTTTCTCCCCATTCAGAAATCAATTCCCATTTGGACCCTCAGTAATATTTAAAAGAGGTAACTAGCACTTGAACATTGGCTAGAGAATAACAAAGGCCCCAGACCACCACTTCTCATGAAGCCAATTGACTTGAGCGATGTTCTATCTCTCACTGGACAGAGGCATCCCTCATGTAGAGGAAGGACCCGAGGCTGATGCCCCTTCTGCCAAGAGCTGCCAGCCAATCAGAGGCAGAAAGATCTATTGAACAGCAGTGCCAGTGAAGAGGGAGTGCATCACCCACCAACGGTCTCAGATCATCAGTGGATCCTAGGTGATAGGTCCATGATGGTGGGAGAGGGGGGGTTATGATGTGGGAAAGTGGCTGAGGTGGTCAACAGCAGGGCAAGGGGAGGGGATGTCAGTAGGGACTGTCCTTATCAATGCTGAGTCCCTGGATCATGTAGCATCAGGGAATCAGGATGGCTAATGGAACATTGGCCCTTATTTCAGGGGGTTGGAGTGTCAGAGTAGGAAAGTCTTTGTGCAACTGTACAAGGTGCTGGTGAGATCACATCTGGAGGACTGTGAGGAGTTTTGGTCTCCTTTTTTAAGGAAAGATATCATTTTGTTGGAGACAGTTAAAAGAAGGTTCTTCTAGGATGACCCCTGGTATGGACAGTCTTACGAGAAAAAGCTAAACCGATAAACTCTACTCACTGAAGTTTAGTAGAATAAGAGACAATCTTATTGAAACCTATTGGATTCTGTCTTTACAGGGTAAATGCTTAGAGGATGTTTCTCCTCGTAGGAGATACTCAGACCAGAGAGCATAGAATTAGAATAAAGAGATGCCAATTTAAGATTGAGTTGAGAAGGAGTTTCTACTCTCAAAGGGTTATGAGTCTTTGGAACTCATTGCCACAGAGAGCTGTGGGGACAGAGTCCTTGTGTATATTTAAGGCTGAGATAGATTCTTGATCAGTCAGTGAATTGAGGGTGATGGGGAGAGGGCAAGAAAATGAACGTGAGAAATGCTGGGTCAGGCATGATCCTATTGAATGGGGAGCAGGCTCAAGGGACCAAATGGTCTAGGCCTGTTCCTATTTCTTATGATCTTATGTAATAAGAGACTTTAAAAAGCCTCAGGCTGTACAGAAGGATTCCATACAGACAGTTGGTGAGTGCCATGCTTGCAGTTGTGTTAATACAAATGACAGTGAATAGGGGCCATTATGCCGTCACTAATTCTCACTTAGGGGTTTCAATTCCCACCAGGAATAGACTGGCCTTCCAATCACAGACTTAGTTAATGTGGGAGTATGGGAAGGTGGGGGCAAGTGATACAGTCTACACCCCCAAACCTCCCATCTGGTTCAACGAGCCCCACCATCAAACTCACCACATGGGGAAAGATCTATTCCATAATATATTCTGCCCAACATGTTGAGTGGATGAACTTTTATGACCAATTTTGCTTCTACAGCCTTGTCCTCTTTTTATGAGCAAGTCTCACTCCACATGTTATAATTGTAACCCAATCTCATCCATTTATGATCATCTCACACTTGGTTCTAACGCCCATAATAATAGCTCAACAACATTTCACCCAACTTAGACTTTTAGAACCATGGTTTCTGAAATTGTCCTGCTCCAGATTGTGCTGCAAATTATGACAATACTCAGGTGCAGAATGATTCAATGTTTGACAGCAATCTCACTTAGATGTACCTTGTTATTAGGGATTACATTTTTAATTGTACCAGCTCGAGGTCATGGTAAAAATTGAAAAGCTACCCTGATTATGTTAAACATATACTGCCTATAATACCTGAACAATGAATTTCCATTCATAAGTAGAATCATCGAGTCTTGGAGATTTTACGTTGCAGAAAAAAGCCTTGCAGCCCATCATGTTTGTGCTAGTCGTCAAACATCCACCTCTTACAATCCCATCTTCCTGCACTTAAAATATTGCATTCCATGTGTTCATCTAAATAGTTCTAGTCCTCATCTAAACAATTATAAATAAAGAACAATTAAACAGTATGAATTTCAACAGCTATTTAGAAGCACCTTTTAATGGGATCTCAGGAAAGCTAAACGTAACCTGACATCTACAACAGTGCTGCAGGAATAGACACATCTTCAGTAATGTCTGTCTGAAATCCCTGGATGCAATTACCTGCCCGATACAAATACTTCCCCAAAGCACAGCAAGCTTTTTTTTATTTGTTATGGGATGTAGGCAGTGCTGGCTGAGTCAGCATTTACTGTCCCATCCCTTGAGAAGGTGGTGGGGGGGGGGCCTTCTTGAACCGCTGCAGTCCACTGCTGTGGGTTAACCCACAATGTGCTTAGGGAGGGAATTCCAGGATTTTTGACCCGGTGATAGTGAAGGAACAGTGATATATTTCAAAGTCTTTTCATTTCTTTTCAATGTTATTGTTGCACGTTGATTAGCTGGATAATAAGTGTGCCAGTCAATGGTACAGGAGTTCTGTTCAATATTTCAGTACAATTGCAGAACAGCAGCATTGTTATGGAGGTCAATTGAACAAAGAACAAAGAACAAAGAAAATTTACAGCCCAGGAACAGGCCCTTCAGCCCTCCAAGCCTGAGCTGATTCAAATCTACTATCTAAACCTGTCGGTCAATTCCTAAGCATCTGTATACCTCTGCTCCCCACCTACTCATGCATCTGTCCAGACGCATCTTAAATGAATCTGCCATGCCTGCCTCTACCACCTCTGCTGGCAACACGTTCCAGACACCCACCACCCTCTGTGTGAAGTACTTGTTGCGTGTATCTCCCTTAAACTTTCCACCTCTCACCTTGAAAACATGACCTCTTGTTATTGAATCCTTCACCCTGGGAAAAAGCTTGTCTCTACCCACCCTGTCTATACCCTTCATGATTTTGTAAAACGCAATCAGGTTCCCCCTTAATCTCCTTTTTTTTAGTGAAAATAAACCTAACCTACTCAACCTTTCTTCATAGTTAGCACCTTCCATACCAGGCAAAATCCTCGTAAACTTCTCTGCACCTTCTCCAAAGCGTCCACATCCTTTTGGTAATGTGGCGACCAGAACTGTACACAGTATTCTAAATGTGATGGAACCAATGTCTTGTACAATTTTAACATGGCTTGCCAGCTCTTATACTCAATACCCCGTCCAATGAAGACAAGCATATCTATGCCTTCTTGACCACTCCATCCACCTGTGCAGCCACCTTCAGGGTAAAATGGACCTGACCTCCCAGATCTCTCTGCTCATCAACTTTTCCCATGGCTCTTCCATTCATTGTATAATTCGCTCTTGAATTAGTCTTGACTAAATGCATCACCTCACATTTGTCTGGATTGAAAGCCATCTGCCACTTTTCCACCCAACTCTCCAGTCTATCTATATCCTCATGTATTCTCTGACAGTCCCTTATGCTTTCTGCTACTCCACCAATCTTCGTGTCATCTGCAAACTTGATCATACCAACAGTGCCCTCTTCCAGATCATTTATGTATATTACAAACAACAGTGACCCCAGGACTGACCTCTGTGGTCACCTTTCTCCATTTCAAGAAGCTCCCTCCAACTACTACTCTCTGTCTCCTGTTGCTCAGCCAGTTCTTTATCCACCTAGCTAGAACACCCTGCACACCATGTGACTTCACTTTCTCCATTGGTCTACAATGGGGAACCTTATCAAATGCCTTACTAAAGTCCATGTATATGACATCAACATCCCTTCCTTCATCTAACAACTTGGTCACTTCCTCGAAGAACTTTATCACGATCTCCCCTGCACAAAACTATGTTGAATATCACTGATAATCCCATTCTTTTCTAAATATAAATAGATCCTATCTCTCAGTACCTTCTCCAGCAACTTCCCCACCACCGACGTCAGGCTCTATGGTCTGTAGTTACCCGGAATATCCCTACTACCCTTCTTTTACAGGGGGACAACATGAGCAACCTTCTAGTCCTCACCTGTGTTTAAGGATGCCACAAAGGTATCTGTCAGGGCCCCAGCTATTACCTCTCTCACCTCCCTCAGCAACCTGGGATAGATCCCATCCGGTCCTGGGGATTTGTCCACCTTAATAACCTCTAGCATACCCCACACATCTTCCCTACTTAGGCCAACGTGATCCAGACTAATCAAACTTCTATCTCTAATTTCAAGATTCATCATTTTCCTCTCCTCAGTGAACACTGATGCAAAGTAATTATTCAGAATCTCACCCATTCTCTCAGGTTCGGCACACAGCTTTCCTTCATTATCTTTTAGTGGACCAATCCTTTCTCTAGCTACCTTCTTGCTTCTTATATAAGAATAAAATGCTTTGGGAATTTCCTTAATTCTGCTCGCTAAAGCTATTTCATGACCCCTTTTAGCCCACTTGATTCCTCTTTTAAGACTTGTTCTACTCTTCTGATATTCCTCCAGGGCCCGTTCTGTTCTTAGCTGCCTAGACCTTATGTACGCTTCCCTTTTCCTCTTGGTGAGTCGTACAATTTGGCCCAGCATGCTGCTCCAGCTTTCTGAGCATTTTGGTTTAGTCCCAAACTCCTTTCTCCCCATGTCTATGCACGTTGTTTCTCTTTAAGTAATCCTCCATTGCCCTTTTCAGTGATTCAATTGAAACCTGCCTACAGCACAGTTCCAGGTAGTGCATTTGAAAGTGTAATTAGGAAAGATGCAATAAACTTATAACCATATGCCTCCAGAGCTGAAACCTAGTGGGTAGTAAGTCTCCTGGTAATGTGGATATGAAGAGAAGGTAAAAGGGCACAGGAGAGGAAACTTATAATTTAATCAGTTAGAGATTTGAGTGAAAGAGTTGAATCACGGGATATTTCTGACAAGCCTGAGCTAATTCCTTAGCTTTAATCTCTGCTGTCTATGTTGCAAATTTTGTTGCAAAGGCTTTTGTCTTTTCTAAAATGATTGCTTGGATCTTGAGCAGTTTGTTCTTGTGAGTTTCAGCAAGTTTTTAGCAAGGTCTTACATCAGTGAGTAATGGTTCAAATAGGAGGTCACAGAATGGAGCTAACGTAATGGTGATAATTGGTTTAAAAACAGGAACTGATGGAAATGGATGATGTACCACGATAGATTTGGAACGGAGCTGCAAATTGGTTGCAGATCTCTCAATGTGTGCTTGCTGGAAGGGTCATTTTGACAATCTCAATCACCTGGAAATGGGTCCAGGGTGCAAAAACTGACCCTAATTTGACAGTAATCCACATTCAGAGAAGCCACAAGTAAGGGAGTAGGGGAGAAGTGTAACATCGATACAGTGCGGAATACTGTTCTGAGGATGACCATTGGAATGGTGGGGTAATGGGATCTTTACGATGTATTGAATGATGCTATACCTGAGCTGGGAGAACTGGGCTAGATTTTGACAGAAATATAGTAACATGAAGAATAAAATGATTGGTCAGTACCATTCAACTAAATGACAGCTGATCTCCATCTCAACTCCATTTCCTCAACTTTTCAGGGACACTCATATTCTTATGATTCGGTGTATAGACTGGACATAGTATTCCAGAAAGCCTTAGAATTATTATATACCTACATTTCAGCATGTACTTTGCCTTCAGGAAACAGTTACATTTAACAGTGACAATAAAAGCATGACAGTAGCATGCCGAACTGTCCTGATTCCAGTGCTCTCTATACAACACTGACTACCTGGGCTCAGTTTGGTAACTTTCTTTCATTTGAGCCCTGTCATCCATTTCTTTATTAAATGCTGCCAATTCAAAAGCAGTGCATTCAGTTTATAATCAGTTAATCTGCCAGCTATGACTATTCAAAATTACTTTTGGAAAATGTCCTTGGTGATAAAGCAGTAGAGTACACAGAGAAACATGCAGCATTTCGAGCACAGAGGATGTCATGTTCTCTTCAACTGGATAAATGAGCCACTTTTCAGCTGAATATATAGAAAGCCACTTTAGGATTGAGACCAAAAAAAACCACAGATTCTGGAATCCAAAGTAGACAGGCAGGGGGCTGCAGCAAACCAGGCAGCATCAGGAGGTGGCAAAGATGACGTTTTGGGTGTAACCCTTCTTCAGGACTGGGGGCGGGGGGGGCGGGAATGAGTGTGGGGGGAGCTGCATATAAAGGGAGAGGTGTGGGCAGGGTGGTGAAGTGGGGATAGGCGAGGACAGATAGAAGATACGACCTGTTTGGTCAATGGGAGGGATAAATCCGGTTGGTGGCACGGAGCATTGGAAGGACGGGGAGGGGCTGGGAAGGGAGTCGGGGGGTGGGGAGGGAGGGTATTTGAAATTGGAGAACTCAATGTTGAGTCCTCCAGGCTGTAGGGTGCTCAGGTGGAAGATAAAGTGTTGTTCCTCCAAGAGGAGCTGTGATTTGTTTTGACAATGGAGGAGGCCAAGGATGGTCATGGTGGAAAGGGAATGGGAAGGGGAATTAAAATGGGCGGTGACTGAGAGGTCCGGTCAGCCCCTACAGGCCCAGCTGAGATGCTCAGTGAGCCATTCTCTAAGTTTGCATTCAGTCTCCCCAATGTACAGAAGACCATATCAGGAGCACCTGATGCAGTAAACTAGGTTGGAGAGTCAGGTGAAGGACTGTTTGGGGCCCTGGATGGAGGTGAGGAACATAATATACCTGCAGGTTTTGCATCTTTTCCAATTGCAGGGGTAGGCACCTGGGGGTTCGGTGGCAGGGGTGGTGTGAACCAAGGACTGTCTGAGGGAACGGTCCTTGCAGAAGGCAGAGAGGGGTGGGGTGGGGTCCACCTGTCTTCACCAATGCCCACTTCACCACCCTGTCCCCGTCTCCACCTTTATCTGCAGCTCCGCATCCCCCTCACACCCACTCCGTCCCCCCCGCCCCCCAGTCCTGAAGAAGGGTTGCACCCGAAACATCACCTTCTGCACCTCCTGATGCTGCCTCGCTTGTTGTGTTCTTCCAGCCTCCTGCCTGTCTACTTTAGGATTGAAACAAGGGGCAGAACCTTACAACAAGCAACTTACACCAATGGTGGCTGCTTTTATGAAAAACAGTTGGATAGGTGTTTTTTAACACTGCTCATTAATTCAATTAGTCAGTTAAATTATTTTCAAGTTAAAAGCAAAAAATCTTCTTGGACTGTTTATTTAATTTTTTTAATTCAATAAAATAGATCATTTTATTGAGCAAAAATGTTATATAATTAGCCATAGATGACCTATTTTTGAAGAGTATTAACTTCAGCACCCAATCATATTACCCAATCAATATTATTCTACAGTCATTAGGAGGCTGTCTATAAAACAGAAACTGTACTCTCAACAAGCACTCAAATGGCAATTGAGTGTTTAATGTTAGAAATAAGTCAACTGTCTTGTCTTTTTCTTGATAATAGGAATATGAAGGAAGAGCATCTTGTGGGAGGCTTTAAAATTTTAATTTAAATTGCTCTCAAATGTAAGATGTGAGACATCATGCTGTGGATGGTGTTATTGCCATGAAGGCTGAATATCTCCAAAATACACATTTTAAATAGAAAATCCCAATAAATTGACAGTCTTTATCATTTGTATTGAAAGATATTTGTCAACAATAAACTAACAGGTTTCTTGATGATTGGATATTTTATTGTTTAAATGAAAAGGAACTGGATTTGGTTCAAGAATCTATTTATTGCTCAAAACATGAGGATAGTTGCTATGGTAATAATGCTTGAACCAGTGTTCACATGTTCTGTAGTTTAAAGTAATTCAATCGCATCACTAAATAGACAGTTTCCTACAGAAATATATAGATGATTGTCTAATTTCATGACTTTATACACCTCTATAAGGTCACCCCTCAGCCTCCAATACTCCAGGGAAAACAGCCCCAGCCTATTCAGCCTCTCCCTATAGCTCAAACCCTCCAACCCTGGCAACATTCTTCTAAGTCTTTTCTGAACCCTTTCAAAGTTTCACAATATCCTTCCAATGTCCTGTACAGCTACAATATGACCTCCCAACTCCTACAGTCAATGCTCTGACCAATAAAGGAAAGCATACCAAACACCCCTTTCACTATCCTATCTACCGGTGACTCCATTTTCAAGGAGCTATGAACCTGCTCTTTGTTCAGCAACACTCCCCAGGACCTTACTATTAAGTATGTAAGTCCTGCTCTGATTTGCCTTTCCAAAATGCAGCACTTCACATTTATCTAAATTATATTTTATCTGCCACTCCTCAGCCCATTAGTAGGGTAAATAGACAAGGTTTTTTCCCTGAGTGGGTAAGTCCAGAACTAGACGGCATAGGTTTAAGGTGAGCGGAGAAAAATTTAAAAGGGACCGAAGGGGCAACTTTTTCACAAAGGGTGGTGCGTGTATGGAATGAGCTGCCAGAGGAAGTGGTGGACGCTGGTACAATTACAACATTTAAATGGCGTCTTGGATGGGTATATGAATAGGAAGGGTTTAGAGGGATATGGGCCAAGTGCTGGCAAACAAGACTAGATTAGGTTCAGATATCTGGTCGGCATGGTTGAGTTGGGCCGAAGGGTCTGTTTCTGTGCTGTAAATCTCCATGACTCTACAGTTAAATGCCAGAAAATATAAAATAATGCAATTTTAAAATCCATCTGTACTTGGAGGCAATGAAATTCTGTGAGAGGCTTTTTCTCCTATTAATTCACAAGGCATAGACATCATTGTCTGGGCCAGCATTCATTGCCCGTCCCTGGTTGCCCTTGAGAAGGTGGTGGTGAGCTGCCTTTTGAACCACTGCAGCCCATGTGCTGTAGGTATTCCCTTAGTGAGGGAATTCCAAGATTTTGGGAATTCAGCTCCAGGAAATTCCAGCAACACTGAAGGAACAATAATATTTTTCCATGTCAGGATGTGAGTGAATCGAAGGGGAACATCAGGTGTCTGCTGTCATTGTCCGGTGCAAGGGGTCATGGAAAGCGCTGTTGAAATTTGTGTATGAGACTCATTCCTTTTCCTGTGCTCATCAAGAATAGGCCAGATATGCCAGATGCATTATTCAGCTTAATGTGGGCAAATCCAACATGTATTTATGAAAAGAATTGCAGTGCTTTCAGACTTCATGCTGCATGAACACTGAGCAGGAATAAGAGCTGGAGGAGGCTATTCAGCCCATCAAATTGACTACGCTATTCAATAAGGTCATGGTTGACCTCAGCTTTGCATTCTCACATGATCACCTTCGTATCCAAAAGCCATCAATCTCATATTGAATAAACTCAGACTGAGCATCCACCATCACCTGGAGTAGATAGATACATAGAGAGATTGATAACTTGCCAGCGGAAACATTTCTCCACTTGTCATTTCAAAATTCCAACCTCCTTCCACTCTTGCCAAAATCTCATTACAAATACTGTATTGTTCAATAATCGTGGTTCAAATATATATCTGAGTTTATATAACATGGTAGGAGACAAGAAACTGTATAATCTCCCCCGCCCCACAAAGAGATGAACAAAGAACAAAGAACAATACAGCACAGGAACAGGTCCTTAGGCCCACCAAGCTAGCACTAATTCCTCTTCCCCATTTACACCTACTATTGTCCAGGCAACTTTGAGTCTATCTATGCTCCTTTAGTTCTGGAATCTTCAGCATCCCTGATTTTGTCCACACCATCATTGGTAGCTGTATCTTCAGTTGTCTGGACCTCTGGCTTTGCAATTCCCTCACTAAAACATCTCCACCTCTTGACTCCATGATGCTTCTTTAAAGTACTCCTTAAAAACTCCCTCCTTGACCAAGTTTTTGATCACTTCTCTTACAACACCTGATCTGATGTCATGTCATTTTTTTTGTTTTCTAGTGGCCTGTCAAGAGCTGAGATTTTATTTGTGTTCAAGGAGCTATGTAATTGTAAGTTGTTGTTAAATAGTTCAACAAATGAGAGCTACAGACAAAATAGATTCAAGCACAAAAAGTTGTCAATCAAGGAATGTTTTCCCTTTTTTGCATCTGTTTCAACAGTCTAAGATCATCAAGGCTCTCAGACAAGATATACATAATGAGGTTTGGTGCAATGGATCCAAAGGTGTGTCAAGTGCTTATAATGTCTGCTGCTGATGCTTTAACAATCTTTTTGACTGACACTTTTTTACAAAAATAAAATTATAGTCCTTGTGACACAGTGTTAGGGTCCTTACCTCTGAGCCAGTAGGTTCATGTTCAAGTCCTCCAGAGGCATGACATATCACCTCAGAACAGGTTGATTAGAAATGTATCTGCAAACATGAAATTAAGGGCTTTTGTGGTGTAGCAGTAGTGTCTCTACCTCTCGAAGAGGTGGCCTGGGTTCAAGTCTCATCTGTTCCAAAAGGTATGTAATTATATCCTTAAACAGATTGATTAGAAAATACCTATAACATTGAATCCAATCAGCCAGTCAGAACTGCTCCATCATTCAATTAGATCACAGTTGGTTGTCTTTGTGACTTTCTCATGCTTTCCTCATATTCTTTGATGCCATTGGTATCCAGAAACCTATCGATTTCTGTCTTAAACTTGCCCAAAGACTGAGCCTATACAGCCCTCTGGGGTGGACAATTCCAAAGATTCACCACTTTCAGAGAAGGAATTCCTCATCGTCTCTGTATTAAGTGGCCTGTCTCTTATCCTGAGATGATGTCCCTAGTTCTAGAATCACCAGCCAAGGTAAAAATCCTAGTTAAATCCACCCTGTTGTGCCCTGTAAAACTTTTATTGATTTCAATTATAGCATCTTTTATTCTTTGAAATTCTGGAGAATACAGACCCAACTGTCTTAATCTCTCCTCATAAAACAAGCTCACAATTACAGGGATTATCTGGTGACCCTCCATAGCACTCCCCTATGGAGTGAGAGAAAAAGACCAAAACTGTGCACAATAATCCAGGTCTCACCAAAGTTTTATCCAATATCAGCCAGCAATCTTTACCGCTGAACTCAAATCTTCTTGAAATGAAGGCCAATATACCATTTACCTTTCAAATTATTTCCTGCAGTTGCCTGCTTGTTTTTAGTGATTGATAGACAGGGACATCCAGAATCTGTTTGAATATCAACACTTCCTAACCTCTCACCATTTAAGAAATACTCAATCTTTCTGGTTTTTTTCTAGCAAAATGGATAACTTCACATTTCTTCATGTTATATTTCATCTGTTACATTCTTACCCATTCACTTAGTTATTCAGGTCCTCTTGAAGCTTTCTTGTATTCTCCTCTCAACTTACATTTCCACAGAGTTTTGTGTTATTACCAAGTCAGGTAATACTACATTTGGTTCAGTCATTTAAATCAATTATAGCTATTGTGAGCAGTTTTGGCTCACCACTGATCCTTGTGGTACTCAAGTAGTAGTTACCTACCATCTTCAGAATGACCCATTCATTCTTATTCTCAGTTCTCTCTCTGTTAACTAACTCTCAATCCATTCAAGGATATGTTGATCCCAATTCTACTTGCTCTCAGTTTATTTATGGGTCCAAATGAAAAGCCTTCTGAGAATCCAAATACATCACATACACTGGTTGTCCTTTAACATCCTCAAAAACCTCCAAAAGTCAGTCAAAAATGAGTTACATTTCATTGATCTTTGTTGACTCTGGGTCGAGAGTGTGGTGGTAGAAACCCACAGCAGGTCAGACAACATCAGTGGAGCAGGAGAATTGATGTTTCGGGCATAAGTCCTTCATCAGGAATGAGCAAGGACTTATGCCCGAAACGTCGACTCTCCTGCTCCTCGGATGCTGCCTGACCGCTGTGCTTTTCCAGCACCACACTCACGACTCTGATCTCCAGCATCTGCAGTCCTCACTTCCTCCCTTTGTTGACTATGCCCAATCATATCTTAACGTTTAATGATCACCTTTTGTAATATAGTCTAACATTTTCACACCTCATCCCCTTTCCTACCTATATTATTGGCAGCAAAGTGGGCCACACTTTCTGGTTATTCACCCTCCCACTCTGTGACTTCTTGACCCTTGCAACAGGGAGACAACATCCCATCCTGGAGTTACTTCTATGGCCACGGAAATTCATATTTATTTCCCAAAGTAACAGTGTGTCTGATTCTGAAATGCCTGTAGTAGGAAAACAGTTGGATAGAGACACAATGGAACTCCTAATTCCTGAGCACAGGTCCTGTGATCATTTCCAACTGGACTATCATTCTGGACTTGGTGCACCTCGTGAGCTCCTCTATCCATGTGTCATATCAGTGTGATTAAAGATCACTCTAACTTGCCTTTATTTCTTCAACAGCTGAAATGAGAACAAAGAAATTTCTATTGGCGAAACAGCTTCAAAGCAGATTCTTTTGTACTTTTACAGCGTTATTCACATAGGGTATTCTTATTGGATACTTGCATATTTTTCAAAGTTCTATTAATAATTTTGAGAGATCTTGGTGCCAATTATTTCCTCACTCCCTTGAGTGAATTTGTTTTTGAAATGTTTCCAGTAAACCATTTTATGGTTGAGGTGATAGAAGATTAAGGGAGGCATCAGACCACACTCTCACACATCACAAGTCAGTGAACCATGGACAACTCCCCAAATTTGCTCAGGGAATCAATTGGAGAATTTTACCATTTGTAACAAAAGCACATTCATCCCTGTCCTTACAGTTATTCAGTTTGCTAATGAATTGTAGTGCAGCTTTCAATCACGACACTCACGTATAGATACATCCAGGAGACAGGAACTTTGCTGTTTCACCAATTGACACTAGGTCATGAAACCAGGCAAACGTTGACTCAATGAGTTTATTTAGCCATTTTGTAAAATAATCCAAATTAATATTTTAAAAGTACACAATTCACAACTCCTCAGTATCGTTAAAGGATGAAGGTTGTGGATAGGATTAACAATTAGCAGACTCTGAAAGTAAAATAAACTTAGAGACAACCCGGCAGTGACAAGTATCATTGAATTGTGTATAGAAAGTGAATTATTGCAAGAAATAATATGTAATTACAAAAATAAGAAGTACATGTTGAGTGAAAAATAATTAGTACTTTATCATGGACAATATAATAAGACAGATTGTCCACAGTACACTGGGAAAATCTGTTAATGAACAGGAAGAGGCGAGATTTGCGGGAGGTATTGAAATAATAATTAAATGTGATACAGAGTCAAACCCCTTTGGGCTACAGTTCTCCTAGCCAAAACTCAGGTTGAAGAACTAAAGAAATAGGCTTGATGGGAGCACCCAGAGGAAACCCACACAGACAGAGGGAGAAGGTGCAAACTCTACACAGTCATCCAAAGCTGGAATCAAACCGGGTCCCTGGCGCTGTGACAGCCACCTCTTTGGAAGGAAGTGTGTTGTAACAATCACCTTCCTATGTTTAAAGGACAGATCAATTGATAACTTTGTCTATCTTGTCCCCTTTCCTCAAGAACATAGGAAACAGGAACAGGAGGCCATTTGGCCCATTGCTCCTGCTCCAACATTCAGTCCAACCGCAGCTGAAGTTCAAACTGTAGCCTCGCTATTTCTGTCGTGTTTACTCCTTGCTAGCCCCTTATCCCAAGTGAACATTTATGTTTGTAACTGCTAGGTCTCTTGGCACCGGGGAGAGGGAAAATTGAGACGCACAGAGGAAACTGATCCTATTGTTGAGTGAATTCAATGTGGATTGTAGGGAATTTTATTTGGTTTGATTTATTATTGTCACTTGTACCAAGATAGTGAAAAGTATTGTTTTGCATACTATCCAGACAAATCATGCTTTATATAAGTAGGTTATAGTCCAACAGGTTTAATTGGAAGCACACTAGCTTTTGGAGCGATGCTCCTTCATCAGGTGATTGTCTGATGAGGTGATTGTCATCAGATGATGAAGCATCGCTCCGAAAGCTAATGTGATTCCAAATAAACCTGTTGGACTATAACCTGGTGTTGTGTGATTTTTAACTTTGTACACCCCAGTCCAACACCGGCATCTCCAAATCATTTATATAAGTACACCAGTTTAATAGAACAGAATGCAGAATATAGTGTTACAGCTACAGAGGAGGTGCAGAGAAAGGCCAACTTTAATACATGAGAGGCCCATTCATAATCTGATACTGTTCTTGAATCTGTTGGTGCGTGTTCTCAAATTTCTGCCTGATGGAAAAGAGTATAAGCGGGGTGGCAGGAGTCTTTGATGATGTTGGCTGCCTTCGTGAGGCTGTAGGAAGTGCAGATGGAATCAATGGCTGGAAGGCTGGTTTGTGTGATAGACTGGCTGTGTTCACAACTCTCTATAATTTCTTGCGATCTGGGCAGAGCAGTTGCCATCCGGATAGGGTACTTTCTATGGTGCATCTATAAAGATTGGTAAGAGTCATTGTAGACATCTGAATTTCCTTTGCCTCCTGAGGAAGTAGAGGTGTCAGTGTGTTGACATGGATGGACCAGGACTGGCAATTCCACCTGAAGGGAGAGATTGTTGTGTTTACAACATGCAACTAAGTTCTCTCTCTCCTGTATCCTGCCTCATTGTTTTTTAAGATCCAATCCACAATGTTGGTGTCATCAGCAAATTTGTAAATGGAGCTAGGTTGAACTTGGCCACAGTCATGAGTACATAACAGTCGTGAGTAGTAGGGGTGTGGAACATACTGCCTGCAACAGTAGACGTGCCAACATTAAGGGCATTTAAATGGTCATTGGATAGATATATGGACGAAAATGGAATACAGTAGGATAGATGGGCTTCGAATTGGTTTCACAGGTTGGCACAACATCGAGGGCCAAAGGGCCTGTGCTGTGCTGTAATGTTCTCTGTTCTATATTCTATATAAGGAGTATAGTAAGGGGCTGAGTACATAGCCTTGTGGGGCACCGGTGTTGAGGATTATCGTGGAGGTGGTGTTGTGGCCTATCCTTACTGTTTGTGGTTTGTGGGTCAGGAAGTCGAGGATCCAATTGCAGAGGGAGTAGAGTCCGAGGTCTCAGGGTTTAGAGATGAGTTTGGATGGAATTATGGTGTGGAAGGTGGAGCTCAAGTTAAAGCTAAAGTTAAAGAATCTGATGCTGGTGTCCTTGTTATCCAGATATTCCAGGGGTGAGTGTAGCGCCAAGGAGATGGCATCTGCTGTGGTAGGAAAATTGTAGTGGGTCAAGGCAGTGTGGGCAGCTGGAATTGATGCATGCCATTTTTAACCTCTCGATGCACTTCATAATGATGTCAGAGCTACCAGGCGGTAGTCATTGAGGCATGCTGCCTTAGTGTATGGAATGGACTGCCAATTGAGATGGCAATCAGGTTAAGCGAGTCTAGAGACAATGGATAAGTATCTGGCAAAAACTTAAAGAATGCCATGAGAAGCATTGTGACATTTAACAGAGATTTTGAAAAATTCTAAGGGATTTTGGTGGAGAAATTTGGAAGACTTTTTCCACTGACTGGCAGGACTGTAATCTGTAACCGCAGGTTTAAGGTAATTAGCAAACAAATATGAGGCAAGATGGAGAGATTAATTTTCTCTTGAGTTGTTGTGATTGGTTGCCGTGTTTCCTGGAAGGTTAGCGAGAGGGTAATTAATCACTTTCAAATAGGAATTGGATAAATCTGGTACAGACATGATGGGCCAAATAGTCTCCTTCTGCACCACAACAATTCTACAATGAATACTTTAAATAAAAGAAAACCAAGGAGCTGGTGGAGGTCAGTCCAACTATAACATTTAGATTTAGATTTAGATCCCCTACAATGTGGAAACAGGCCCTTCGGCCCAACAAGTCCACACCGACCCACCGAAGCGCAACCCACCCAGACCCATTCCCCTACATTTACCCCTTCGCCTAACACTATAGGCAATTTAGCATGGCCAACTCACCTAACCTGCACACCTTTCGGCTGTGGGAGGAAACCGGAGCACCCGGAGGAAACCCACACAGACACGGGGAGAATGTACAAACTCCACACAGACAGTTGCCTGAGGCAAGAATTGAACCCGGGTCTCTGGCGCTGTGAGGCAGCAGTTCTAACCACTGTGCCACCGTCACGCCCACGGCATATGGATGGGTATATGAATCGGAAAGGTTTAAAGGGAAATGGGCCAAATGTTAGCAAATGGGATTAGATTAATTTATGATATCTGGTCTGCATAGACATGTTGAACTTCTGTTTTCATACTGTATGACATGCAGATGTCACCAAAATTGGAGGTGTAGTGGACAACAAAGAAGGTTACCTCAGATTACAACAGGATCTTGATCAGATGGGCCAATGGGCTGAGAAGTGGCAGATGGAATTAAATCCAGATAAATGTGAGGTGCTGCATTTTGGGAAAGCAAATCTTAGCAGGACTTATACACTTAATGGTAAGGTCCTAGGGAGTGTTGCTGAACAAAGAGACCTTAGAGTGCAGGTTCATAGCTCCTTGAAAGTGGAGTCGCAGGTAAATAGTATAGTGAAGGAGGCGTTTGGTATGCTTTCTTTCATTGGTCAGAGTATTGAGTACAGGAGTTGGGAGGTCATTTTGTGGCTGTACAGGACATTGGTTAGGCCACTGTTGGAATATTGCGTGCAATTCTGGTCTCCTTGCTATCAGAAAGATGTTGTGAAACTTGCAAGAGTTCAGAAAAGATTTACAAGGATGTTGCCAGGGTTGGAGGATTTGAGCTATAGGGAGAGGCTGAACAGGCTGAGGCTATTTTCCCTGAAGCGTTGGAGGCTGAGGGGTGACCTTATAGAGGTTTAAAAAATTGTGAGGGTCATGGATAGGATAAATAGACAAAGTCTTTTCCCTGGGGTCGGAGAGTCCAGAATTAGAGGACATTGGTTTAGGGTGAGAGAGAAAAGATATAAAAGAGACCTAAGTGGCAACTTTTTCACGCAGATGGTGGTACGTGTATGGAATGAGCTGCCAGAGGATGTGGTGGACACTGGTACAATTTCAGCATTTAAGAGGCATTTGGATGGGTATATGAATAGGAAGGGTTTGGAGGGATATGGGCCGGGTGCTGGCAGGTGGGACTAGATTGGCTTGGGATATCTGGTCAGCATGGACAGGCTGGACCGAAGGGTCTGTTTCCATGTTGTACATCTCTATGACTCTATAACAATCTGGCTGCTATTCAAAAATATCACCATTATCAGCTTCCGATGTGCTCATATTGCTCCTGGTCATTTCCGCTTTCTGAATGTCATCATAAATCATTATTTGTTGGTTTTGATATTTCATGCAATTTTCTTTTCATTTTTCTGTAACTCTCATGATTTATGTTGGTGCCTTTGTTGGTTTTTGACTTGTCCACAAGCAAAAGGATCTGTGCTATTGCTTTGCCTGTCTCTCTGTCTCTTAGTTTTTAGTCTTAGGATCTTAGAGATGTACAGTATGGAAATAGACCCTCTGGTCCAACCCGCCCATGCCGACCAGATATCCCAACCCAATCTAGTCCCACCTGGCCCATATCCCTCCAAACCATTCGTATTGATATACCCATCCAAATGCCACTTAAATGTTGCAATTGTACTAGCCTCCACCACTTCCTCTGGCAGTTCATTCCATACACATACCACCGTCTGCGTGAAAAGGTTGCCCGTTAGGTCTGTTTTATATCTTTCCCCTCTAATCCTACACCTATTCCCACTAGTTCTAGACTCCCCCACCCCAGGGAAAAGACTTTGTCTATTTATCCTATCCATGCCCCTCATAATTTTGTAAAACTCTATAAGGTTACCCCTCAGCCTCCGATGCTCCAAGGAAAACAGCCCCCAGCCTGTTCAGCCTCTCCCTATAGCTCAAATCCTCCAACCCTGGCAACGTCCTTGTAAATCTTTTCTGAACTCTTTCAGGTTTCACAACATCTTTCTGATAGGAAGGAGACCAGAATTGTATGTAATAATCCAACAGTGGTCTAACCAATGTCCTGTACAGCCGCAAAATGACCTCCCAACTCTGTACTCAATACTCTGACCAATAAAGGAAAGCATACCAAACACCTTCTTCACTATTTTATCTACCTGCGATTCCACTTTCAAGGAGCTATGAACCTGCATTCCAAGGTCTCTTTGTTCAACAACACTCCCGAAGACCTTACCTTTAAGTGTGTAAGTCCTGCTAAGATTTGATTTCCCAAAATGCAGCACTTCACGTTTATCTGAATTAAACTCCATCTGCCACTTCTCAGCCCATTGGCCCATCTGGTCCAGAGCCTGTTGTAATCTGAGGTAACCCTCTTCATTGTCCACTACACCTCCAATTTTGGTGTCACCTGCAAACTTACTAACTGTACCTCTTATGCTCGCATCCAAATCATTTATGTAAATGACAAAAAGTACAGGACCCAGCACTGATCCTTGTGACACTCCACTGGTCACAGGCCTCCAGTCTGAAAAACAACCCTCCACCACCACCCTCTGTCTTCTACCTTTGAGCCAGTTCTGTATCCAAATGGCTAGTTCTCCCTGTATTCCATGAGATCTAACCTTGCTAAGGAAATCCCAGAGAAAATGACAAGAGAAAGAAGTTACTGAAATGTGAGTTGGAATCAGAAGTTAAGGAAGTTTTTTTTTGTAAATGGTGAAAAGGTGCAAAAAACAGAAGGGCCCAAGCAAATAGATCAGCAAAATGTTTTGACCAGTTTCAGAAATTAATCAATTTTTAAGCTTTCACAGGGTATAGTATGGCTGGCAAGGCAGCATTTGTTCCCAACCACAACTGCCTTCGAACTTAACCATTTCAGAGGGTAGGTAAGAATCGGTCACATTGCTGTGTGTTTATGCAGCCAGACCAGGTAAAGACTGCAGATTGCTTTCCCTAAAGACATCAATAACCCAGATGTGTCCATGGTGATACATTGTCGTGTTCATTGTTACTAAGGCAAGCTTCCAAACCACATCTAATTTGGTTTAAACTTAAACTCCACCTACTTCTACAGTGGAATTGAACGGATGCCCCCTCAGGAAATTAGCCTGGACCTCAGGATTACTAGTCCAGTGCCATTATCACTCTGCCTCAACTCTGATAGGATACTGACCTTTTATATCCTGAGGAACACAGCAGGCTGATGCCCATGCGTCAGAGAATCGAGTCATTGTGATCAGCTCTGGATATTGCATCTTCAAAAGGAGATATTGACACAAAGATATTGACTTTTTCAAAGTTTATATTACAGAGAGAGGTTGCACGAAGGTCTGTTCCCTGGAATTTAGATGATTCAAGATATTAAGGGGAACTAATGGGAGATAGAAATAATTTCATTGCTTGAGGTGGTCAGGTTCAGGGGCATTGTTTAAAACCTAGAGTCTGCCTGTCAGTTGGGAAATGAGGAAACACTTTTATATCTAATAAATGCTAAATGTTTGAATCTATCCTCTGCCAATGGCAATTGATACTGGACCATTGTTTATTTTAAATTTGTGATTGGATGAATTCAGTAATCTGGATTTAAAAGGAAACTAAAAGTTAAAGCTTTTCATCTTACACATTCAATGTTTTGTCTCCATTTAGCAATGTTTAAGATCTGTCCTACCAAGACTTTAGTTAAGTTAAAGATTAACTGTGACCTTACAAATGACAGATCAGGCTCAAGGCAGTAAGTTGCCCACTCTCAATTCTGACAAGATAGGGCAGAGTCAAAGTACTCAAGCAAAGTGAAATGGTAGCATAGATGACAGCTTCAGCAGCAGACCAGGTAAGACATGGAAGAAGGTGGCAACATTGCAGAGCTGAAAGGTGGAACAATGAAGCCAAAAACATTTCTGGAAATTGAACAGCCCAAATAAATTAAAAACAAACTCAATTATCTTCAATCTGTACATTCTGCTTCAGGATTTGGGCATCAATTCTTGGAATCAACCCAGAATCAATGTCTGTTTGATCCAGAAACAATATTACAGGAATTTGTCACAGTAGATGATTCAGGCAAGTTATCAAACTGTATTTTTTTCAACAAAGGAAAGCCTCAAGATCCTCTTTATCATCTCTACATCAAAGACTAAAAGAAAGCTAGAGCAAGATCAGCTAAACAATGACTTGTCAGCTTCCCTGTGTTAAGGTAGCACAAAGCACAATACTAAACCAAACAGACTAGGGATTTGTGCCATTAGCTGAACTCTGTCACAGAAAGATTTGGAGAGCTCCAAGGGCTTCCAAACCTCGGACTCAGAAAGAAGAAACATACAAGTCACTCTTCCCACTTCTGATCTTGAATCATTGATTCCCAGGAAGAGGTTTTGTGAGTAACATTTGAGAGCAGGTCTATGTGTATTTTTAATGGTCCCACAGTTGCCAAGACTCATCATATTTGAAGATTTGTCACTTTGTTGATGTACCATACTGTTGTTAATATGAAAAGACATGTGACCTAGTCAGATCAATGTCCACAGGACAGAAGGAAAGAAAGGAAGACAAGTCGTAAAATAAAGTACAATGCAAATAATTTGTCTTGTCATCACAGTCAAAGGTGATCCAAATTGATTAGGTACAAAATGGAGTGCTATTGATTATATTACACAGCTGATTCCCATTGACAGTACAGTGGAATCTTCAACACTCACTCTCCAATGATCTGCCATAGTTTCACAGGGAAAATGTTTGTATGAAGTGTGGACATGGTGATAGGGTGAGACAAAATTGACTGGGATCAGATTTATGTGGAGGATAAGCATTAACATGTTGGGATGAATGACCTGTTTCAACTGTAATTAATACCAACTCCTTATGGAAACATAAGTTTGCTCCATAGTCCACCAAAAATAAAGTCAACTTACAATATGTATCTTGTACTTATCTCTATTTCCACGTCTACCAGAAATGCAAGGCCAAAAATGTGAGACAATTGATCATTTTGCATTCTCTGTCTTTGGTAGATAATGAAGTGCATTGTGTCTTGCTCTATGTTAACAATAAAAAATAACAGAGATTCATATCTGTCAACCCTCCAGAACTGATTATCCAACAAAGGCTGGCAAACAGACAGTGACACTATTGATTTGCAGTGAGATTTATTGTGAATAATCTAAGTTACTAAGTCAGATGATAACATAGACATAGCATGATTTCAGAAGAAGCTGATAAAGGGACAATTAATCATCTTACTGGCAGTGAGATGGAGAAACTAAAGCTGTCAGAGACAATTGATTAAAGGGAATTAATAATGTTCTGCGGTGAAGGATCTATCTAACTACATAAAAGGATTCCTGTTCTGCTTCATTATCTTCGATATACATAACTTTGTTCTTAATGTGGATAAGCCTCATTTGTGAAATAGTTTAACATCAGTGTAAGTACTGGAGACTAGCATCAAATTGAAGTTTTTATTCATATATGATGAAGAGAATGCTATTCTAATGATGTTCATAAGTTGGCATTTTTTAAAACACTTCTGTGTATAGAAGTTTTTGGATAATTTATAATGAAGTAAGTAACGTCTTCAACAAAGCAATTCTCGATAAAACCTATCACCATCCAATAATGCACAGCTCAGTTGAGAGCAGACTTAATTCTGAACTTCTGGATTGAAGCCCCACTGCAGATCTTTAGCACAAAACTCCAGTGAGAGTGCGCTACATTAGGTGAATTGTCCTTTGCATGAAATATTAAACCAAAACCATTTTTGTCTGCTCAGGTAAATGAAGAAGATCCCAATGACACTATTCTGTATAAGAATAGGGGAGTTATCCTTGGTGTCCTGCTCAATAGCTATCCTCAATCAACAGAGCTGAAAAAAAGCTTATTCAGCCACGTTGCTGCATGTGGCACCTTGCTGTGCACACATTGGCTGTCATGTTTCCTATTTTATAACAATGACTACAATGCAAAATTAATTAAATGACTGTAAAGCACTTTGAGACATCCAATTGTCATAAGAGGTTCTACATAAATACAATCATTCTCTTTAACATTAGCCCTTCACACTTCTAATCAGGTTACAAGCTTACCATTGACGTGGATAATCAAATCTTGCTCTATTACAGCTTTCCTCATCTTTCCTTACCTAGTCGCTACAGCAAGTATGGTTCAAGTGAGGTCTATTTCATTCAGAATCATCGAAACATAGATCGATAAAGCACATGAGTCATTTGGCTCTCGTGTGTTTGACCAAACCTTCCAATTGGCCCTATCCTGCATTTTTCTCTCTTCATGTATTAATTTAATTCCCTTTTGAAAGTTATTATTGAATCTGCTTCCTAATGACAATCCAGATCACAATATCACCCAGTGTAAAACAATTTCTCACATTGCCTCTGGTTCTTTTGCTAATAATCTTAAAACTGTGCCCACTATTATATCAACCTTTCTTTCACTGCAAGCAGTTTCTCAATACTGACTCTATCAAAAGCAAAGACATTCAATATTTTGAACACTTCAATCAAATTTCCCGTGAACCTTCACTGCTGTAAAGTTAACAACATCAGCCTCTTCACATAACCAATGGCTTTCAACTCCATTACCATTCCAGTCAGCCTTGTTGGCTTCTTCTCTAATGGCTTTAAAATTCTTTCTTATGTCCAGTGCCTATAATTGAACACAGTACTACAGCTGAGGCTGCACCATTGTTTTATAAAATGTTAACGTTTTCAATGTTACTTCCATTGTAAAACTCAGGATGTCATCTGTATTTTTTTAAACTGCTTTTTCAACTATTCCACCACCTTCAAAGATTTGCTTCCCTACGTCCCATCATCATGTGTCTCCATCTCCTGCACCCCTTTAAATACTATCCCATTTAGTTCAAATTCATCTGTTTTGCTTTTAGTCCACTTGTGTATATTCTCCGGAAGCCTGTCACTATCCTTCTTATAGCTTAGCACATTTCTAAGATTTGTATCAGTTCAGAATTTTGAAATTGTTCACTGTATAGCCATGTCCATGTCATTAAAATGCATCAAAGAATAATGACCCGAACACTTACTGCTGGAGAAAAATACTTTATGTTTTGAGGAAGGTCCTGACCTGAGACATGAACTCTGATTTCTCTGCACAGATGCTGCCAGACCGGCTGAGCTTTGCCAGCAAATTCTGTTTTTGTTACTGTATGTACATACCTCCAGTGAAAAAAAAGCCATTCATTCCCGATCCAAGATTTCTGCCCCTAGACAATTTTGCAGCTATGATATCACTACCCCTTTAATCCCGTTGTAGTTTTAGTTTGCTAACAACTTGGCATTCATTCCTTCTCTCCATCGCCTCAATATTATACCATGGACTTTGGACCTTTCACCAAGAGGAAGCTCACTGGACTTGAGATGCTTCATGGTCATTGTAGTATAAAGGGTTAATGTTCATAGTACAGGAGTCCCTGGATTGAACACAGGTTCTATTTCAGGAGTCTGTTTACAAGTCAATTTGTATGCAAGTCAGAACACAGTGCAGAGCAATACAAAGCAATTGTTTGTAAGTACAGGAAATGTTTGTATTTCATGTCTTTTCACATTCATAAGTATGGGACAGTGAGGTCTGCAGATGCTGGAGATCAGAGTTGAGAGTGTATTGCTGGAAAAACACAGGGGGTCAGGCAGAATCCGAGGAGCAGGAAAATCACCATTTCATGCTGGAGCCCTTCATCAGAAGGGCTTTTGCCTGAAACATCAATTTTCCTGCTCCTCGGATGCTGCCTGACCTGCTGTGCTTTTCCAGCAACACACTCTCAACTTACATTCATGAGTATGACCATTTGTAAGTCAGACATTTGTAGTTTGAGGGGCCTCTGTACACAAAATAATCTACATGATGTAAGACCACATCACTATTAGAACTAATGGGAAATGGTCCTATGTAGAAGCCTCAATGTAAAGGCTTGTTGTCTATATCATTAGAAGTAAATGTTCAAAAAAAGGTAATGATTCCATTAACCAAACCTCCCGAAATCCCTATTGATTCAATCCTGGATATAACTGTATGATAATCACAAACAATGATAACTGATTCATAATCAATTCAGTGCTTTAAGCCTTTTCGTTGCTGGATTTGTGAAATAAATTATGGTGCACGACACAAGTTAGAGCATTGAGTTAAGCTAAATCAACCAATATGTACTAATTCCATCTTAGAACCAAGATGAGACAAATTCCTTGTAACTCATAAGGCATATGCATCCACTTCTTAAATGTAAAAAATCCTATAGGCAATAGACTACAACCTGTATTACGTATATACAGTCAGTTCTTCTATAACGCGATGATTGCAACCTCACGTTATAGAAAAATCACACTTTAGAAACAGCGCTTCAAGTGTTGGTGCTGTAATCACATTACAGCCAACACGTTTTAAATGTTCATGCTGTAGAAGCAGCATCCCTAATTCATCAATTGCGTTACAGCGAATTCATATTGACAAAATACATGTTATAACTGAACGACCTGTACAATAAATTAGGATAATGGACAAAGTTAACTTTATCCATGTTAACTTGGAGGGGCCGAAGTTGGACTGGGGTGGACAAAGTTAAAAATCGCACAACACCAGGTTATAGTCCAACAAGTTTATTTGAAAGCACTAGCTTTCGGAGCACTGCTCCTTCATCAGGTGGTCCAAAAGTTAATGCTTCCAAATAAACCTGTTGGACTATAACCTGGTGTTGTGCGATATTTAACTTTATCCACAGATTTTTCTTTCAGGCTGAACAAGTTGAAGGTGCTTTTATACTTTCCATGCCTTCCAGTAATACAACTAATCGGAGTCAAGATGGAACCTGATGAAGCTGGTGAGTAATTTCATTCCAAGTTGACACTATTCAAGCAATTCTGATTTTTTGTGGTTTCCCCTGATAATTACAGTTAGGATCAAGTGTTAATTTGTGAGGCATTGTCAGACGGAATCCTCCTTTCCACCATGCCATTATCATCCAGTTTCCTTGCTTTGACTTCACAGCCTTGTTTCTGGTTTATTTAAGAGATCTAATTACCATCTAAATTTTAATATGCTGTTTGATTAATACCTCTAGCCTCCACTGTCTAAGACATTTCAATTTTCAAAAATGATTTCCTTTTTCAAGGACTGAAGCAAACTACCTCACTACTTAGAATCATAGAACACCTACTATGTGGAAACAGGCCCTCTGGCCCAACAAGTCGACACCAATCCCTCAAAGAATAACCCACCCAAGACCAACTCCCCTACCCCATTACTCCTAACTAAAGCACCTAACCTATACATCCCTGAACACTACAGGCAATTTAGCATGGCCAATTCACCCTGACCTGTACATCTTTGGATTGTGGGAGGAAACCAGAGCAGACACGGGGAGAATGTGCAAACTCCACACCAGATGAAGTTAGAATTCATCCTCATGTGGACGTTGACTTCAACAAATTCCAGTCAGAAGCAATAGTTCATAAATCGTGAACATGGTGTCTAATTCAAATCTGATCATTTTTCCCCTGCACTTGTGATAATATCATTTACAGAACTGCTTTTAATTAATCTTCAGCGGTTGATATTTTTGGCAAGCTCACCATTGTTCTCCATTAATGCTGCATCTTTTTTAAACAAAAACTTGTATCTATTCTAAGCCATACTACTTAATATCTTAAACTAGGAGTCTTCTGAAACAATGCGGTCTTAGGACATCAAGCATCTTAAAGAAACACGGTTCCTACAAATCTTCATAACACTATATTGGGCCTTTGTCATTATCCTTTGACATTATTCATGTCAATCAATTCATACGACTGAAGAACTGCCACCATTCCTGGCTGCTTTCTTCTGTACAATTTGCAACTGCCTCCCTATTATTGCTATCAAATTATGTCAAAAGTTAACATTATGGATCATTCCTCGCCCTTTGTCTGATAAGCAACAAAACAGTGAAGCTCCCTGAATTTTGTCAGTCTTATTGACAACTAGTATAGTTTCTAGAATTTCAAGTAACTCTTTCATTGTAGTGCTGTAGGTCATATCTATTGATTCTCAGTTGCTTCTGTGGAACTTTAACAAAATAAAAGATGCAATACGCTCAAATTGTTTAATAATAAAAACATGAAGTTTGAGTTTTATGGAGAGGCTGAATGAGCTGGGGCTGTTGTCCTTGGAGTGTCGGAGGCTGAGGGGTGACCTCAGAGATTTATAGAATCATGAGGGGCATGGATAGGGTGAATAGCCAAGTTCGTCTTCCTGGGGTGGACATAGGCTTAAGGTGAGCGTGGTAAGATTTTAAAAAGACCTGAGAGGTAGCTTTTTCACTCAGAGAGTGGTGCATGTGGGAATGAGCTGCCAGAGGAGTTGGTGGAGGCTGGTACAATTACAACATTTAAAAGACACTGTGTTGTGTACATGAACAGGAAGGGTTTAGAGGGATATGGATCAAATGCTGGCAAATAGGACTAGGTCATATTGGGATGTCTGGTTGGCTTGGATGAGTTGGACTGAAGGGTCTGTTTCTGTGCTGTATGAATATGACTATATGATACTGAACAGTATGAGGCAGGAAAAAGTAATCTGCTTCACCAGCTCCAATTCATTCACATTACGTACAATTTCAACAATTGCATGTTCTAATCTGATATTAATAACTGAGCGAAAAGTCCACATTTCTTCCTAAGGTTCAAAAGCTAGTTGATCAGAAGAATTTTAATCCTACCCTTTCTAGAAGAGACCCAGCCATGGTCAGGTAGATAGGAACACCTTAGCTATTACTCAAAATCAGCCTTTCATCCTATTTTCCATTGGAAATGGAGGGGAGCAGGGGGTGCAAACGGATGGGAGTGGGGGATTCGGAGCAGCATCATGAATCCAAGCAAATCAAATGTCATCAGGTTGAAGGATTGAGACTGGGGGCTTAACAATCTCAAAAATATTTTAAGGATTACTGTCACAATGCCACCCTTCACACCAGACGCTAATAAGCAATGCTTCTTGGGAGTTTAAAACTTAGGTGACCAGTTCCTTGCAATCCATTTTGATCAAATTGTGAATGCAGGTTTAATGGGCGGAAAATAGTTGAATTTGCAAAACGTGCAAGTTTCTGACATTCCATATTCTCCTAAAACCAACAGCTGACAGACCTACTACCACAGCAGCTTCACTTTCTCTTTCCAGAGTTGCATGTATCCTTTTAAGAGCAGCAAGATAGGTAGTTTCAACAGTGAAAAGTAACCTTCAGTGTCAAGCTTCCTCCCATCCTACAAACACAAATGATAGCTCAACAGATTAGAAGCCTGCTGTAGCATTTCAAGAAATAGACATCAATTGTATTAACATTATAGTGACCAGATATAAAACTTTCTAAAGTTCAAGTTGCACCATTGCAAACCCAGAATCTTTGGTGTACCTTTTTTTGCTTGTTGCTACACTCAGCTGAGGGCACAATGTTATAACATACATAAAGGGCACAAAATTAATATTGTCTTCACCTGTTCCCAAATCAACAAACATCAAAATCTGCCTTAAGCATTCTATGTACCATCCTCTACCATACATGGGGTAGCTCCTTTTAAAAGGCCCATTCCCTGTTCCAAATCTGGTTCCATTCCTCTACTCCATTTCCTCTGGTTAAATGCCCAAAAATGCATCGACTCAACTGATTTGATGATCTATAATTCCAACTTGTTCCTAAAAATACAAAAGAACTATCATGTCTAGATGGTGCAGCAATCTTTAAGAATTGCTGTCATCGAAATGCTTCCTCAGTTCATTGGTAACATCCTGTGACAGGAGAAATGTGTTATGAGCATAGGATCATTATTTATAACCTGACTTGACCGAATCCAGGAAGATCTATTTTTATCTGGATCACATAATTAACTCTAATTATTCTGTAACTTTTTCCCTGAAGAAACTCAAGGCTATTTTGGTGAAGTGCATAAATCTTGCAAAAGTACATTATAATGAAACAGAATTAGGAGCAGTCGATAATTGCCACTCCAACATTTTTATGTCAGGATGTTGTTACGGAGAATTCCACTTAATATGCTCGTTATTTCAAGGGCTTTTGTTCAAATGAACTCAAGAACATTGAAGGATCCATTGCAAAACTCACTCACACCATGTGCATAACCCATTCATGGAGCAAACAATCATTTAGTCTTCCTCATGAGATTGAGATACAGAATCACCTCACAGTTTATATTCAATTCTTGTTCCATTAGCAGGATGCTATTTCATCGCCTATAATTCTGCAGCAGTTCCTTCCTCCTCCCAGGGTGTTCTGTAAGTGTGGCTCATGTCCCATGCATCTTTCCTTGTGCTGCCTTGGGAAATGAGCAGAAAAATAAAGTGTAAATGGAAAACTAATATATCCTCAGGCAACACGAACAGTGCTGTAGGCATTGAGTTTCCCTCTAAGAAGTAATAGAAAATAACCTTATAATTATGCATAATGACATGCTATTCCATTTTTACAGTGATAGATTTCACAGTGTATGAATTTAATTTGTCATCTGTTAAATTTGTGGAGTCCTTAAAAAATCATCAATAGCTTATGAACCTGTGTGGGGATTTGAATTTTTATCTCGGGTTTTCAAATCACAAAATGCCTGTCATCAGAAGTCTGAAATGATAAATAATGTGGTCAGTGTTAGCTGTACATTTCGAGTGACTAGTTTATCAAGTTTTGTTGGTGCCACTCAGCTGATCCATTTCTTTTAGCTCTTTTTCTGTGGCTCATGAAAGTTTAATAAAGTAAAAGGCAATGACTGTTAAAAGGAACATACTGGAAACATTTTCCCTTGGTTGAAATTCAGGCATAGCAACAAATTCTTATCATATGTTCATTATGTTTACTTTGCTCTACAATCCAACATATTACCTGAACACTTTGCATATCTATCGCTCAATGACTAGAGAGAGTAAATGAACATTTTAGTTTAAACCTTCGGCCCATGTAATGAAGATTATTACCACATCATTGTCACTAAGATTTTGCTTTCCACACTATAAGGTTGCTCTCCCATGAGAGAGAACTGATAAGGAGTTTAACTTGAGGGTCACCATGGCTCAGGCAAGGGGAAGAGATTGAGAAGGAGAGTCCTTCATGGCCACTACAGCCAGTATGAGAACTGGACCCACATTGTAGTCTCACTCTATAATGCAGACTAGCCATCTAGCTATCTGAGCTGACCCCTTTTCAAAGAAACATCACCAACTGCAAAACTATGGGGATTCCTGTCTCTTCTCCCACATCAATAATCCTCCCAATTCATCCCACCTCTCTGCCTGTTTGTCTTGATTTGCGAGAATTGTGATGGAAAAACCCAAACCATTTAATTTGGATTGTTAAAGACTGGAGGAATAGGCCTACATTCCTCTCCCAATTCAGGACAGTAAATATCAAAAAATACTCTTAAAGGCTCCTGCTTCAAAACCATTCCACTTATATTCCTAAATAACTCATAATCAGTCCCACCATATGTCCATTTTAATGCTGTTCGATAAGAATCTTTTTCCTTCAATGCAGGCACTTACTGTTCAGGAGCTACAAATAATGAAGGTGAGCCTTAGACTTTCCTGCAGAATAAGAAGTACATGTGTGGCCTGAGCTAACAGTAAACAGAAAGTCTCAGCAGCACAACCAAGAACTCTCAATAAGGAATGTTGATTCATCAAACTGTTTAACCTGCCTCATTTTATCCCCATCACAATGTCCTTCATTAGTTTGAAGATCACAGCCTATTAGTTGGAGGTCAAGTGTATGCAGGCGGAGGACAGTAACTGGGGTTTTGAGCAGGTATAAAGAGGGGAGACAGTGATATAGTAGTATAGTGATTTTGTGGTAATGCTATTGGATTAGTAATTCTGCTTGATGTGAGTTCAATTCCCACCAGGATAGGTGCTGAGACCTGAGTTCATTTAATGGCCCTTGCAGAATGATGCCTGCTTTCAAGTCTAACTTGTGTCAGATGTGTGTCTGAACAGGTTGAGTTAAAAATTATGGAAATATGAGCAGACATTAAAAGACAATTGTTGAAAATTGGAATAGTGGAGTAAGAGGTGTATATTTCACATTATACATAAATGTAGGACTTGCTTTCTGTATGTAAGCCTGTACCAACTGGATTTCTGAAAGATTGAATAGAGAAAGTGGTGTGTTCAGTGAAAGTCATTGCACCAGTAAACCAGAGCCAAGGTGAAATAACTCCACAGAGGCTGGTATCCTATCACCAAATCACCTGTTATTTATAAATGATGCTTTCTTCATGAGAAATGCAATGGGTTTGGAACAACTGGTACAGCAAAAGAAAATGTATATCACAGGGTTAAGGGCATAAGAGATTAATGAGGAATGGTTGCATCATACACAAGGCTAAGGGAATGATAATAAAGAAATAAAAGTGATGTGTGAATGGATGTAAAGCAGCTGTCTGAATTCAATATGGAGCAAGAAAGAAAAGATGAGGGAAAAATACTAAAAAGGAAAAGAAATAAACAAAATGGAGGCAGAGGTTCTGTTTAAAACAGTTGAATTCATTGTTGGGTCCAGTTAATGATCGTGCTGAGTCTAAAAGATGAGGTCGAGTTTGTGTGAACTGCAGTGGAATACAGACAAAGATCAGAATAAGAGCATGGTGGAAAATTAAAATGACTAGAGGCAGGAAACTACGGATCAGGCTATGGACTGAAGAGAGGTATTCCACAAAGTGGGCACCCAGTCTATGCTGGGTCTCTCTAGTATGGAGGAGTCAACATCATGAACAGTGAATGCAGAATACTCTATTGAAAAAAAAAGTCTAAGACCGCAGAGTTGCTCTCAGAGACAACTGTTGATGGTTTAACCTAAGGGTCACTGAATCTACTTGCATCTTTTCAGGCAGTGCCTTCCAGATGAATGCGTCTGATGGGGAAGAGGTTGAGAAGGTGAATCCTTCATGGTAACCTCAGCTGGTGCAGAAATTCACCCCATGCTGTTGGTTGCTCTCTGCATCACAAACCAGCCATTCTGCCAATTGAGCTAACTGATCCCAGATAGTATGAAGAAAGGGTCGGAAAGGAAAGCATGAGAAGAGATTCCAGTCACCCAAGAACCTGGTGAAAGAAAACTGTAGGTGGACACTGTTGGTAGAGAGCACCCAATCCCAAGGACTGACCCTGTCACTCCTCCATGCCTGAGAGAGATGGTACCCTAACCCTATCTCAACAATATTTGCTGGAAAGGAGGATCTGCGAACGGAGAAATTCCTGTGGGAGATTTGCGACAAAGGAAAGACAAATTGATGCAAAACAGCAACAAGCATAAGTTCATAATTTGTTTAATTATGTCAACAACTGTGACAGACCATAGAGGTCATTCACGAAGCATCTCAGTTTTAAATGATGGAGATTTTTGACAATCAGCTTTTACAGGCAGTCCCACTCCTGATTAACACAAATGGGCAAGGAAACAAGAGCTTTGCTGAAAAACAGATCAGCAAATTATGTGGTGAGACCACTTTGCATCCATTTACATAATTGTTGAGTAGTTAATAAGGCCAATGCTTTCAAAAAGCATTTCTACAAAATGTATGAGACTCTATAGTCGCAAACAAGGCAGTAAAATCTGGAGTACAAGCAGACTATGAAGCCTGACCTGGTCTATTCGGTGATGTTGCTGATGTTAACATGACGGAAAATATCTGCACATTCTTCAGTAAACACTTTATAATACAATAAGGTTTCTTCAGCACTATGCTAATTTGGAGAAGCTTCTGCAAGTAAAAAGCTGTAGGTTTGTGTTTGTGGTCAATGTGCTCTGACGTCTAGAATTTGTTGCCATATTATTTACACAAGAATAAGGTGATGGAAAGTTCTCAAATTGGAACAATGCTATTTATGGCACTGGTTAGATAATGATAAAACAAGCTTTTCACATGCCACAGTGGGAATTGTTCTTAGTGCATTTCTATACAAGTGTTCAATGTCATGAATAGTTTCAATCAAGTAAATAATAATAGGTCAGTAAACAGAGGACACTGATTTGAGGTGATTGACAAATAAACCAAAGGTGACACAAGATGTTATCATCTGGAAGGCACTGCCTGAAAAAAATGCAAGTAGATTCAGTAATAACTTACAAAAAGGAATTTGATAAATACTTCCAAAAGAAAATGCAGGGCAACAACGGGAATGCAGGGTAATGGGACTAATTGGAGGTGTAGTTCAAAGGACTGGGTTGAATGGGCTCCTGTGCTGTGGCATCCTGATAGGACTGAGATACAGTGCTGTGACATGACCAGCGTTTGATTGAGATACAATTGAATGAAGTTCAAGGCCATTAGTTGAGCAGCAGTAATTTATTTGTACTATAGTCTAACATGGTCATCCCTTCATCATACAGTAAATATTTTGTGGATGGAGCTATTTTGCTTTAAGGATTAAAGCACTATACTATATTAAAGCAGTATGCTGAAATAATTGCAGGTGGTCATTTTAAATTTTTTAGAATAATGTGAATATTAACAGGGATGCAATCAAACATGACTCAAGAATTCAAAGTTCAGTATTCATACAAAATTCTTATAATTTTAAATGGTGTCTGCAAATTCTGAGAAAAATGCAAATCATAGATGCTTCTTTTATTGGAGAATCAAATATAATTGATGGGGAGCACACCAAACTAATAGCACTATGTAGTTGCTTGGTTATTAATAAATAGGTCATGCTTGTCTTTCAGAAGTTATGATATTGACAATGCTTTTACATTGTATTGATCAGCACAGTGTCAAATACAGTCCAGTGGTGCTGAAATTAAAAACCTGTTAATATTGCAGAAAATTGGAATGTTTTAAGGCAAAGCTCCTGCAAACACGTTTAAAACCAAATGAAGATTTTGCAGGGCTTTCAACTCCAATCAGATTCTGTTCTTTAATTTAATGCACACAGGGGACTGCATTTCCTCAACACTTCCTGTGCAATTGTAATATTAAATCACAACAGGAATCAGTAGCTGCAGGAAAGCTGGGGCCTAGGGGTACAGACTCTATAGTTCTAGAGCAGGGAATAACAAAAGACAAAATTATTTACTCTATGAAAGTGAAGCATGTAATTGAGCCACGGCAGTTAAGAATTGTTTAACCCTGCAGTGAAAATGCATCCATTGTTTTGTACATGATTGGGTACATGAAGCTTTCCACATCTTTTCAGAATGTGTATATTGAACAGAGACCATAGGTGATTATTATGAAGATTCCTGAAACTATAGAGTCATGTTACTTTCTGATAAATTTTACATGAGTTGAGGATAAATATTGTATGCTTTTTGAAGAAAGAGAATATTTGAGCTTCAAATTTTATTCTTCATATCCAGGACAATAAATAACAATCACTTTCTCTTCTCTGCAGTCCTTGGGATCATATGTCCTGAAAAATTTAAACTACATTATGCATTAATATTTGCAGTAAACCGATCAGACGCACGAGTTTAAATTATTCGAGCTTACTGAAAGCAAAGAGGGTGAAAAGGAAGAGTTATCCTCCAGCCACACGTGCACTTGCTGCCTTTACATCAGAGTAAACCAAAATTAAATTCAGAACAAATGTCAATCAGTCTTCAATATTTATTACAGTCTAAACACTTCTTCAAATAAAATTACCCTTTCATTTTCATAATCCAAAATGAGGCATTATCATCCTCTAACGTCCCTTGGAATGCAAACCAGAAGAGGAAAGGCTGACCAATGTTGTGGGTGATACTAACTCCAGCACTTTTTAAAAATAAATTGTTGACTATTTGCTTTTGACATGGATCTAATAGTGTCCTATTTGTTACTAAATAAAGATTCCGATGGTCTTGGATTAAATGGATTTTTCAATGTTGCTTTGCATGCTGTTGTCAATTGTAACACCATTGAAGAATCTATTGGAACATTTTAAAAGATTCTGGGAAAATTCAGGAAAAGCTAAAGAAAATCAAAACACAGCAAAGGCTGGGAACCTGATATCAATTTCATTAAATTTCTTTTTCCATTCCTCCCTGCCACCTGAATGGCCTGCTATACCATGGTGCCATGGTCAGTGGCTCATCAACCCAACAAGCCAGATTCTCGTCCAAACAAACTGAAATCATTTCCATCTGTTAGACAATGGCAAGAGCTGAGTGTTCCTCTATGTCCAGGGTCCGCATTCCTGCCTCAGTCACAGTCACACTTTCCTGTCCATGACTGCTGACCAAGCCAGAAGATTCTACACTTAGACATGTGACAACCTCCTGAATAAAATTTTCTGGTAACTTCTCCCTCCCTGATTTGTCGCAGCCCGGCCTGTAGAATTCTACAATCACTCTCCATTCAAATAATGTTCTACTTTTCTATTCATCCTGTCAAAGTGGATACCTTCACATATCTCACATTGTACTTCAATTGCCAACATTTGCATATTCATTTAACAGATCCATATCCCTGCATCATCTGTTTTTCTCTTCAAAAATTGTTTGCTCATCTATCTTTGTATGGTCAGCAAATTTGGCTACAATACAATCAGTCCATTTATCTGGTTTATCGGTTATTTACTTTGTAAATTGTTGAAACCCAGCAGAGATCCTGTGACACATCATTAGTTACTGTTTACCAACCTGCAAAAGACTCATTTATCTTGTTGTTTCAATCATTAGCGAATCCTCTATCTATTCTCAGGATCACACCAATACCATGAGCTCTCAACTTGTCCAGTAAGGTTTCATGTGGAAACCTCACAAATGCCATTTGAAAATCCAAATACAGTACACCTACTTTTTCTTGCTTATGACATCCTCGAAGAGGTCTAATAATTGATCAAACATAATTTATTTTTAACAAAACCATGTTAACTCTGCCCAATATGATTTTCTAAATGTTGTTACTAACCTCAATACTGAATTCCAACATTTTGTCATTGATGGGTGTTTGTCTAATTTGCCTACAGATTCCAGCTTTCTGTCTCCCTCTCTTGAATAGAAGTGTTACTTTTGGCATTTCTCAATTTGCAGGGATCTTTCTAGGATCTAAGGAATTTTGGGAGATTACAATTAATACATTCACTATCTCTGCAGTCATTCCCTCTCAGACCCCAGAAAGCAGGAGACAATGAGACTTGTCACCTTGAGTCCACAAGTGACAGTGACATAACTTTCCCTCTTTTTTGCTTTTTGATTTTCTATTTCTTTTGGTATGTTTTCTGTGCCTTCTGTTGTGATGACAAATACAAAATATTTGTTGAAAGTCTGTGTCATTTCCTTGATCCCGATTACTAATCTTGTCTCACACTCCAAGGAAACTGTACTCCCTGTTGCTTTTCCCAACCATATACTGTACTTGTATAAGTTTTAAACACTTGTCTGTGTTTATATTTCTTGCTAGCTTTCTTTCATACTCCAAATCGAAAACCCCAAAAGAGATTGTAAGAATGCAAAGAATTTAACCATAGGTCACAGAAGAGACTGTGAAATCAATGTAACAATTTGGGGTCCATTTATGATGAGAGAGTAAATCAGCTCCTGCAGTAGCCATTAAACTACAGGGAACCAATATTTCACATTGCACCAATTGACATCTACCTGAACAATCCCTCAATGCCAGGTGACTTGCTTTGAGCTGTCAGTGGTTTCAGCTGGAAAATGTGGATTTAAATACCAATGAGGATAAGATTAGGCTGAACTCTACCACTTTTCACACAATTGACTCGCCTAAGAATTCCCATTCTGGATTAGTGGTGCTGGAAGAGCACAGCAGTTCAGGCAGCATCCAAGGAGTTTCGAAACCGACGTTTCGGGCAAAAGCCCTTCATCAGGAATAAAGGCAGTGAGCCTGGAGCATGGAGAGATAAGCTAGAGGAGGGTGGGGGTGGGGAGAAAGTAGCATAGAGTACAATGGGTGAGTGGGGGAGGGGATGAAGGTGATAGGTCAGGGAGGAAAGGGTGGAGTGGATAGGTGGAAAAGGAGATAGGCAGGTAGGACAAGTCCGGACAAGTCATGGGGACAGTGCTGAGCTGCAAGTTTAGAACTAGGGTGAGGTGGGGGAAGGGGAAATGAGGAAACTGTTGAAATCCACATTGATGCCCTGGGGTTGAAGTGTTCCGAGGCGGAAGATGAGGCGTTCTTCCTCCAGGCGTCTGGTGGTGAGGGAGCGGTGGTGAAGGAGGCCCAGGACCTCCATGTCCTCGGCAGAGTGGGAGGGGGAGTTGAAATGTTGGGCCACGGGGCGGTGCGGTTGATTGGTGCGGGTGTCTCGGAGATGTTCCCTAAAGCGCTCTGTTAGGAGGCGCCCAGTCTCCCCAATGTAGAGGAGACTGCAGTGGGAGCAACGAATACAATAAATGATATTAGTGGATGTGCAGGTGAAACTTTGATGGATGTGGAAGGCTCCTTTAGGGCCTTGGATAGAGGTGAGGGAGGAGGTGTGGGCACAGGTTTTACAGTTCCTGCGGTGGCAGGGGAAAGTGCCAGGATGGGAGGGTGGGTTGTAGGGGGGGCATGGACCTGACCAGGAAGTCACGGAGGGAACGCGGAAGGCGGAAGGTCTGGAGGGATGGTGAAAACTCGGCAGGGCTGGGAGCTCGGATCTGGTGTGGGTGTGAAGCTGGGAGTGGGGGCGGAACCTGTAACTGGAGTGGGTGTGATAGTGGGGGTAATGGGGGTGGAGTCATGAGCAGGGGTAGTGTTCCCCTCAGGGTTCTGCGGGGGTGGGGATAGTGACAGTGGGGTCTAAGGGAGGCATGTCAGCAGAATGCAGGTGAGTGCCGCTGGTGGGGGCGGAAGTGGTGGTAACAACGGCAGTAGCGGTGGCGGACGTCACTCAGCATGTGGCATGACCAGTTCCACCACAGAACACACCAGATGGCCTCCTTCTTTAGAGACCGCAATTTCCCTTCCCACGTGATTAAAGGTGCCCTCCAATGCATCTCGTCTACATCCTGCCCCTCTGCCCTCAGACCGCACCTGTCAAACCGTAACAAGGACAGTACACTCCTGGTGCTCACCTTCCACCCTACCAACCTTCTCATAAACCAAATCATCCGCCGACAATTCTGCCACCTCCAAACAGACCCCACCACCAGGGATATATTTCCCTCCACACCCCTCTCCGCCTTCCGCAAAGACCGTTCCCTCCGTGACTACCTGGTCAGGTCCACGCCCCCCTACAACCCACCCTCCCATCCTGGCACTTTCCTCTGCCACCGCAGGAACTGTAAAACCTATGCCCACACCTCCTCCCTCACCTCTATCCAAGGTCCTAAAGGAGCCTTCCACATCCATCAATGTTTTACCTGCACATCCACTAATATCATTTATTGTATCCGTTGCTCCCGATGCGGTCTCCTCTACATTGGGGAGACTGGGCGCCTCCTAACAGAGCGCTTTAGGGAACATCTCTGAGACACCCACACCAATCAACCAAACCGCCCTGTGGCCCAATATTTCAACTCCCCCTCCCACTCTGCCGAGGACATGGAGGTCCTGGGCCTCCTTCACCACCGCTCCCTCACCACCAGACGCCTGGAGGAAGAATGCCTCATCTTCCGCCTTGGAACACTTCAACCCCAGGGCATCAATGTGGACTTCAACAGTTTCCTCATTTCCCCTTCCCCCACCTCACCCTAGTTCTAAACTTGCAGCTCAGCACTGTCCCCTTGACCTGTCCGGACTTGTCCTACCTGCCTATCTCCTTTTCCACCTATCCACTCCACCCTCTCCTCCCTGACCTATCACCTTCATTCCCTCCCGCACTCAAGCATTGTACTCTATGCTACTTTCTTCCCAACCCCACCCTCCTCTATCTTATCTCTCCACACTTCAGGCTCACTGCCTTTATTCCTGATGAAGGGCTTTTGCCCGAAACGTCGTTTTCGAAGCTCCTTGGATGCTGCCTGAACTGCTGTGCTCTTCCAGCACCACTAATCCAGAATCTGGTTTCCAGCATCTGCAGTCATTGTTTTTACCTCTAAGAATTCCCATTGTGTGGCCTCCCACCTGGAGAATGATCTGTCAAAAATTGTCCAGGGAACAGAATAAAGTATGAGTGCTTGCTTCACAAAAGCAGAAAAATGTATTGCCAGGATTTAAAGCTAAAACCGGTTTTAATAAAGATCACTAGATGTTGAACTGAAAATTAGACAAGAACTAAATGCTGAATAAAATTGAAGAGATCTTCCGTGACCTTTGCAAACATAATGCTCTTTGAGAAAAGGTCCTTATGAACAACTGAAAAGGAAAGGGCAGGACAGTGAGACCTGGAGATGAGAAGTTACCTACCACTAGGGCACTAAATAACTACTCCTCTTTCGACTGCAAGGAGTATATAGAAATAAAATTGGGTCTGACTCCGGGGGCTCTTGCTCACTGATAACACGACTAAGTTAAACAAACTAATTAATATCAAAATGCTTGTCTTTGTTCTTCAGCAATTCTTCATGAACAGTCTTAAACTGAAGGAAAGGCATTCTATCAGTTTCCTTGTTCACATTCCCCGATATAACTAGGTTCCTGCAGCTCAGTACATGAAAGAAACATTTTAAAATTTCTTTGTGATTTCTAACTATTATGATTGACCTCTCAGTTCAATGTAAAAGCTCTCATGGTATTGCTGGAAGAATAACCAGAGTTCTACTGAGGATCTGGCTAAACATTATCCTACAGTCGACAGCATTGACACAAAATATCACATAGTTTATGGTGAGAGTTCACTGTGTTCCAATTGGGTGTTTCACTTACCTACAGAACAACAGTTTGAAAATGCTTTATTTCTTGATAAACACTTAGTATAGAACATAGAAACGTACAGCACAGAACAGGCCCTTTGACCCACAATGTTGTGCCAAGATTTAATCCTAATGTAAAATATAATAACTTAACCAACACACCCCTCAGCTCACTGCTATCCATGTGCATGTCCATGAGTCGCTTAAATGTCCCCAATGACTCTGCTTCCACCACCACACCTGGCAACGCTTTCCATGAATTCACAACTCTCTGCGTAAAGAACCTACCTCTGACGTTTCCTTTATATCTTCCTCTTAATATCTTCAAACTATGACTCCTCGAACCAGTCAATCCTGCCCCAGGGAAAAGTCTCTGGCTATAGACTCTATCTATTCTTCTCATTATTTTTTATACCTCGATCAGGTCTCCTCTCTTCCTCCTTCTCTCCAGAGAGAAAAGTCTGAGCTTATTCAACCTTTCTTTATAAGGCATGCCCTCCAGTCCAGGTAGCATCCTGGTAAACCTTCTTTGCACCCTCTCCAAAGCCTCTGTATCTTTCCTATAGTAGGGCGACCAGAACTGGACACAATATTCCAAGTGTGGTCTCACCAGGGACTTGTAGAGTTGCCGCAAAACCCCACGGCTCTTAAACTCGATCCCCCTGTTAATGAAAGCCAAAGCAGCATATGCTTTCTTAACAACCCTATCCACAACCAAATCTTCTCCCAAACTTTGAACCCTATCCACTTGGGTGGCAATTTTGAGGGATCTATGTACTTGCACACCCAGGTCCCTCTGTTCCTCCACACTGCCAAGAATCCTGTCTTTAATCCTATATTCAGTAGTCGAGATCAACCTTCCAAAATGCATCACTTCGCATCTATCCAGGTTGAACTCCATCTGCCATTTCTCAGCCCAGCTCTGCATCCTGTCTACATCGCGCTGCAGCCTGCAGTAGCCCTCTATACTATCGACGACACCTTCAACCTTTGTGTCATCTGCAAATTTACTAACCCACCCCTCAACTTCCTCTTCCAAGCCATTTATAAAAACTACAAAGAGCAGAGACCCAAGAACAGAGCCCTTCAGGACCCCACTCAACACTGACCTCCATCTACAACCACTCTCTGCCTTCTGTCAGCCAGTCAGTTCTGAATCCAGATAGCCAAATCTCCCTGTATCCCATACTTCTTGACTTTATGAATGAGCCTACCATGGGGAACCTTATCAAATGTCTTGCTGAAGTCCATATACACTACATCCACTGCTCGACCTTCGTTGACCTGTCTCGTCATCTCCTCAAAGAACTCAATAAGATTTGTGAGGCATGACCTGCCCCTCACAAAGCCATGCTGACTGCCTTTAATCACACTATGCTTTGCCAAATAGTCATAAATCCTATCCCTCAGAATTCTTTCCAAAACTCTGTTTAGATTAGATTACATTACAGTGTGGAAACAGGCCCTTCGGCTCAACAAGTCCACACCGACCCACCGAAGCGCAACCCACCCATACCCCTACATTTACCCCTTACCTAACACTATGGGCAATTTAGCATGCCCAATTCACCTTACCTGCACATCTTTGGACTTTGGGAGGAAACCTACGCAGACATGGGGAGATTGTGCAAACTCCACACAGTCAGTCGCCTGAGGCGGGAATTGAACCCGGGTCTCTGGCACTGTGAGGCAGCAGTGCTAACCACCGTGCCACCATGTTGACCACAGACATAAGACTGATTTGGTCTGTAATTGCCAGGGATGTCCCTATTCCCCTACTTGAAGAGAGGAACAACATTCGCCTCCTTCCAATCCTCCGGTATGAATCCTGTGGAGAGTGAGGAGGCAAATATCCTCGCCAGCGGCTTAGCAACCTATTTTCTTGCTTCCCGGAACAGGCTGAGATAAATCAGGTCTGGCCCTGGGGATTTATCAATTTTAATGTTTGCCAAACTTTCCAGCACATCAACTTCATCAATCTTGATCCGGTCAAGACTGTATCCCAGCTCCTCAAAGTTTTCATTTACAACAAGTTCTGTCTTCTTGGTGAAAACCGAAGCAAAAAACTCATTTAGGACTTCCCCTATCTGCTCTGACTCCACACACAAGTTCCCTCCGTTATCCCTGATCGGCCCTACCTTCTCCCTGATCATTTTCTTATTCCTCACATATGAGTAAAATGCCTTTGGGTTCTCCCTAATCCTTCTTGCCAAGTCTTTTTCGTGCCCCCTCCTGGCTCTCCTCAGTCCATTTCTGAGCTCCTTTCTAGCTAGCCTGTAATCCTCTAAAGCTGTGCTATATCTTTGCTTGCTCCACCTGATGTAAGCTGCCTTCTTCCTTTTGACGAGAAGTTCCTCTGTTCTCGTCGTCCAAGGTTCCTTAATCTTACCCCTTCTTACCTGTCTCGGAGGAACAAATTCATGCATCACTCACAACAACCGCTCCTTAAATAGCCTCCACATGTCTGTTGTGTCCTTTCTGTGGAACAATTGCTCCCAATCAAACCTCCCAACTCCTGTCTGATAGCGTCATAATTTGCTTTTCCCCAATTAAATATCTTCCTTCGGTAACTGCTCTTTTCACTCTCCAAGGCTATGCTAAATGTGAGGCAATTGTGATCACTTTCACCAAAGTGTTCTCCCACGGTGAGATCTGACACCTGTCCTGGCTCGGTGCCAAGCACCAAATCCAAAATGGCCTCTCCCCTCGTCAGTCTGTCTACATACTGAGTAAGGATACACTCCTGAACACGCCTGACAAAAACAGCTCCATCCAAACCATCTGCACTTACGAAGTTCCAGTCGATATTGGGAAAGTTGAAATCACCCATAACTACACCCATAAACCCAATTGGCAACATCCCGGAACTTGGCACCGGGGAGGCAACATAGCTTCCGGGATTCCGGTTCCTGACCACAAAATCTCCTGTTAATGCATCTAACTATTGAGTCCCCTACCACTAGCGCTTTTCTATTTTCCCCACTTCCCTTCTGAGCCACAGTGCCAGGCTCAATGCCAGAGACCTGAAAACTATGGCTTTCCCCTGATAGGCTGTCCCCACCAGCAGTATCCAAAACGGTATACTTATTACTGAGGGGAACGGCCATGGGCATCCCTGCTCTGACCATCGATCTCACCCACTTAAAAACTTCCCAGAAGTCCTTCATTCCTCCCTCGCACCTCTCGGCAAATCCAGAGAGTGCAAGACACTGTACAAATGCAATCTCTAGCTAGCTAACTGTATCCAATGATGGTGTATTGTATCTTAATTGAGTTTCTAATTATAATAAGGAAGTGGGCATTAATTGGGGTTTTATTTGTGCTCCAATGTACAGGAAGAGGCTGAGATTGTGGGTGGATTTGGAGATGTGTGTAATGATGTTTCTGAAAACAAACATTTACAAATGTCTAAACATTAGGCTTTAGGCTTTATCCTTTAACGCTTGGCTCTCTGAAATTATACAAAATATTTCTGTCTGTCTTCCATCTCCAGTTCCATGATCATCTATTTGTATTACATGCATTAAAAGAGAGGCAGAAATATACTCCTAATCTGTAATATTTATTCAAGTGCTGCTGTTTGCAACAGATGTGGAAAGATTTGGAATTTATGATCTTTATAATTTCACAGACCTGAGGCAGTACCATGATAGAGGTAAGACAATATGAGGTTGAAACTTCCTGAAAGCCCAAGGGGTTATATGGGAGAACTAATTCCCCTCGGACTGATCCCTTTTGTGAATGTTCACCATTTCTATGTTCATAGCTAATAAGCCTCAATATTCAAGCATATGTTTTCATAACCCTATCATTATCCCTAACAGAAGTAAACTTATTCAAGAAATTCAACCGACAAAGGGCATGACTTCCCTTGTGTATGATATAAGGACCAGTGCAGGGCCTTCTCCTTTAACAGCACCTTCCAAACCTACACCCTCTACCATCGAGAAGGACAAAGGCATCAGATACAGGGGACCACCGCTCTCTGCAAATTCACCTCCAAGGAAAATCTAGATCTTGCTTCAGGACTGCTCCCGTATCTGAGGAGTTACAAGTGCTGCATTCATCAAAGATCATGTATCATTCTGACCTTATAACAAGGGGAAGATCATCAAAAAACAGTTTAAAATTGTTGGGCCAAAGCCATTATCTCGATCGATGCCTACAGTGATGTTGTTTGCTTCTGTTTCCCTTGAGCTCCTGTTGCTCAGCAGATGTCAAGTCTAATGTTTTCCAAGACCCAGGGTCCAGGACCAATCCAACCATCAGCATCTGCTCCCAATCTGTTCTAAAATGGCCCTCTAGGTTCCCAGGACCCATATGGAGCAATGGGGTCTCACCTCCACCATGAATTACTCCAATACAGTATCTGTCACCCTGGGACCATCTCTCCCTCTCTCTTCCCTGGCACTCACTTTGCCATAATTTAACTTTCCACACTTCTCCCCAATACTGTATTTAATAAGTTAAAAATCACACAACACCAGGTTATAGTCCAACAGGTTTAATTGGAAGTACACTAGCTTTCGGAGCGTCGCTCCTTCATCAGATGATAGTGGACGGCTCAATCCTAACACAGAATTTATAGCAAAAATTTACAGTGTGATGTAATTGAAATTATACATTGAAAAATTGATTGTCTGTTAAGTCTTTCATCTGTTTGAATACCATCATAGTTTCACTTCTTTCATGTGTAAATCACAAAACCTGTTGGACTATAACCTGGTATTGTGTGATTTTTAACTTTGTACACCCCAGTCCAACACCGGCATCTCCAAATAATGTCTTTAAGAAGAGCAGGTTGGTTGCATCTCCTGGTTTGTAACCAATGTTACTCTTCATTCTTGCTGAGCACGGAGACAGTTGGTAACATTAAGGGGAAGGCAGCAGCGTAGGATCCTATTGGCTGGATGACACAATCAATCAAACACTTTATGGATGAACCATGTTCTGCTCAACCTCAATCTGAACAGGGTCTGGTTTGTCCTGGATCATAATCTATACACCCAAAAATCAGATGAAGCAATTTCTAGCCCAAAATATTCATAACATTTTCACTCACTGCAATTTTTCTACAATCTTGTTTTTAAATTTGATTTCTACTTTTTATTTACTAAACATTCTGAAAATGTCACCTGCATCTCTCTTTCCTTCCTAAAGTCTGCCTAATCTATTTTGCTGCATGTGGCTCAGTGTCAACTTCACTTTGATGGTAAGGACAGTTGAGAAACCCAAGATACTTTACAAATGGCACTCCATTCCTTACCTGAGAACTAGTGGAGGCTGGAAATCTGGAGAGACTCAACAAGTCTGGCAGCATCTGTAGAGCAAAAGTAGAGAATATTTTTGGTTCTAGTGATCCACCTTCCTTGTTGTTGTTTATTTCTCTCATTCCTTTCCTTGTTGATGACTGGTGAATTCCAACCCATTAAGTGCTGTTCTTGTGTTGTAGTGGTACTATCCTATCTCTGGGCCAGGAGGCCCAGGTTCAAGTCCTGTCTGCTTCAGAGGTATGTTGTAATATCTCTGAAAAGGCTGACTAGAAAATATCGAATTGGCACTCCTGCAAATTGCCTTTGGTCTGTTGTACTCCATTAAAGCCATTATCTAATGGCACATCATTCATCAAATATAATCAATTTGTCCAGTTCTCATTTTGAACTATTTGTAATAATATTTGTGAGGAGTTTTAACATTGTAGATATTTTTAAAAGCATGTTTTAGATTTGAGTTACACCCAAAACTGCTTGTGCACATATTTCTATGATCTCATGGATATTTTTGATCAACCTGTTCAGATCTACCTCTGGCACAGACTGGACTTGAACACAGACACCATGCTGCAAGCGCCCCTCAGGTCTCAGCACCTACCATGGTGGGAATTTAACCTACATCACGGAATATTTCCTCAAATTCAGGTTTGTTAACCCAGTAACATTACCACTATACCATTATCTGCCTAGTTTTCGTGCTGTAGATATTTTCTAAACAACCCATCCTGAAACGTTATTGGACACTTCTGGAGCAGGTAGAACTTGAACCTAGGATTTTTTGCCCAGAGGCAAGGACATTACAACTGCACCACAGCAGCCCCGTTCAAACAGTCTATGTAGATGTGAACAATCAGCTGCCATTATTCACCCTGACAGAAGTAAATTGGGCCAATTGATTGCAATACTATCTGCTTATCCCATCGCTCAATTTAACTTCATGATGCGGACCATTGGAATCTCTGCAATATTGAGGCTCACATTTGGAAGTGAGAGGATTTCTTAAATTGAGAGTTTCAGCTCAGGAGAAACCAGTTACAAAGGTGTTTTAAAGCTGATAGGATGCTAAGAAAGTGATGCATGATATAGACTCCATCAGATCAATCTTTTGTAGTTTGAATGAAAATTTATCAGCAATTGGGCTTTGTCAATACAAGATGCTCTACAAATGAAACAACCAATACATTTTCATAGTTAATAGAGTAATCCTGCAGTTGAACAATTAAATCCATCTTCTTACTTGTTTGCAAAGACACAGCAAGCGACTGTAGCTTCGATTCTCGGTTTGTGATTCATCTAGTGTCAGGACCTTCATTGTCACTCCTGATCTCGGTTTGTACAGATCTACCTCTGAATCTCAGAGTTAGCTCTGACCTCTCCCTCTTTCTTCTTCAGAGAATGTGTCATCTCTTCATAAATGTCAAGGTGGATGATTAATGGGGATGTGAATGAGACATAGAACGAGGCAGTACCAAACACAAGCTCGGCTCTTCTTGTACTTGGGGATAATGAATTTTCACCAGTCTGAGTACCCAGCATTCTCCTTGCTGGATCAGTTCATCACATACAAATGCATCAGTGATGCCTTGATCCAACCAAAATATCGACAGATTTATCAACAATACAAAAAAGGTGTGAACTGAAGATACTCTTCAATTTGCTGCCACTTTGTTTCTGATCAATGTCAAATTACTTATTGTTTATTAAATTAAAAAATCCCAATTACTCTTTTTTTAGAAATGGTCCTGAGCTTTGGATCTATATCTGTAATTACTAACTCACTAGTTACTGCAAATAGTCTTTTTTCGAAAAAACCCTTCCTAATTTGGAGTATCTCTCTCTCTCTAATTTCACACATCTCTCTATTTGGATTAAAAACAAATCAATTCCTCAGGGAAGGGTAGGGATCTTCCCAATGTCCAAACACATGATGGCATACGAGCATTGCTGGCAGGGTAATCATTTATTACTCTGGACAAGGTGATAGTGGCCTCCTTGAATTGCTGTAGTCATGAGCTGTAGATAGACCCACATTGTCCTTAGGGAGGGATTTTGACACAATGATAGTGAAGGAACAGCAATATGTTTCTAAGTCAGGATGGTGAGTGACTTGGAAGGGAATTTGCAGGGGGTGGTGTTCCCATGTATCTGCTGCTCTTGTCCTTCTAGAAGGCAGAAGTCTTGAGTTTGGAAGGTGCTGTCTAAGGATATTTCATTGGTTGCTACAGTGCCTCTTGTAAATGGTACACACTGCTGTTATTGTGTGCTGCTCATGGAAGACGTGAGTATTGTTACAAAAATACTTAGATAACACAAAAAACAAATTTCAACAGGACTAGAGAGAGTGGATGCATGAAGGATGTTCCCATTGGCAGGGGACTCCAGAACCAGGGGTCACAGACTAAGAATAGGGGAAACTATTTAGGATTGAGATATTTCTTCAACCAGCGAGTGGTGAGTGTGTGAAATTCACTACCACAGAAAGCAGTTGAGGCCAAATTCAGCCTGAAATGGAGTAGTAAACACTCTCGCCTCACATCTTCCAGCATTACACCCCTCTCCAGTGGTCTCCCTAAGCCGCCAGCTGTTGAGCTGTGACAGGCTGCTCACAAAGTGCAGCACAACTACTGGCATTCCTGAAGGACAAGCTGGTGTATAGGAGAAGGGAGAAGAGCAGACTGAGGGGTACAAGAACAGCTGGAGTCCCTGAGCTCTATGGGGAGTATAAACCTCGGAGGATGATGGGGCTGGATGTGATTTTCAACATTGAGGCCTGCAGACTACTTCCTAGCCAGCACAGCAGACATGGGGGAAGAGGGAGGGAGCAATCCTACAATTCTGATGAAGTAACTCAGTCACATACAGACAGCTACAGCTCATTCACTGACATTGTATAAACACTCTATACTGACAGAGACAGGATGTGCACATGGGGAATCATTGAGAGTGCTGTAGTCAGACCAGGAAGATTGGAAACCATCTCTTCTGGCTCACTGGGTGGGGTAAGGGGGAAGGGCTGCAGTTACACTGCAGCAGGCTCAGATGAGAAATTGGCTGTGACGGTCCCTAGGAGAACGCTGGAGAATCTGCTTACTGAGCTGTTAGAGAGCATGCTGTCACAGCAAACATCATGGTACAGTCTGACTCCAGGGGGATGGAGAACTCTTGGGAACTCAATGGAAAGGACATTAATATCAGGCACTGGGTATGAGGCAGCTGCTCTGATATCACCCTTCTTATGCCCATGCCTGAGAAAAATCTCAGCCTGCCAGAATGTTAGTGTTATTTAACTATCCCCTGGACCCAGAGCAAGCTGTTGAAGGAACTTGCTGTATGTTGTCCAGCCACACTGCAGAAATATACAGTTTCTGTTATGGCAAATTAACTAATTTCTCAATCCCAAATTGTTACTTCAAATTCCAACCTATGATATAATTACTTTTTGAACAGTTTATGTAGAAACTGAAGGAAAATGTATTTCAGTCATTGACTAACAAATTGTTCCTCCAGAGTCAAAATTTAACTCCAATTATTTCAGTCTATATTACATTCAATACCATGAATAAAACTGACCTATCTGTAAAACCATTGATATACAGAGCTCGAGTTCAATTGATTGTCCTCATACATAATATTTCAAAAGCATTTTGCACAATGCAATAAAAGGAACAATATTGGAAATCATATTTAATCACTTCTGTAAATTAAATTGAATAAGAATGCAGAAGAAAGCCTTTTTTGGAACACATTACTGAAATGAGAAGTGACTATGGAATACACATGGATTAAACACAATTCATGAGGGCAATATATTCATTCGTTTCTCAGGGCTGTACACAAACACAGCCAATAAAATGTGACTGCCCCTCTGAAGCAGAAAATCAAATCTCTGATCATTTCTAGAACCCTTTGGGGGTATTTTATTCTACAGCAAATAATGCTGCACAAGCACTCTTCAAAGCTTCTGTTACTGCCTGAGTATTTCATTAAGGTTTTACACTCATCTATACTAAAGATGTACAGACAGGGCATGCATGAATTATTTGATGTACATTAAGTTGACAGACAACATCATAATGAACTCATTCAAGCCGTTAAGCTAGAAATAGCCAAATATAGAAACTGCCATTGTGCAGATTCGGCTTGAATATTTTGCATTTAAATAAATATATAGTTCCAGTAGAAATTGGCTATTATTGTTATTGAATTGTGAAGTCTAGTGAAGGAGAGAAGCCCCAGTTTGGATCCAGATCCAATTACGGCTGCAATTTGTGTTTTCCATGCAAAGGGAGAAGAGTAATTGAAATTTGCAGCTTGTGATGTTAATGTAACCAGCTGTTAGTTTATAAAGAGATATCAATATTATGTTCTGAGGAAGGGTCACCAGACGCAGCACGTTAACTCTGATTTTACTTCACAGATGCTGCCAGACCTGCTGAGCTTTTCCAGCAACTTCTGTTTTTGGTTCAATATTATTAATCATGGTGAGTGACACATTTGTTATTAAGTGGATTCTGTGGTATTTTGGGTGTGGGTGTGGGTGGGATTTTCAAAACTAAAATTGCAATTTCTTTCAAACTCTTTGGATTAAAAATCAAAATGTACACCAGAATGATTATTCATTAAACTGAGACAGTTATAGGTGCTGATCAGCTGTATTATTGTAAATGTCATTGTGTGCTAGCTGAATTACTTATACATTCTGTAAAGGCTGGCAATGTTGGCAACTCATTGATCTGAGATGGTAACCTTACCTTCCCTCTCTCCCTCTCTCCCTCTCTCTCTCTCTCTCTGTCTTTCCCATATTCTGGACTGATGGAGCCTAACCTGTGGAACATTTCCAGCTTTTTCTGTTCTTAATAGAGATTTCCAGTATCTACAACCTTATAGTTTCCATTCATAACTAAGCTGCGTCCCATTTGGGGCAGCACAATGATGCAGTGCTTAGCATTGCTGCCTCACAGCACCAGGATCCCAGGTTTGATTCTAGACTTGGGTGACTGTCTGTGTGGAGTTTGCACATTCTCCCTATGTCTGTGTAGGTTTCCTCACACAGTCCAAAGATGTGTGGGTCAGGTGAATTGGCCTTGCTAAATTGCCAATAGTGTTAGCTCGATGGAGTGCACACACATCAGATAGAGTGGACTATGTCATAACATAGCTGAGTTCATAGTAGGAAAGAGATCCATTCCACAAATGTGAGTAATCTGTTTTCATTGGGACCACACATTAATGTCTGCACTCATGACCCAGGGAGTCATCATGATGCCTGAATCCTTGAGAATTCTCATGTTCCTACTGAGTTTAAAGGGTCAGATTCCTTCTGCAATGGTTAGAGAGATAGGTTATCTTCTGTGACCATGACTGATGGTTTTATTACACCACTCCCTGACCAAGCTGGGTGTAGATACAAAGCAGCCCATTCTTCACCCAGGCCCATTGTAGAGCAGCCCTACAAAACTGGAGGAGGCAGAGAGGGAGTGTGATGGAGGCTGAAGAGCTGGGAGATCAGGAACTGCCTAATCAGGAGGAAGATGATGACATTGAGCAGGAGGAACACCACCTTCTGCATGAAAGAGAATCAGCCATTACATGCCAGACAGGAACTTAATTAATGCTCAGTTCCAGTGAAGCTGTACAGAGTGCAGTGAACACTCATTGACTGTAAAATTCCCTTTTATTTAATATCAGCAACAGCAATCCCTATCTGTTCCAAGAACTAACACTGCTTTTGTTTGTTAACCATTTGCTGTTATTGCTGTTGAATAAAAATAAATGCTTTGAACTGTTTCATGGGTTTCCAGTCAGTGATGGTTCCACACTGAACATTGAGAAGGTGCTGGGCTACAATGGGCACTCGGGAAAGAGTAGTGCTAGTTTAGGCAAGGCTGTAAGATGAAATGTGGCTAAGGAAGCTTTCGTTGTAAACAGTGACACTAACTATGTGTGTGTGTGTGTGTAAGTGTCAGCAGGGTCACCTTAGTGCCCTGAACCATGCTGGTTTGTAGGTACTTTCCCAGTACACGCTGGATGGTGAAGTTAACTCCAGATTGCCAACACATGAGCACCTTCACTCCAAACGTGGTGCTAGTGGCATGAAGTAGTGATTACTTCCCTTTCTGCACTGTGGGAGAATTTGACGAGTGGGGCACCGCCGAGGCTAGCTTAATGAGGCGCATTTGAGATAATCTGAGAAAACTCGATCAGCCAAGAGAGAGGAATTCTCTGTGAAACTCACCAAAAGTGACAGATAGCTAATTTCTGGTAAGATTCATCGTTTTGACTTTGAAGATACTGAGCATTTTTGCCAACCTGTACCATGGGTTCTATCATTCTGGGGCTGGCCACTGTCTTTAACCAAGGACAAATCTCTTTCAAATCCATTTCTGACTCCTGACCTGATTTGCATCATCCATCAGGAGTCACCAGGTGGCGATGATGAGCAGGACTTCCTGCTGACGTTCTCCTCTGGCAAGTGTTGCCTCCTGCAATCCTGGTGAGCTAATGAGTTATCTCAACATTGACCAGGATCACACCAGGCACCTTCCACTTCAGTTGCTTCAATCCTACACTAGCTGAAACTTCGTCAACCAAGATGTCTGTGTGCTAATATTTAGCTTAAATTCACCAGATGTTCTTTGGTTATCCACATAGTTTCTTTCATAAATTTCTGAGACAGACTGAGTTTTACATATTTCATGTGTTCAACTATTAAAGAATGTATCTGATATTGTAGCAAATAAATATTACATAAAATAATGATTTTCTTAAAGTAAACAGAATTAATATTGTGGGGGTTGATGTCAACTTTGTGTGTTACTGCAATATGTTCTCTGTTCACAAGGAAGTACTCTCCTTAGAATGGAGTCTTTGGCTCAAAGACAACAGCCCTCAGTGTAGAGGTCACATAACAACAATAGCAGACCAAAAGGACAATAGTATATGATTGTGTTTCAATCTAAACTAATTGTAGGTGATCATTGATTGAAAGCCTGTTTCACTTATTAAAATCCACCCAATTCCCTGAATTAAAGTTTGGACTAATACTTCTCCCCATTTTGATTTTATTCCCAATCATTAACATAGTTCTCGTTCCACTTCAGACTGTGGGACCAGTGCCACTTTAATCTGGCATCCTTCGTTTCCTTAGCTCAGCCCAAAAGGAAGGTGCTGGTAATGTCACTGTCAAAGTACTCAGGATCTCAGGCTCAGTTGTCCTGGGATGGAAATGTGTTGCTGGAAAAGCGCAGCAGGTCAGGCAGCAGGTCAGTTGTCCTGGGGACTTGAGTTCAAATGTCACCACAGCAGATAGTCACCAGTAAAATCTGGAATCTAAAGCTACTCCCAAATGGTGTTACCATTTTTGTTTATAAACTCCTGTGATGTTCTTTACAGAAGGAACTCTATGATTTTTACTCAGTCTGGTTTACATATGACTCCAGGCCCACAGAATTCTTCTTGATTCTGAACTGCCCTCTGGCTATTAGGGATGGACTGACTTAGTGTGTGATCCACATTCCATGAACAATTTTTTTTTACAAAGTACAGTTAAATCAATTTTGTTCTTCATTGCTTTCTTTCATGGAACATTACTGGATGGGTTAACTTTTATGACCATCCCTCATTGCCCTGGTAATTGGTAGTGGTTGGCAGATGTTGTTCTGTGCTGTAAATACAGCCATAATACTGCTAGGAAGAGAGATCCTACCACACGGACAGTGAAGGAATGACAATATATTTCCATGTTTGGAGGAGAATTTACAGGTATTATGTTTCCATATTTCTGATTTCCTTGTTCTCTGTGATGGAGGTTGTGGGTTTGGAACAAGTTATCGTAGGAGTCTTATGAAGTGCTGCAGTGCAATTTGTAGCTGGAAATATTGCTGCTATTGAGTGTCAATGGCAAAAGGAGTGCATGTTGAAGATGATGCCAATCAAGCAGCTGCCAGAGCCCTTAAAATGATAAAGGATAATGGATGTGTTTATCAGCTCATTTGTTAGAAAGAAAAAAAAAAGTATTTATCTTATTTAATTATCAGTTATTATGTCCCTTGTGAAAATTGGAAAAGAGAAAGTTTATAAAAATTTATGCTGTAAATGTCAAAACTGAGATTTGTATTTGTAATAACTGATGCAGATTGTGTGAGACAAGAAGGGAGTTGACTTGGTGTATCACCAAGGAGAATACTAATATTGTTATGGTGTGTTTTGGAAACTAACGGCAAAGTCAATATGAAATGGTCAATATCTCTGAAGTTATGCTTTATAAATGTCATAAATAAATATTATGTGCTAAAATTGCTGAAGAGTTCGTGTTTATTTTAAATTTTAATAAAATCTTGGAGTGGCCAGAAACTACCACCAAGTTAAAAAATTATTAATGGTTGATTTTAAGTGGTTTTCTATGAGGTAAATAAATTTATTTGGCATAATTCTCTCCATTTCCATCTTAACTCTGCTGATAAGAGATGTCTAAACACTTTGGCCCTCAGCTACTGTAAGCATCTAGGAAATTGAAAGTTTAAAGGCTCATTTTCCTACAGAGAAAAGTGTTTGCTCCTGCCCTACCGAACTCATCTCCACCTACCTTGACACTGTCCTATTCCCCGTAGTCCAGGAACTCCCCACATACGTTCAGAACACCACCCATGCCCTCCACCTCCTCCAAGACTTCCATTTCCCCGGCCCCCAATGCCTCATCTTCACCATGGATATCCAATCCCTCTAACACCTCCATCCGCCATGACCAGGGCCTCCAAGCCCTCCTTTTCTTCCTCTCCCGACGTCCCCAACAGTACCCTTCCACCGACACTCTCATTCGTTTGGCTGAACTGGTCCTCACCCTTAACAATTTCTCCTTTGAATCCTCCCACTTCCTCCAGACCAGAGGGGTAGCCATGGGCACCCGTATGGGCCCCAGCTATGCCTGTCTCTTTGTTGGCTACGTAGAACAGTCAATCTTCCATAATTACACCGGCACCACTCCCCACCTCTTCCTCTGCTACATTGATGACTGCATCGGCGCCACGTCGTGCTGCGAGGAGGTTGAGCAATTCATCAGCTTCACCAACACATTCCACCCTGACCTTAAATTTACCTGGACCATCTCTGACACCTCCCTCCCCTTCCTGGACCTCTCCATCTCCATTAATGACAACCGACTTGACACTAACATTTTTTACAACCCCACCGACTCCCACAGCTACCTGGATTACATCTCTTCCCACCCTACCTCCTGCAAAGATGCCATCCCGTATTCCCAATTCCCCTGCCTCTGCCGTATCCGCTCCCAGGAGGACCAGTTCCACCATAGAACACACCAGATGGCCTCCTTCTTTAGAGACCGCAATTTCTTTTCCTTTCTAAATTTGATTTTTTAGGCTGTTTCAGTGGTTTCTCCTTGCCTCCTTCCCGGCCGGACATCTTACCCACCCTCTATCTCCGCAAAATGCCCTCCAACGCATCTCGTCCACATCCCCACCCCTCCAACAGTAACAAGGACAGAACTCCCTGGTGCTCACCTTCCATCCTACTAACCTTTGCATAAACCAAATCATGTGCCGACATTTCCACCACCTCCAAACAGACCCCACCACCAGGGATATATTTCCCTCCCCACCCCTTTCCACCTTCCGCAAAGACTGTTCCCTCCGTGACTACCTAGTCAGGTCCACACCCCCCAACAACCCACCCCCTGATCCTGGCACCTTCCCCTGCCACGCAGGAATTGCAAAACCTGCGCCCACACCTCCTCCCTCACCTCCATCCAAGGCCCCAAAGGAGCCATCCACATCCATCACAGTTTCACCTGCACATCCACCAATATCATTTATTGTATCTGTTGCTCCCGATGCAGTCTCCTCTCCATTGGGGAGACTGGACGCCTCCTAGCAGAGCGCTTTAGGGAACATCTCTGGGACACCCGCACCAATCAACCCCACGGTCCTGTGGCCCAACATTTCAACTTCCCCTCCCACTCTGCTGAGGACATGGAGGTCCTGGGCCTCCTCCACTGCCGCTCCCTCACTACCCGATACCTGGAGGAAGAACGCGTCATCTTCCGCCTTGGAACACTTCAACCCCAGGGCATCAATATGGATTTCACCAGTTTCCTCATTTCCCCTTCCGCCACCTCACCCCAGCTCCAACCTTCCAGCTCAGCACTGTCCCCATGACCTGTCCTACCTGCCTATGTTCCTTCCCACCTATCCACCCCACCCTCCTCCCTGACCTATCACCTCCATCCCCACCCCCATTCACCTATTGTACTCTATGCTACTTTCTCCCCACCCCCACCCCCTTCTCATTTATCTCTCCACTCTGCAGGCATCCTGCCTCTATTCCTGATGAAGGGCCTTTGCCCAAAATGTCGATTTTCTGCTCCTCGGATGCTGCCTGATCTGCTGTGTTTTTCCAGCACTCTAATCTAGACGTCAGGTGGTGAGTTGAGTAACTGGGTTAGATCAGGAGGGAATGAGAGAATCGAGAGGGAGCTGAGCACTTCAGCTGTATAATTACACAGCAACTAGATTCACACTTCTTTGGGTAACTTTTTTTTCAGGAAGTAAATCAGAGTCTGAATCCTATTCAAAGTGAGCCAGGGAACTGGGAATTGTGCAAGATAACTTAAATTCCCATGGAGTCAGTGTGTTGGGACATTGGAGATGACCCAACTGAATCTGTTGGTCTAGGTCCAATCTCCAACTGACCAGACACCAGAGGATTTGAGCCATCATTATCTATTACCTTCCTGCAATGCAGCAATCAGTGTGACATCCTGTATTCACATAACAATTAGACCCTAGCTCGACCCTAGACAATACAAAGACTCTAGGGCACAAGTAGAAACTGCTTTAGCCAGAGGGTGGTGAACCTGTCAAATTCATTACCAGCGGCCTGTGGAAGCCATGTCATAGAGTATATTTAAAACAGAGATAGATAAGTTCTTGATTGCCAAGGGGATGAAAGGTAATGAAGAGAAAGGTTTTTCAACCCCGTTTTACAACTATCAGCCATGATTGAATGAATGGCAGAGCAGACCTGATGGGCTGAATGGCCTAATTTCTGTTCCTATTGTCTTATGGTCTTTACAAAATGATATAACATAACAACAGCCAGCTGAGGCAGAATGGGCAGGTCTCTTGTTATTTATTCTTTAAATATGAAAATTCAAGTTTAAACTCATTCATACACATTAGACAGATTTTGTACCCTAAAATTGGAGGGGCGTTTCATTATTTCACATGACTTATAAAATAAAATGCACAACACTGAAAGCATTTCTTGCCATACATGGGAAAACTGGAGACAAATTAATATTTCTCAGTGAACATGCTAGCTCCTTTCCGATAGTCTGAACAAAAGTTACACACTTTCCCAGGTAAACTCCCGCACATATTTCAGTTATGGCATCATATTCTGCATCACCATTTTAGCTCTTCCCTCTCAAATGTTCCCTGCCATGTGGCAGATATCACCTCACTTTATCTGTTGTGATTGTCACATTGGCAATGGTAAGGATTTTGTGAGATTCAACATTTCATCAATGAAAGACAACTGGTCTGATTGGGATGGGAGGAGTCATAGAGATGTACAGCATGGAAACAGACCCTTCGGTCCAACCCGTCTCTGCTGACCAGATATCCCAACCCAATCTGGTCCCATTTGCCAGCTCCTGGCCCATATCCCTGCTTCTGTTGTATTTCTGCTAAGACTATCTAACTCCTAGTTGTTACTAGATGGTGCCTAATCCTTTGTAATCTGTCAAAATTCCAATAGTTGGCTTCCAATATCTGTCCTTGTTTTTATTCAGTTCCTAGTTGCAAAGAGGACTTATATCCATAACCATCAGCTTCCTACTGGTCAGCCAATAGAATGTTTCAATCCAAGTGTTAGTCCACACACTGATCTGGATTTTCTGGGCCTGTCAAAAGGACAGCTCCTAGAAATTCTGTCTTCCCACTGGAAAATACATTGGCAGCACAGGATTCCACTAGGACATACTCAGGGAGGCAAGGAAGTGAAATAGTAATAAACAGTGCTGCAGTTTCCCTGACTGGTGAGTGATGTGAAGTTGGCAATATCCTCCACTCTACAACAGATACCGATCTTAACCTATGAGATATAATAAGATGTCAGCTCCAGCCCCTGGCTCCTGGTCGTTAGTTCATGGAATGCCCTGCCAGTAACAGTGGTGGACTCTCCCTCTTTATGGGCATTTAAGAGGGCATTAGATAGGTATATGGAGGATAGTGGGTTAGTGTAGTTTAGGTGGGCTTGGATCGGCGCAACATCGAGGGCCCAAGGGCCTGTACTGCGCTGTATTCTTCTATGTTCTATGTTCTATGTTCTATGTCAGCTGGGTGAGTTTTGTCTCTTCCACATTGTTAGAGATATGAATTTTCCACTTTATAGCTCCAGCTCACAATACATTTGTTCAAACTCTTTAATTCCACAAAAATTGAGAAGAAACATAAAATTCTGACTTAATTTACAAAATGTGACACATCCGCTTTGACACTGTCTAATACTGGAGAAATGAATTAGTTGTGATTTGATCAACAAACTACATTCACTCACTTGTTACGTTTAAGTAATTCATTGACACCCAAAGCTACATCAGAGGAGGACAACTTCATCCGAATTTGCAAGTGCACCTGTTTTATTTGGGCATTAACATCACTAGGATAGTGGGCAAAAAAGATGTGTTTTTACATGACACAGGACACAGCAGCCATTTGATTGGCAACACATCCACGAACACTCACTCCCTCCTTCACCAATGCCCAGTAGCAGCAGCATGTACCATTTACAAGGGGCACTGCAAAAATTCACCAAAGCTCCTTTTCAGTACCTTAGGGCGTCAACCTTATTCTCAATGCCAATCAGAGGTGGGCAATAATTGGTGGCCCAGTCAGTACAGCTCTACATCCCATGAATGAATAAACATTAGTTTATAAAAACTGACTGTCAATACAAGAACCAAGAGCTCAAGGAGGCTAATTGGCCTCTTGAGCATTTTCTGTCATTCAATAATAGTATGAGAGTCTTCACTTTCCTGACTGTAGGTAGGACTCACCATAATCTTTTGACTCCTTTAGTTGATTTTAAATCTATCTAACTCAGCCTTGAATATAAGAAGTTAATTTGGACCCAAAAATTTAATCTGTTTATCTCTCTGCAGATGCTGCTAGATCTGCTGAGTTTCTTCAACATCCTCTGTGTTTGTTTCAGATTACCAGCACCCAAAGGATGTGGCCTTTATTAAATTAAGGTGTTTCATCTGACTTCCCTATTGGATTATTCATCATTATTTTTCGTTTATCACTCTCTGGTTTCTGAGTTCTCCACAACTCTAAACATTTCCTCTGCTTCTATCCAATCAAACACCTTTGTAATTATAAATAGTTATTATTATCTCTCAGTCTTCTCTTTCCTAGACAAGGTCCCACTCTATTTCAAATTCTTTAAAGTTGCATCCTCTCATTGCTATTACCAAATTTGTACTTCCCCTGATGATTCTATATCCTTTTTATAATGTGGAGACTGGAGCTGAGCACAGTACTCATTGTGTTCATATAAAGTGTTCATATTTTTGCTTTTGAATCCAATTAGATTCTAAGGTGTGAGGAAAGTATGGAGAAGGGGAAGAAGGGGTAATAATTGAGTGAACTAAAACAGTGCTACAGAATCGCACGAGGTCTCACAGCATGTATGAAGAGAAAAACAGAGTTAACATTTAAGATCCAGTGACCCTCCTTCAGAATAATTAAGTGAGTTGGCTCTGGCGAGATATCTGTCCCTTCTGTCCAGATCACCAAGGAGCACATTCTCAACGTGCCACCAATTAAGAACTTTAAGTGGTTAAACTTTAGAGTAGTCCTCTATTGACAGGCTTTAGGACCCAGAGTCTGCCAGCTGAAGATCCGCTCTCAACAAATTAATTAGCATGTGATAGATGGAGTTATCACAGTGGAGGGGGTGAGGAGGTAGTTACCACCTAAAATCAAATTCATAAATAGAGGAAATAGGAGCAGGAATAAGCCATTCGGTCCTATGGGCACTACATCATTCAGTATGATCATGGCTGATCATCTACCTCAGTCCCAATTCCTGTTTCCTCCCAGAACCCTTTGATCCCTTTAAGTCCTAAGAACCAAATCTATCTCTTTCTTAAAAATATTCAATGTTTGCCCTCAGCAGGTTCATAGCTCCTTGAAAGTGGAGTCGCAGGTAGATAGGATAGTGAAGAAGGCGTTTGGTATGCTTTCCTTTCTTGGTCAGAGTGTTGAGTACAGGAGTTGGGAGGTCATGTTGCAGCTGTACAGGACCTTGGTTAGGCCACTGTTGGAATATTGCGTGCAATTCTGGTCTCCTTCCTATTGGAAAGATGTGAAATTTGAAAGGGTTCAGAAAAGATTTACAAAGATGTTGCCAGGGTTGGAGGATTTGAGACATAGGGAGAGGCTGAGCAGACTGGGGCTGTTTCCCTGAAGCATCGGAGGCTGAGGGGTGACCTTATAGAGGTTTACAAAATTGGATAGGGTAAATAGGCAAAGTCTTTTTCCTGGGGTGGGGGAGTCCAGAACTAGAGGACATAGGTTTAGAGTGAGGGGGGAAAGATATAAAAGAGACCTAAGGGGCAACGTTTTCACACAGAAGGTGGTACGGGTATTGAATGAGCTGCCAGATGAAGGGAGGCTGGTACAATTGCAACATTTAAAAGGCATTTGGATGGGTATATGAATAGGAAGGGTTTGGAGGGATATGGGCTGGGTGCCGGCAGGTGGGACTAGGTTGGGTTGGGATATCTGGTCGGCATGGGCGGGTTGGACTGAAGGGTCTGTTTCCATGCTGTACAGCTCTATGACTCTATAACCACTTTCTGTGGCAGAGAATTCCACAGGGTCACCATTCTTTCAGTGAAGAAATTTCTCTTCATCTTAGTCCAAAATGGTTTAACCAGCATCCTGAAACTATGACCCTTGGTTCTGGACATCCTGGTCATTCTGAACATCCTTCCTGCATTTGTCCTGTCTGGTCTGGTTAGAATTTTATAGGTTTTATAACTTGGCCACCCTCAAATTCAGCTACAAAAATGGAAAACCATTGGTTTTATTCAAACTAGATTTTATTATTTTGCCAATTGCCTCAAAGCTGCCAATCTGACAAAAGTTCTTTTCAAACTCCTGTCTGGCTCCTGATGCCCTTCAGGATGTTAACACTTGGAACAGGAAGTATATGTGAAACGCTCTCTTCTTATTGGCTGTTTGAATGAAAGAGGGAAACATGATGGCCAATTTGCACAGAGCAAGATCCCATAAACAGAAATGACCAAATAATCTGAAACTAAAACTGAAACAAAAACAAACTATTAACTGAAGAAGGGTCACTGAACTTAATTTCCCCAGCTACTGTTAGACCGGCTGTGTTTCTCCAGCACTTTGTTTTTGGTCATAATAATGAAATAAAACAATTGCTATTTCAGTGATATTTCTTGAGGCATATTATTGATGGGACATTTTCTCTTCAAACGAGGCCAGGGGTTTGTTTATATTCCCAGAACAAGCAGGTGGCTCTTCAATTTAATCCCTTATCTGTCAGACAGACCATCTGACACTGGAGCATTCCCTCAGTCAGGATTACATGCTCAAGTCTCGGAAGTGAGTCTCAAATCTAAAATTGTATTACAGTGGCCAGAGTGCACATTCTGAGTCAAGGCTGAAAACTGATCTACATAACTTCCTTTCTGCCTATACTATGGGGAAGTGAAGACAAATATTGATGGGCTCAGAAAACTCACAAAATCTTTGGATAAAGTTTGATCACTTTATCCAGAACAAAATGAAAGACTATCATTGGACTCAACAGTAATCACTTAACAGTGGTTTTGATGAACTCTGGGGATCTCAAGCACAGACCCTCCAGTAACAGCTTCTGAAACTGGCTGATAGACTAGATGTGGTGATTGATAACCTACGAACAGATAACCTGGAGGAGGCAATTCAGCTCCTCAAACCTGCTCCACATTTAATACAATCATGGCTGATCTCACCTTAGCCTCAACTCCACTTTTCTGCCTGGTTTCCCTAACCTTTCAACTTATTACACTCTCAAATTTACTCAGAGCCCCAGCACCAACATATTCTGGGATAGTGATTTCCACAGATTTACAACCCTTTTCTCTTCATTTCTCTGTCATTACTGTTACCACTCAGCGTAAAACTATGACCTCTCATTCTAGATTGCCCTACATGAGGAAACTTTCTTTCTACATCTACATTTTCAATCCCCTTAAGCATCTCTTATACTTCAATTAGATCTCATCTTGTTGTCCCAAACTCCAGATAATATAGACCAAACCCCTCATCTCTGGAATCAAACTAGTGAACCTCCTCTGAATTGTTTCAAATACAACTCCATCCTTCCTCAAGTAAGGGGACCACAATTGTATGCAATACTCAAGCTGCAGTCTCACTAATGCCCTGTACAGTTTGATAGCTGAGAGCATTGGTATGGTGTTGTTTCCTATTGTGAGGAATAGGAAGAGTGAGCTCCCTCACATGTCATTTATTCATGAACATAAATCATAGAATATCGAAGAGTCAACACAGGAACAAGTCCTTTGACCCACCATCACATCACAGTTGTCCGGATTAAACTCCATCTGCCATTTCTCCACCCAACTTTCCAAATGATTTATATTGTGCTGTACCATTTGATGTACTTCCTCACAATCCACAACCTCACCAGTTTTCATGTCTTCATGAATTATAATCTGTACGCAGATTGGTATGCAATACTAATACATAATGAAAAAAATGACCCACTAAAAATCATACGAAGATTGATATGAAGATTGGTGGAGTTGTGGATAGTGAGGAGGGCTCTTGTCGGCTGCAAAGGGACTTGGATATGATGCAGAGCTGGGCTGAGGAGTGGCAGATGGAGTTCAACCCTGCCAAGTGTGAGGTTGTCCATTTTGGAAAGACAAATAAGAATGCGGAATACAGGGTTAACGGTAGGGTTCTTAGTGAGGTGGAGGAACAGAGGGATCTTGGGGTCTATGTTCATAGGTCTTTGAAAGTTGCCACTCAGGTGGATAGAGCTTGTAAGAAGGCCTATGGTGTATTAGCGTTCATTAGCAGAGGGATTGAATTCAAGAGTCGTGAAGTGATGTTGCAGCTGCACAGGACCTTGGTTAGGCCACATTTGGAGTACTGTGTGCAGTTCTGGTCGCCTCACTTCAGGAAAGATGTGGAAGCTTTGGAGAGGGTGCAGAGAAGATTTACCAGGATGTTGCCTGGAATGGAGAATAGGTCGTACGAGGATAGGTTGAGCGTGCTAGGCCTTTTCTCGTTGGAACAGCGAAGGATGAGGGGTGACTTGATAGAGGTTTATAAAATGATCAGAGGAATAGATAGAGTAGACAGTCAGAAACTTTTTCCCCGGGTACAACAGAGTGTTACAAGGGGACATAAATTTAAGGTGAAGGGTGGAAGTTATAGGGGAGATGTCAGGGGTGGATTCTTTACCCAGAGAGTGGTGGGGGCATGGAATGCACTGCCTGTGGGAGTGGCAGAGTCAGAATCATTGGTGACCTTTAAGCAGCAATTGGATAGGTACATGGATGGGTGCTAAAGCTAGGACAAATGTTCGGCACAACATCGTGGGCCGAAGGGCCTGTTCTGTGCTGTATTGTTCTATGTTCTATGTTCTATGTTCTATAAATTTATCTAAACCAATATTTTTTTAGAAAAAGATTTTTTTTGTTTCTAAATAGAGTACCTTGGTTTCTGATTCCTGTCAGGCATTTACATTGACCTAAAGTTGAAGCGTATGTCAGGAAGATAATTTAATTTCCCTCAGCACATGCTCCCTGTGAAAACCAACCGAATATCTTTACACTCATGTCATGCTAACCTACACTGATAATAATCTCTGCAAGGTTGAAAGTATGAACAGAGCTTTTTAGATTCAGTCAGCACAAAATTTCCTGTCACAGAGCATTACTGAGAAGCATGTCCAGCAAGCTCTACTTTCCAAATCAAAACAAAAATGGTGTAACCTAAGGACATGCTACCCAGCACACATCAGGAGAAATAATTTTTCTGGAAAATCAGAACCATTAAAACAACACAGGCTTAGACTCCCACATTTCCTGGATGTGATGGTGATAACTCCCACACATTGTTTGTGAGCTACAAATGTGACTCACACTGATCAAATCTCAGAATGCTTAGAGACCGAGTTTACATAAAAGAAATTGTCAATCAGTTTTCTTGCGACAAAATGATTTGGTTAATTAAGTTGAATGCTAATCTTTAAAAAAATGTTAAGACAAGACTTTTTCAATGACCAATAGAGAGTGAGGAAACTTAGAAATTTGCAGACAAATTGTTAATGATGATAAGGACTAGATGGATTGGTTAAATTACAACCTGACATGTGTAGTGACATTAATTCCCTTGAAATCTGCATAATTATTACTTCCTGGAACCTTTTAGAAAAACATAATAAATCTGAAAATATTTAATAGAGTGCAATATTCCTGTTTTTGATGACAAACATTTTATGAATTATAATGAGATATAGATTAACTGACCAATTATCTCAATAAAATGTAACAGCAGCAACTTAGCACTAACTACACTATAGAGCACAAACTTGTATTGTGCACTTAATGTTGACAAATAGTCCAATGGAGCTTTCAGAGGAAGCAAGGAATATTCAGCCTGGAGTCCGGTTACCAGTGGTGTGCCACAAGGATCTGTTTTAGGACCACTGCTGTTTGTCATTTTTATAAATTACTTAGACACAGGCATAGGTGGATGAATTAGTAAGTTTGCAGATGACACTAAAGTCAGTGGACAGTGTGGAGGAATGTTACAGGTTGCAGGGGGACTTGGATAAACTGCAGAATTGGGCTGAGAGGCAGCAAATGGAGTTCAATGCAGCTAAATGTGAGATCATTCACTTTGGGAAGAATAACAGGAAGGCAGAGTACTGGGCCAATGGAAAGATTCTTGGTAGTGTGGATATGCAGAGGGATCTTGGAGGCCATGTACATAGATCACTGAAAGGTGACATCCAGGTTGATAGTGTTGTTAAGAAGGTGTGCTAGGCTTTATTGGTAGAGGGATTGAGTTCCAGAGCCATAATGTTATGCTGCAACTATACAAAATGCTAGTGCAGCCACACTTGGAATATTTTGTCCAATTCTGGTCCCCATTTTCAGGAAGGATGTGGCAGCATTGGAAGAGGTGCAGAGGAGATTTACCAGGATGTTACTTGGTCTGGAGGGAAGGTCTAATGAGGAAAGGCTGAGAGACTTGGGTTTGTTCTCATTGGAAAGAAAGCTAAAAGGGGATTTGATAGAGACATACAAGATGATCAGAGGATTAGATACGGTAGACAGTGAAAGTCTTTTTCCTAAGATCCTGATGTCAGCATGTACAAGGGGGCATAACTACAAATTGAGGGGTGATGGATTTAAGACAGATATCAGAGCCAGGTTCTTTATGCAGAGAGTGGTAAGGGCATAGAATGCCCTGCCTGCCAATGTAGTCAACTCAACCACATTAGGGAGATTTAAACAATCCTTGGATAAGCACATGGATGCTGATGGGATAGTGTTGGAGAATGGGCTTATTTTAGTTCACAGGTTGGTGCAACATTGAGGGCCGAAGGGCCTGTTCTGCACTGTATTGTTCTATGTTCTATGCCAGATTTTGGCAGGTTAATTCAGAGATCTGACAGAATAGTTTGCGAACTGGTCCTCCTGGGAGCAGATGCGGCGGAGTCGAAGGAATTGGGAATATGGGATGGCGTTTTTACAGGGGGCAGGGTGGGAGTCGACCAGTTCCAAAAACGCACAACCCAGATGGCCTCCTTCTTCAAGGACCGCAATTTCCCCCCCGACGTGGTCGACGATGCCCTCCACCGCATCTCTTCCACTTTCCGCTCCTCCGCCCTTGAGCCCCGCCCCTCCAACCGCCACCAGGACAGAACCCCACTGGTCCTCACCTACCACCCCACCAATCTCCATGTACAGCGCATCATCCGCCGTCATTTCCACCACCTCCAAACGGACCCCACCACCAAGGATATATTTCCCTCCCCTCCCCTATCAGCATTCCGTAAAGACCACTCCCTCCGTGACTCCCTCGTCAGATCCACACCCCCCACCAACCCAACCTCCACTCCCGGCACCTTCCCCTGCAACCGCAGGAGGTGCAAGACTTGCGCCCACACCTCCCCCCTCACCTCCCTCCAAGGCCCCAAAGGAAACTTCTATATCCACTACAGATTCACCTGCACCTCCACACACATCATCTATTGCATCGTCTGTACCCGATGTGGCCTCCTCTATATTGGGGGGACAGGCCGGCTACTTGCGGAGCGTTTCAGAGAACACCTCTGGGACACCCAGACCAACCAACCCAACCACCCTGTGGCTCAACATTTCAACTCCCCCTCCCACTCCACCAAGGATATGCAGGTCTTTGGACTCCTCCATCGCCAGACCACAACAAAACGACGGTTGGAGGAAGAGCTCCTCATCTTCCGCCTAGGAACCCTCCAACCACAAGGGATGAACTCAGATTTCACCAGTTTCCTCATTTCCCCTTCCCCCACCTTGTCTCAGTCAAATCCATCGAATTCAGCACCGCCTTCCTAACCTGCAATCTTCTTCCTGACCTCTCCGCCCCCACCCCAGTCTGACCTATCACCCTCACCTTGACCTCTTTCCACTTATCACATTTCCGATGCCCCTCCCCCAAGTCCCTCCTCCCTACCTTTTATCTTAGCCTGCTGGACAAACTTTCCTCATTCCTGAAGAAGGGCTTATGTCCGAAACGTCGATTCTCCTGTTCCCTAGATGCTGCCTGACCTGCTGCACTTTTCCAGCAACACATTTTCAGCTCTGATCTCCAGCATCTGCAGACCTCACTTTCTCCTCCATTAATAGAAGAATTTGTTCAATGTGTGAAAGAAGGGTTGAGTCAAGTTACATTCAACCAGTTAGTTTAGTGCCAGTTGTGGGCAAACTTTAACAACAAGGTAATCGAAGAAATCAGCAGATCAGTTAACAGCAAATCATGTTTGACAAGATTGCTACAATGTTTTATAAAAGTCATAAAAATTGGACATAACTATAACAAGGGACTGCATTAGCCCCCCCCCACTTTGATATGGATTATCAATACAGACAAAGAGGCTTACTACAAAACTGACATTTGAAAAGAAAGAAGCAGTGTAAACTTTCAATTGATTGTTTCTTCTTTGCCAAAGTGTTGAGATTAATGGTGTAGTTTGCTTTGGAAGTGAGCTATTCTCGAAATCAGTGTTGGATTTGTCCTGGAGAATGGGGAGCACAGTGTCAAAATGAAGTAAATTAATGAACAATAAGATTAATTAAAAACATGTACATAACATAAATTAACAGTAAGGATAAACTCAATGTCAAATAAGTGGTAAGTTACTGAAGCTAAAAATAAGGAACAGACAGTTGCATTATGTTGTCTGCTCTTTGGGTATAAACTTCAACCAGTTAAAGTTTGAGGTCGACAGAAGGGCACAGAATTTGGTTTGATTCGATTTAATTTGATTTATTGTTGTCTCATGTCCCTAAGTACAGTGAAAAGTTTTGTTTTGTGAGCAGTACAGGCAGGTCATAGCAAACAAGGGCATACAGATCATAGGGCGCTTAGACAGAGAGAGGTCTACAAGGTTGCACTGCACTGGAGGGGCACCAAAGGATGATCGACATTAGATTTGAGATTAGAGGGTCCATTCAGCAGTCTAATAACAGCAGGCACGAAGCTGTTCTTGAACCTGTTGGTGCATGTGTTCAAGCTTCTGTATCTTCTGATAGAAGAGGTTAGAAGAGAGCATTTCCAGGGTGGGAGGGGTCTTTGGAAAGGCAGCCTTTCCAAAACAATGAGAAGTATAAGTGGAATCCATGGATGGGAAGTAGGCATCTGTGGTTGTCTGGGCTATGCACACAACTTTCTGTAGTTTCTTATGGTCCTGGACAGAGCTCAGGCCATTATGCACCTGGGTAGAATGCTTTCTATGGTGCATCTGTAAACATTGGTGAGAGTCCTTTTTGGACATGTCAAATTTCCGAACCCTCATGAGAAAGACTAGCCTTGGTTGTGCCTTGTTGACTGCTGCATCTACATGGGAAGTCCAGGACAGGTTGTTGTTTATCGTCATTCCGAGGAACTTGATGCTGTCGACCCTCTCCGCCTCAGCTCTGTTGATGTAGATAGGGGCGTGTCCTCCTCCTTTCTTCCTGAAGTTGATAATCTGTGCTTCTGTTTTGCTGATGTCGAGAGATAGGTTATTAGCATTGCATCACAACACCAAGCCCTCTGTCTCCTTCTTGTTTTCTGACTCATTGTTTGATATCTATCCTATCCCAGTGGTGTTATCAGTAAACTTGTAGATGGCATTCATATGAAATTTGGCTACACAGTCGTGAGTGTACAAGGAGTACAGTAGGGGGCTGAGGACACATGCATGGAGGGCTCCAATGTTGAGGGTTATAGCTGTTGTTTATCTTCACTGATTGTGGTCTTTGGGTCAGAAAGGTGAGGATCCAGTTACAAAGGACACAGCAGAGACCTAGGTCTTGGAATTTGAAGATTAGTCTGGTAGTGATTATGGTTTAGGGTGTAGGTTTGTTCGCTGAGCTGTAGGTTTGATATCCAGACGTTTCATTACCTGGCTAGGTAACATCATCAGTGGCGACCTCCAAGTGAAGCAAAGCTGTTGTCTCCTGCTTCCTATTTATATGTTTGTCCTGGATGGGGTTCCTAGGGTTTGTGGTGATGTCATTTCCTGTTCGTTTTCTGAGGGGTTGATAGATGGTATCTAGATCTATGCGTTTGTTTATGGCGTTGTGGTTGGAGTGCCAGGCCTCTAGGAATTCTCTGGCATGTCTTTGCTTAGCCTGTCCCAGGATAGATTGTTGTCCCAGTCGAAATGGTGGCACTCCAATCACAATGCCATAAACAAACGCATAGATCTAGATGCCATCTATCAACCCCTCAGAAAATGAACAGGAAATTACATCACCACAAACCCCAGGAATCCCATCCAGGAGAAAGATATAAATAGAAAGCAGGAGACAACAGCTTCGCTTCACTTGGAGGTCGCCACTGATGATGTTACCTAACCAGGTAATGAAACGTCTGGATATCAAACATACAGCTCAGCGAGCAAACCTACACCCTAAACCTCAACCTGAGCTACAAACCTTCACAAACCTAGAGTGATTATGGTGTTGAAGGTGGAGCTGTAGTCAATGCGTAGGAGCCTGACATAGGCGTCCTTATTATCCAGATGTTCCAGGGATAAGTGTAAAGCTAGGGAAATGGCATCCACTGTGGACCTGTTTCACTGGCAGGCAAATTGCAGGGAATCGAGATGGGCTGGGAGGCTAAAGTTGATGCGGGCCATGACTGACCTCTTGAAGTACATCATCATTATAGAGGTTAAAGCCACTGGGCAGTAGTCATTGAGGCACGTTTGTGGTTCACCTTATCTGAAAGAGGATATTACCCACAAAGATCCACATGTTTGAGCTGGGCCATTGGAATCTTCATCTATGCCAATGCAGGACCAACTCTCACCCAAAAAGGTGGTCTCTCAGATCAGGGCAGATTTTCTCCTGGGTTGTCTTGGTTTGCCACACAGTCTTCCATCAAGAGTCTTGCTGCAAAGCTTCACTGAGGGGGTGGCTTCCAGGTGTATGTTTTCATTCTCCTTGCTGTGAATCTTCCAGAATGTTCTGTGGCCTTTGACCAATAGGGCCATGAGCAACGTTTAAAGCATCTAATGGGGTCAGACCAACATCTTCACTGTTGCCTTGCCAGGAAGATGATAAGTGCATGTTCTCAGGCACTGGGTAGAAGTTAAATTGCCTGAAATTCTGCTTGATACTTCTCCAACCTGCGTCATCAGAACATTAGCCTGGGGCCCAGGATGACTAGTCCAGTGCCATTACTACTCTGCCACTGCCTCCCAAGTGGTGTAACTGAAGTGGATGCCACCAATCCTTCCAATTGGCATTAGTCGGAGTTACTGGTACCAAGTGAGGAAGGCTGTCCATGCAATGGGTCTTGATCAACCATGAAGGTTTATTACTTTGTACATTTTATTTAGTTGCATTACATCAATGATACAACCTTCAGGTTCATTCTAAGAGTATGTATGTTAACTATATTGACTTAGCTCTGAAAGACGTCTAACTGAACTGAACACTGTAGCATATTGATTCACTGCACCATATTAGTTCACTTGTCCTTTATATCCTGATGGACTGAACTTATCTCAATCAGTTAACCCTTTCGATTATTAACTGTCTTTTAACAACAGGACACCAGCCAAGTCTGAAGTTAACAAGAGTTTCAAAAGTTGATGAGCTGAGACAGAAGTAATTTTGGATAAGGTAACAGAGGTGATAAGAAGCAGTCTCTGATGTTAGGAAAATATGACCAGAAGCTCATCTAATATAACCCAAAGTTGTGAACAGATTGGTTTTACTGTTAAACTGTTGCCAAGGAGAGGGATGGAGGCAGTAGCGAGTGAAGGACATTTGGACTAACAATCTTTAGTAAGTGTTAGTCTCCTTTGGTATATTCTGTTTGAATCGTTTTAATTATCTATAACGTGGGCAGCATTCAGTGACCCCTGTGGTTATTGAGTTAAATGTTAAAGTTGTATGAACTCTCTGGGCAATGCGCAGTCTATACCAACCCTTTTTCCAGCATCTTGCCTGAGGATGATGGCAAGACAGGAAACTGAGAAATGTTTATACCTGTTGGGGAGTTACCATTGATTTAAATGCATGTCATTATTCAGATAAGACATGGATTGAGAAAAGAACATGATTTCTTGGAAGTAGGGAATGTTGGAGTCTAAGCCTGTGTTGTTTTAATGGTGCTGATTTTCCACATTATTTGTGTGTTAAGTAGCATGTCCTTAGGTTACACCATTTTAATTTTGACGTAGAAAGTAAAGATTACAACAATGTGTCTCAGAAAAGGTCAGTAATGTTCCTCAACAGGAGATTTTGTTCTGACTTTATCTAAAAAAATCTACCCATACTTTTAACCTTGTTGAGATTGGATAAGAACATTAAAAAAGGGGAGTCAGTTAGTAAATATCACCAATCTAACATATTCTGACTGAGTGAGGATAAGACTTGAGACACAGTTTTGTCACTTGCTGGAGGTTAAAATGTTTTGCCATGAAGAGTAGTTGAGATTGAGACCTTGGTTGAAACTTTATTGCTGGAACAGCACAGCAGGTCAGGCAGCATCCAGGGAACAGGAGATTCGACGTTTCGGGCACAGGCCCTTCTTCAGGAATTCCTGAAGAAGGGCCTGTGCCCGAAACGTCGAATCTCCTGTTCCCTGGATGCTGCCTGACCTGCTGTGCTGTTCCAGCAATAAAGTTTCAACTTTGATCTCCAGCATCTGCAGACCTCACTTTCTCCTCGGAGATTGAGACCTTTACAACTTAGACATGGGAACAGAAATTGGTCATTCAGCCCACTGAGTTTGCTCTGCCCTTTACTGAGATCATGTCTGATCTGATAATCCTCACCTCCACTCTCCTGCCTGCAATGATTGGAAGCAAGGCCAGGTTGACAATGAGATCTTTGATAGGGTTAGTTAACCTGGACCAATTAGGGAATCCTGGCTAATAGATATAAATAGGAAAAAAATAAGCACTACTGCGCTTAGGTGGTAGTGTGGGGGTTAAAAAAAAAGAAAAGAAAAGAGACAAAAAAAATAAATAAATAAGAGATTCAGAATCTCCTCGCTTCAGGGACTGACTCTGAGCTGGCTGGTCACAGCCAATGTACTGTACATGTGTAAATAAAGGGTAACTTGGTGATGGGATACCAGTCTCTGTACAGTTATTTCACTGTCCTATCCCCATTGACTTTAATACCCTTACTGAATAAAAATCTCTGTATCTCAATCTTGAACATACTTAACGACCCAGCCTTGATAGTCTTCTGCAGTAAAGAATTCCACAAACTCATTACCCTCTGAGAGAAGGAATTCCTCCTCATCTCTTCTTAGATGGAAGACACCTTCATCAGAGATGATGCCCTCTGGTCCTGGACCAGAAAGGAAGACAAGCTCTCTGCATGTACCCTGTCAACTCTGCTACAAATCTTATGTATTTCAAGAAGATTGCTTCTCATTCTTCGAAACTTTTGAGGAAAGAGCAGATAAAAAGTTACATTCATGAAAACAATCACCAAATTTTTGTCTTACAAATTCCTGCTGTGATACTGTGTGTATTCATCACGTTTTGTTTAACTTAACAAGAGGTTCAGGGATCTCTCAAAAAATGAGTGTTCAAGATGTTCTGTCATTCATTTTAAAGATCTCTACAATATATTCACCCGACAGTTACTTTTGTTTTCTGGTTCCTTTGTCTTTGTGACAAAGATAACATAACTGCCCAATGCTCTGAAGGTAAATTCTCTGAATTTTTAAAGATTAAATTAAGAGGATGGTCCCAGAACTGCTGCAATATTGCTTGAGCTATTTTATTTGATCCATTTGTCCCTGTGGTGTCTTTGCACCTTGGTCTCGAATAAAACCATAACATTCTGCTAAAATACTCACACATCATTTTATTATTGAACTAGAAACCAGAGCACACTACTCAGTTCCTCATCACTGTTTCCCACCATTCAATGACATTATTGAAGTGTGTTGCTGGAAAAGCATTGGAGGTCAGGCAACATCTGAGGAGCAGGAGAGTTGATGTTTCAGGCATAAGCCAGTCATCAGGAATTCGTCCATTCCTGATGAAGGGCTTATGTCTAAAACGTCGATTCTTCTGCCTCTCGGATGCTGCTGACCTGCTCTTTTCCAGCACCACACTCTCAACTCTGATCTCCAGCATCTGCAATCCTCACTTTCTCCTATGCAATGATATTGTGTCTAATCTAATATTGGGGAAAGTCAAAATGTTTGACATTCTCACCAGTTGTTTGGTTTGCAAGCTGGGCAACGTTAGGGTTACAATGATTGGTATCTCTAATTTTGGGAAAGATTCTCACTCCTCACTACCATCCACTGCTCACTGCAGGGAGGTGCACTGTGGGTTAGACTGGGTTAGACAATCACACAACAGGCAAATGGCCTGCTGGCAATGCCTCAGCTGAACAAATGATGAATGATCATTGGATTAAATGACTGGATGGCTGTAACCCAGCATGTGCCTGCAATGTTTCATCTGCCATGTGTTACTCCAAAATAATCAGCAGCAAAGAAGAATATTTTCAAATCAATGAAAATACTGGGTGGAATGAAAATCCAAAAATATTCTGAATGTTACTTTTAAAACAAATACTTGCCTCTAAGCCACTTTATCTGATTGGTCTGAATACCTGCCTTGTTGTTGCCCTGAGGCTTCGAACTGTTGACCAGTGCTTTCTCAGTAGAACAGCTGTAAGACTTTCAGCAGAGGCTGTGGCTAACAGAATCTTGCAACTGTGTGCAATATCACACCAATATACATGAAGATGATGATGCCATGGTGTGATATCTATATTTAGGAGGGTAAACAGCAGGTTGGCAGCTCAAGCTTTTATCTGTTCGCTGTAAAATTTTGTGAAGCAGCAGAGAGATATTCTGCCAATAAAAGTTCCATGAGAATTTCAGAATAAATCTAAAATTGAAATCCAGAATCTTTGAGAGGAATCTCCCCAGTTAATTGGAGGTGAATCTGAAGGTGAGACTGAGAGGGTAGAGGGTGGTGCAGATATTCGATCAATGAGTTAAAGCAGCCAGGATTAGTCACCCAGCTCTGGTTGAAGCTCAGTTGCAGACAGGTTGAGAATGTCATTGAGATCTCCAAGGAGGTGGCTGAGCCAGGCTGGAGCCTGAGGCAGCTAATGTGCAGCTGGCTGAAGAGCACAGTGGGTTCCTATACAGTCTCCCCCCCTCCCCCTCAACTGGAGTCCATGGGAATCGCCTGTAGCTTGGTGATGGAGTGATTGGATTAACTTTAAAAAGGCATGGGACGTCTTCAGAGGGCAGTTCTGATTGTCATAGAGACTGGTCGCCTTTTGAAAGGGAAATGAGACTCCCCGTGATTAACTCAAAGATGGCATGACAAAATTTGCATTCTCAGACTTTCACTGGAGCAAACAAGCCAAACTCAGCATTGAGGAGAAAGTGAGGACTGCAGATGCTGGAGATCAGAGCTGAAAATGTGTTGCTGGAAGCATTGACCAAACATTGTTTATTAACCTATTACGACAGTAAAATGCAGGAAAGGAATTCCCCATCAATTTCTTTAAATTTCCAAGTTGCATTTACACATTACCAGCAAAACTAGCATTAATAGGAATTGGGGAAAACTTTCCACTGATTGAAGTTATACCTGACACATGGAAAGATGGTTGTGGTTGGTGAAGCTGAAAATGTGTTGCTGGAAAAGTGCAGCAGGTTAGGCAGCATCCAAGGAACAGGAGAATCAACGTTTCGGGCATGAGCCCTTCTTCAGGTCAGTCATCTTAGCTCCAGGAAATCTCTGCAGAGGTTCCTCAGGGGAGTGTCCTAGGCCCAAACATTTTCAGCTGCTTCATCAATGACCTTCGCTCCATTATAAGGTCAGAGTGGGGATGTTCACCGATGATTGCAATGTTCAGCACTACTCTTGATGACTCAGATACTGAAGCAGTCCATGTTCAAATGCAACAAAATCTGGAAGTATTTGTGGTAAATAACATTTGTGCCACACAACCGCCAGGCAATGACAATCTTAGGGAGAGTTTAACCATCGCCCCATGACATTCAATGGCATTGCTAACAGTTAATCCCCCACTATCAGCATCCAGGGGTAACCATTGACCAGATACTGAACTGGACTCATGATACAAATACTGTGGCTACAAAAGCAAGTCAGAGGTTGGGGAATACTGTGATGAGTAACTCAACACCTGACTCCCCAAAACTTGTCCACAAGGCACAAGTCAGGAATGTGATGGAAAACTCCCCATTTGCCTGAATGGCTTCAGTTCCAGCAACACTAGAAAGGTTGACAGGATGCAGGATAAAGCAGTCCACTTGTTTGGCACTATATCCTCAAATACCAACTCCTTCCACCACCAACACTCAGCATCAGCAGTGCAGCAAATCATCAAAGCATCTTTCAAATCCACAACCATTCCCATCTAGAAGGACAAGGGAAGAGATACATGGACACACCACCACCTGAAAGTTCCTCTTCAAACCATTCTCAATCTTAACTTGAAAATATGTCGCTGTTCCTTCAGTGTTGCTGAGTCAAATTGCTGGAATTCTCTCCCTAAGTACATGGACTGCAAAAATTCAAGAAGGCAGCTCACCACCACCTTCTCAAGGGCAACTGTGGACAGGAAATAAATATTGTCCAACCAGCAACACCCATGACCCATAAACAAATGAAAAAATGTCATCACAGTCTATGCAGAAATGTGCTCTGGTCTTTAATGCCCCAAGCTCCTCCTGTCTTCACAGGATCTATCCCCTGCCCACTGGGTTGAAATAATCAGAGTCCTTTTGGACAGAGTCACCTTCGCTCAACCCATTCAACATATTTAGGGCAGTACAGTGGCTTAGCAGTTAGCACTGCTGCCTCACAGCACCAGGGTCCCAGGTTCGATTCCAGCCTTGGGTGACTGTCTGTGTGGAGTTTGCACATTCTCCCCGTGTCTCTGTGGGTTTCCTACGGGTGCTCCGGTTTCCCCCCACAGTCCAAAGATGTGCAGGGAAGGTCAATTGGCCATGCTAAATTTCCCATAGTGTTAGATGCATTAGTCAGAGGGAAATGGGACTGGATGGGTTACTCTTTGGAGAGTCGGTGTGGACTTGTTGGGCCGAAGGGCCTGTTTCCACACTGTAGGGAATCTAATCTAGTCCACTTGATTTCCAGGTGCAAACCTTTGGTCACTCAATCACCAGTTTCTTCAAACTAGATTTCCATCCTCACCAAGTCTCTCACTGATTAACCTGAAATTCGTCAGAATTCTTATTTGACGTAATTCCTACCTGTGGACAATCTTCTGCCCAGAGACTCTGAGGGCCAGATGCATGAACCAGGGATCTCCACAATTTGGCTAACTAACTCATAGAAAAAGATAAAGTTTACAGCACAGAAAGAAGCTATTTGCATAACTGAGAAACAAGCCACCCAGCCTAATCCCATTTGCCAGCATTTGATCCATAGTCCTGCAGCTTTCAGCACTTGAGGGGCAGGTCAGAGTTTTCAAACTCTACTACCCTTTCAACCAAGACCCCCGTCACCTTGGGGAAAAATATGTCCACTCAGCTTCCTCTGTTCCAAGAAATATCCCCACCCAATCAATTTTCTACAGAACCACATTTCCCCAGGCCTAGCAATATCCTCCTAAAGCTCCTCTCTCTTCATGAACGAAATTCTATTTTTTCATTAATGGCCTGATGAGAAGTGCTCACACTGCCTAACTTGTGACCTAATGAGTATTTCATCCAATTCCAGTGTCACCTCCCAGTTTGAATATTCTATATCTTGGCGAATAAAGGAAAGGATTCCATTTTCCTTCTGAACCACCCTATCCTTGTATCCTTCTACCTGTGGACATTCACTCCAAAGTTCATCAATTCCTCAACAGTACCTCTCCATACTTATTCATTTATTATATATTTATTTGCTTTGTTTGACCTCCCCAAATACATCAACTCCATTTAATTTATCATGTCCCAAGGGAAATAGCCTCTACCTGTATGGGGTAAGCGTTGGTGCAAGGGGGTTAGATCAAGTCTGGCCTGCCACCTCCAGAGGTTGTTCTGAGAGAGGTCTGGAGGCAGGGAGTGCTGGAGGGGGCTGAGTCAAGAGCCTCCCTTAGTTTTCTGAATCTTCAATACAACCCAGAAACTTCAGGAATAGATCAGACCTTTTCCCAGGTGACATCAAATGCTCTTTATTTTTTTTTATTTACACTGACAATGGCCATCTTTTTTATGTTTAAAGAGCAGTTGATTTAAATGACATTAGTTCATGACAGATCTCCTTCTCCCTCAAGAGCATTTATATCACTTCCATCAATTCATAACCACCACCCTGGATGTTAATATCTTTGGAACTTTGAAATTGTGGTCAGTTTGATCCAACACTAACTTTTGATGGTCCTGTTGAGTTTGAGATTCCTGTCTGTGTGATTTATATCCCCTGCTGGCCAAAATGAAATCCACTAGAATTAGGCTGGAAATTGTGTGTATGAGTCTAAACTGTCATTTTTAAAGATGTCAGGAGTTGCTTAACTCTGTGGATTTCTGGTCCTGAGAGGCTTTAAGCAGTTACAAAGTGAGAATAGCTGTTCCCGCTTCTGTGACTAGGTGTTAAAGTTGGATTTTCCTTTCAATAAAGCTTGACCTTGGCTCCACTCACCATGGCAATCAGATCACATGAGCTTGTTTCCAGGCAGATTTTGTATGAGGTCACATGAGCTTGAATCTGGGTATATTTCACAGGAGATCTCATTCCGTCTTCAGATTATTGTGACTTACCTCCACCTAAAGGAGACATTCTTAAAACATTACCGTTTTGTAAAGTCTAGAGGTTAGAACAACATTCAAGATGGATGCACTCCGAGTGACCCTCTGGCCATTGGGAGGTCATTTTCCAAGATTGTAGCTCTCTGGTTGGACCGGCTTGGAAAGCTGCCATGTTTCTATAATAAGAGTGAGGACTTGGAGGCAGTGGGTCATCATGTCACATTCTGGGAAGCACACTATCAACAAATGTGGGGTCGGGACCCCAAACTGGTCACACTCCATCCTCAGTGTTACAGAATGTTCAGATTCAGTCTTTTGTTATCACCAATGTCACATGTTTTTAATCTTCCACTTTATTGGACTGAAGTCTCTGAGCCCTGCAGTGGCTTGGGGGTGGTGGGAGTTGGGAAGAGGGAGAATGGGACAGTCCCATCTGGACATCGACAAATTATCCCATTGCTGATGGAGGAACTTCCCCAAGATGCATGACCATAAGTGGAAAAGGACAAATATCACACCCAATAATTCTCAGACAGATTTGTAGCTAAATGTGAGAATGCAATTCAGCTTTCACATGGCTCTGTAAAGGAATGGGAGATTTTAATTTGGTGTTTACAAAATTCTGATTTTCTCTTCTGGATTAGAAATGTTACAGTTTAAATCCCAGATGTCTGCTGGATTTCAATGAGCTGATCTTTACAGTGGACCATAAGTGGGAAACAGGGAGGTGACAGACGTCAAACAAATGTTTTGTATCCCCCTTCACCGAGAAATAGGAGAAACATCCCAGAAGCAATAAAAGGAAAGAAACCAAAGGAAGTGAGCAACAATAATGACCTCCTGAATAAAATTATTGGGAACATTAATGGAATTAAAAGCTGACAAGTCTCCTGAGCTGAATGGACTGCCCTTCATGTCTGAAAGGGAGCGGCAGCAGAGATAATGTATAAATTGTTTATCATCATCCAAAATTCTCTCGATTCTGGAAGGCTTCCAATAGGCTGGAAAATTATAAATGCTACACCTCTGATCAAAAAAGGAAGGAGAGTAAAAGCAGGAATCTATAAACCAGTTGGCATATTATCTTGCAGTATTAAGGATGTCATAGTAGGTTACTGAGTAAATCAAAATTCAGTCAGTGGCAGATTCAACGTGGTTTTGTGAAAGGAAAATTTTGTTTAATAGATTTATTAGAATTTCTTGAATATGTAACAAGAAGCGTGAAAAAAGTAAACATTCTCAAGGTCATCTAGGGGCAGGCAATAAAAGGTGGCCCAGCCAGTAATGTTCACGTCCCACAGGGATTCTAATTCTAATTCACATTAGAGAATTGGCTGCAGGAAATAGAGAGTTGGGGTAAATGGCCCATTTCAGAATGGCAAACTATCACCCATGGAGTGCTGTAGGGATCACTGTTAGGGCCTTGCTTGGAACGTAGAATGTAAAATGATGTGAGATTGTCCATGTTGGAAGAATAGAAAAACAGGTAATTTTAAAGCGTGAGAAAAAAAAACTAAATGGGAGCTGGTGGTTGAGGGTGACTGTGGGGCTGCAGTGTTAATTTAGTGTTACACTGAGAGTGTAGCATTCAGGCTAATTTCTGGGTACAGGGTTTGAATCACACCATGACAGTTGGTAAAAATTAGAGTCAAATGATAATTCTAGAATTGAAAATTAGTTTCAGTGGCCATTAATTGGTTAGTGTAAAAACCCACCTGGTTCATTAATGTCCTTTAAGGGCAAGTTACCTGGTCTAGCCTACATGTTCCTCCAGACCCACAACAATGTGGTTAGCTCTTAATTGCTTTCTGAAATGGCCAAGCAATTATTCACTTGAAGGGCAATTACAGACAGGTGATAAACACTGGCCTTATCAGTGACACTGCAACATTCATAAGGAAAATAACTTTCTCAAGTTTCAGGTGCTTGACTGCTCAATAGTGACTCCTGCTGGAAAGTACATCCATGTCAAGGACATTGGTCATGGTGAATACCCACCGATACTTGTTGCTTCCCATTGTGGAGCTGAATTCTGGTGAGTCAATGCCACAAGGAGAGAAAAATATATTAAGGAAAAATAAAAAGAATTTTGCGTTTCCCTTGTGTTTCCATTTAGAAGAAGGTCAAAACTACAGACTATCAATAGTTCAGCTCCCAAGAAACTCAGTTGAAAATTTTGATTGAGTGGTGAGAATGTGAAATTCAAATCCACAGGGAATAGCTGAGGTGAATCTTGTTGATGAATTTGAGAGCAGGCTGGACATCTGTGGGGACAAAGGAATAGATGGTTTTGCTGATTAAAGGTAGATGAGGATGAATGGGAAGAGACTAGAACAGAGAATAGTTGCCAGCACAGATCTGTTTGTGTTGTGTGTTTCTGTGTGATGTAATCTTTCATTAAATTCATTTGTTCCTTTTCTACATCCTATATCGATCTGCTGTGATTGACAAGTCCATTTTCAGAGGTAACTGCAGGAAGGAACTGTGGGAATCTATTATGCTGCAAGCATAACTGATGTGAAGTGAAGAGAGTTAAGCAGCTGAGACAGAGAGAGAGCTGACACACAATCCTTGTAAAGTCACTTAATCATTGTCCTCACGAATCAAAGAAAGGTGCAGGTAGCTATCAATCTGAGTATGTAGCACTCAAGAAACCATTATTATTAACTACGGCAATAAAGCTTTGACCTTTAAGCAGTAAACTTGGGTAATTTAGCAGCAAGCATGACATTTCCTGAATAACATTGGCTCAGAATTTGTGAGATTTGGAAGGAAAACTATTAACTTTTTGCTGTCATGACTTTTCTAACAGTGACGACAATGCAGGTGTAGCGTATCTACAGTTGACACAGAAATGCTGAATTTACAGCCTGTCACATTGCTGTCAGACCACAGTTCATAGATTGCATCTTGGAGAACCCCCTCACTCCTCACCACATCCCACATTCCAATCCCCATCACCCCAGGACCAGCAATCAGTGAAATCAGTTCATATAAAGGAATGCTTTGTCTGATTTCATTTCACTGTTAATGACTCCTTGTCCACTGAGGTTCAACAAGGTTTTTAAAAATGATGAGTAATAATTATTACTGAACAAACAATGGAGCTTTGAAAAATATATTTTATGTTTGTGGAATCTTGTGTAAGGACTACACATATTAAATCTGAACTATATAGCCTGGAAGATGAAAGTTTGAGCTGCTTTCTTGCAGAGACTAAATCGTTTTTTTATTGTATTACAACTCAAAGCCATAGTCAAACTGTGTGATCAAGTATTGGTTATACAAGGCATGTATTTTTCTTTAAGTTGGGTTGAAAAGAAACTGCTCAGTAATAGCATTTGGATTGGCTGTAAGCAGCAGTTTGTCACAAAACTGAGAAGAGAGACAAAGTTAACAAACACACAACACCAAGTTATTGTCAACCACCTGATGAAGAAGCAGTGCTTCCAAAAAATCCTGTTGGACTGTAACCTAGTGTTGTGTGATTTTTAACCTTGTCTACCCCAGTCCAACATCAGCTCCTCCACATCATGAGAGGAGAGAAAGAGAAGTTGGTCTGAGACTACAAAAAGACTGCAGACTGCTGACCTTTATCTATTCCTTTGTCTGTCCAATTGTCATTTTCTCTCTGTCTGTCTCTCTGTCTGTCCCTCTTTCTGTCTCTCTGTCTGTCAAAGAACAAAGAAAATTTACAGCCCAGGAACAGGCCCTTCGGCCCTCCAAGCCTGAGCCGATCCAAATGTACTGTCTAAACCTGTCGGTCAATTCCTAAGCATCTGTATACCTCTGCTCCCCACCTACTCATGCGTCTGTCCAGACACATCTTAAATGAATCTACTGTGCCTGCCTCTACCACCTCTGTTGGCAACGTGTTCCAAATGCCCACCAGCCTCTGTGTGAAGTACTTGCCGCGTTTATCCCCCTTAAACTTTCCACCTCTCACCTTGAAAGCGTGACCTCTCGTTATTGAATCCCTCACCCTGGGGAAAAAACCTGTATCTATCCACCCTGTCTATACCCTCCATGATTTTGTAAATCTCAATCAGATCCCCCCTCAATCTCCTTTTTTCTAATGAAAATAAACTTCACCTACTCAACCTCTCTTCATAGCTTTCCAGACCAGGCAACATCCTCGTAAACCTTCTCTGCACCCCCTCCAAAGCGTCCACAACCTTTTGGTAATGTGGTGACCAGAAGTGTACACAGTATTCTAAATGCAGCCGAACCAACGTTCCGCACAATTTTAACATGACCTGCCAGCTCTATACTCAATACCCCATCCGGTGAAGGCAAGCATACCATATGCCTTCTTGACCACTCTATCCACCTGTGCAGCAACCTTCAGGATACAGTGGACCTGTACTCCCAGATCTCTCTGCCCATCAACATTTCCCAAGGCTCTTCCGTTCATTGTATAATTCGCTCTAGAAGTAATTTTGCCTAAATGCATCACCTCACATTTTTCTGGATTGAAAGCCATCTGCCACGTTTCCTCCAAACTCTCCAGTCTATCTATATCCTCCTGTATTCTTTGACAGTTCCTTATGCTTTCTGCTACTCCACCAATCTTCGTGTCATCTGCAAACTTGCTGATCATACCAACAGTGCCCTCTTCCAGATCATTTATGTATATTACAAACACTGACCCCTGTGGAACATCACTGGTCACCTTTCTCCATTTCAAGAAACTCCCTTCAATTGCTATTCTCTGTCTCCTGTTGCTCAACCAGTTCTTTATCCACCTGCTAGAACACCCTGCACACCATGTGTCTTCACTTTCTCCATTAGTCTACCATGGAGAACCTTATCAAACACCTTACTAAAGTCCATATATATGACATCAACAGCCCTTCTTTCATCTATCAACTTGGTCACTTCCTCAAAGAACTCTAAGTTGGTAAGGCACGATCTCCACTGCACAAAACCATATTGCCTATCACTGATAAGCCCATCAATATAAATAGATCCTATCTCTCAGTATCCTCTCCAGCAACTTTCCCACCATCGACGTCAGGCTCACTGGTCTGTAGTTACCTGGAATATCCCTACTACCTTTCTTGTGCAGGGGGGACAACATAAGCAACCTTCCTATCCTCCAGCACCTCACCTGTGTTTAAGGATGCCACAAAGATATCTGTCAGGGCCCCAGCTATTTCCTCTCTCGCCTCCTTCAGCAACCTGGGATAGATCCCATCCGGTCCTGGGGATTTGTCCACCTTAATAACCTCAAGCCTACCCAACACATCTTCCCTACTTATGTCAACGTGATCCAGACTAATCAAACTTCTATCTCTAATCTCAAGATTCATGTCCCTCTCCTCAGTGAACACTGATGCAAAGTAATCATTCAGAATCTCACCCATTCTCTCAGGTTCGGCACACAGCCTTCCTTCGTTATCCTTTAGTGGACCAATCCTTTCTCTAGTTACCCACTTGCGTCTTATATAAGTATAAAAGGCTTCGGAATTCTCCTTAATCCTGCTCACTAAAGTTATTTCATGACCCCTTTTAGCCCACTTGATTCCTCATGTAAGACTTGTCCTACTCTTCCAATATTCTTCCAGGGCCCGTAATGTTCTTAGCTGCCTAGACCTTATATACGCTTCCCTTTTCCTCTTGGCTAGTTGTACGATTTCTCTTGTCATCCACTGTTCACGAATCTTGCCTTTCCTATCCTTTGCTTTCAACGGGATATGCCTATCCTGCACTATCTTTGAAAGCCTCCAACATTTCAAAGTGGACATCACTTCAATCCACATTTCCCAGCTCCTGCCTAATTTTGATATAATTGGCCTTGGTCCAGTTTAGTACTCTTCCCTTAGGGCCACTCTCATCTTTGCCTACGAGTATTCTAAAACTTACAGAATTGTGGTCACTGTTCCCAAAGAAATCCCCCACCTCAACTTCTACCACCTGGCCTGGCCCGTTCCCCAGTTCCAGGTCCAATATGTTCCCTTCCCTCGTGAGACTATTGACATACTGCTCTAGAAAACTCTCCTGGATGCTTCTTACAAATTCTGCCCCATCCAGACCTCTGACGCTAAGTGTATCCCAGTCAATGTTGAGAAAGTTAAAATCTCCCATCACCACCACCCTGTTGCCTCTACATTTTTCCATAATCTGTTTACCTATTTGTTCTTCTACCTCACGCTCACTGTTGGGAGGCCTGTAATACAGCCTCAGCAATGTAACTGCACCCTTCTTATTTCTCAGCTCCACCCATAATGCCTCATTACTCAAGAACTCCATAGTGTCCTCCTTTAGCACTGCCATGATATCATCCCTGACCAGCAATGCAACTCCTCCCCCATTTTACTTCCCTGCCCTGCCCTGCCTGAAAGGTCTATATCCTGGAACATTTAGTTGCCAATCATCATGTCCTTCCTTCAACCAAGCCTCAGTGATTGCAATAACATCATACTCCCAGGCACCAATCCAAGCCCTAAGTTCACCTGCCTTACCCACTATACTCCTTGCATTAAAGTAGATGCATTTCAGGCCACCAGTTCTTTTCTGATCATCTGCTCTCTGCCTACTCTTCCCCTTATTAATGCTATCTTTGTGATTCTTATAGTCTCCAGTTTCCACTTCGCTGCCTACTTGTCTTCGCTCCTGGTTACCAGCCCCCTGCCTCATAGGCTCAGCACAATACTTTAATGTTGGCTTCTGTGTACATTTGTAAAAACTGTATTTTCCTTCAATGAAAAACAAAATCAGTTTAAATTTTATTGATCCCTAGATGACTGAATAAGATATTATTGGTATTGTCTATATAACAAATTGATAAAACAATTACATTAAAGAATTCTCACAGTTAGCCAATCAGGAAATCAAAAGCACTAATAATCAAAAGACTTCCTAGAATTTTTTACAGAGAACAAATAAATAAATGAACTTTTCTGAGCTAAAATCAGTTCTGAAGAAGGACCATTGGACCTGAAACGTTAACTCTGATTTCTGTCCTCAGATGCTGCCAGACCTGCTGAGCTTTTCCAGCAATTTCTGTTTTTCTGTTTTCCAGCATCTTCAATTCTTTCAGTTTTTTATTTAAGGTTTCTCTCATTGTTTTTGTTTTCTTCGCCACTTTAAATCTGTGCCCTTTTGGACTTGATCTTTTTACCAGTGGGAAGTTTTTCCAGACCTCTCAATTTTGAAAACCTATGTCAAAATCACCTCTTTGCCTTCTCCACTGTGTGGCCATTCATCCTAACTTCTCCAATACTTACTAATAACTGAGGTTCCTCATTCCTGGGATTCAATAATTCTTTTCTACACTCTCTCCAGTGCTTTCATATCTTTCCTAAACTGGACACCAAATTCCAGTGATTGTGAATTCTGACCATTTTAATTTTTAGGATGGCTAGTGTCTGATTGGGACCAATATCTAAAACAGGTGTCATCCATGAACAGGACAACAAAAACTTATTTACTATAACAAAATTATACTCTAGCATGTGGCAAAATTCAATATTAATTATTGATGTGCAAATTTAGATTACAATCCCTGTTTAATCCAAACATGGTTTGGATTTGTTAGCAAGGTTAGATCTCACGGAATACAGGGAGAACTAGCCATTTGGATACAGATCTGGCTTAAAGGTAGAAGACAGAGGGTGGTGGTAGAGGGTTACTTTTCAAACTGGAGGCCTGTGACCAGTGGAGTGCCACAAGGATCGGTGCTGGGTCCACTACTTTTTGTCATTTACATAAATGGATTGGTTGTGAACATAGGAAATATAGTTAGTAAGTTTGCAGATGATACCAAAATTGAAGGTGTAGCGGACAGCGAAGAAGGTTACCTCAGATTACAATAGGATCTTGATCAGATGGGCCAATGGGCTGAGGAGTGGCAGATGGAGTTAAATTTAGATAAATGTGAGGTGCTGCATTTTGGAAAAGCAAATCAGAGCTGGACTTATACGCTTAATGGTAAGGTCCTAGGGACTGCTGCTGAACAAAGAGACCTTGGAGTACAGGTTCATTGTCCCTTGAAAGTTGAGTCGCAAATAGATAGGATAGTGAAAAAGGCATTTGGTATGCTTTCCTTTGTTGGTCAAAGCATTGAGTGTAGGAGTTGGCAGGTCATGTTGTAGTGTACAGGACATTGGTTAGGCCACTGTTGGAATATTGTGTGCAATTCTGGTCTCCTTCCAATCGGAAAGATGTTGTGAAACTTGAAAAGGTTCAGAGAAGATTTACAAGGATGTTGCCATGAGGGGAGTAGCTGGGCGGTTCTGTGGCTGAAAACGAGACTCCTGGATGGTATGTTGCCTCCCAGGTGTTCGGGTCAGGGATATCACCGATCAGCTGCAGAGCATTCTAAAAGGGGAAGGTGAACAGCCAGCTGTCTTGGTGCATATAGGCACCAACGGTATAATTAGAAAACGAGACGAGGTCCTGAAAGAATAATTTAGGGAGCTAGGAGAGACGTCAAAGAGGAAGACCTCAAAGGTAGTGAACTCGGGATTACTATCAGTGCCATGTGCCAGCCAGGTAGAAATGAAAAATATAGGCAGGATGAACACGTGGCTTGAAAGATGGTGTAGGAGGGAGGGGTTCAGATTTGTTGGACTTTTGGACCAGTTCTGGGGAAGGTGGGACTATTACAAAATGGACGGTCTTCATCTGACCACATCTACATTGGTCTCCACCTGAACCAAACCAGAACCAATGTTCTTGGGGGAGTTTTTGCTACTGCTGTTGGAGTGGTTTTAAACTAATGTGGCAGGGGACTGGGAACCAGAAGAGAAAACAAGTAGGCAGCGCGGTGGAGACTGGAGACTGTAAGAATCATGAAGATAGCATTAATAAAGGGAAGAGTAGGCAGACAACAGGTGAGTGCAAAAGAACTTGTGGCCTGAAATGCATCTACATTAATGCAAGGAGTATAGTGCGTAAGGCGGATGACCTTAGGGCTTGGACTGGTGCCTGGGAGTATGACATTATTGCCATCACAGAGACTTGGTTGAAGGAATGGCATGATGATTGGCAACTAAATGCTCTATGTTCTTGAGCTAGCGAGGTAGATGAAGTTAATGGTTTGGGTCACTGTCTGGGATTTCTTCCTGAAAATTCACATGAAAATCAAGTATGAAAAGCAGTAAGCCTGAGCCCAAATGGTTGAACAGATTGATCTCAGCTTTCAAAGTTTTGCACAAGTTGGTGGAATTCTACTGGGTGGCTGGAACAAGTGGAAACACTAAGTCTGTATCAGCATTAGTATTATCAACTGGTATTAACAGCATTAACCAGTATTAACACCATTATCCCCATTCACCAGCATTAATGCATTAGCTAACTCTTTTTAGAAGTGGAAAAGGAGAAAAGCAGAAACAAAAAAAAGTCAAACATTTGGAGATCAAATAATTTTGTTTTGTATCCTTCACTGACCCCAAGTGAATTCATCCCCATCCAGCTGCACCATCACTGCAGGTGCCACTTTTCAGATGAAACATCGAACTAAAACCCATTCTGTCCTCAGGGATAAGCAACAACAATCCCATGAAACTGTTCTGAAGAGTTCTTCTTTTTGTCCTGACCATTAACTATTTCACAGAAACTGCAAATTATCTGGATTTATCTCATTGGAAATTCGTGGGAGCTTGCTATGCATAAATTGGCTGCTATGTTTCCTTCATTTCAACAGGGATTTCAGAAAGTTTTAATTGGTACATTATGAGCTGACACTCTTGATAAACTGGCAAAAATTATAAATCTCAAATACTGCAAAGTTTACTGTATTATTCTGACTAATTATTTTAATTTATTGACCTCAATGCCAAATATTCTTGTTGTTCAATGCAATGGCCACACACAATATCAACAGTTGATTCAATTTCAAGTCAATTTCACCTCCAACACCGAAATCTCAGTGATGTCCAAGGAGTCAGTTGAGGGTGAGAGTGAGAAGCCTCTCTGCCAGTCAGTTTTATTTAAGGCAAAGTTGCATTATTATTTAAGTGATTAGTGCTGTAAATAATAACAGTGATGTGCACACCCCCTGCATTACTGTGTGTTTTTACATTGATTATGTGTACCTCATGAACATTGGGAATATTTGATGAACTGGTAACTCCTGTCCCACAGGTGCCAGTTAATAAGGAGTTTGCTGTACTTCTTTGGCTGTGAAGTGTTAAATCATAAAAGATGATAAAAATAACGTAACTCATTTTCTTGTTTCCTCTTTATAAATGCAATCTCCCCAGATTTGCAAAGATGCCAGAAAATTAGAAATTAACAAATGTTACCCTTTTATTCAAAATAGGAGAGAGATGGAAAATACAGGCCATTTGGTTTAACACATATCACAGGGAAGAAGTTAGAAGCTATTATGAAGGACACTATGATTGGGCAGTGAGAGAAGAATAAGGTAATCAGGTAAAGCCAACATGGTATGTGCTGGAGGAAAATGATACTTAACCAGTTTATTGGAGTCCTTTGAAGAAGTAACACATGCTGTGAATAAAGGGGAACCAACTAATGAACTATACTTAGATGTCCAGAAGGCATTCGATAAGGTGCTACCTCAAAGGATTCTGTGGGAAATGAAAGCTTTTAGTATAAGGGATAACAATGTGGTGGATAGAAGATTGGCAGAAAACAGAGGAGACAGAAATAGGTTATTTTCGGGTTAGCTAGATATAATGTCCTAATGCATGAAACCCAAAAGTTAGTCTTTTTTATATATTCACGGGTGAGAGCATTGCTGGCTAGGCCAGCATTTACTGCCCATTGCTAATTGCCCATCATATCAGCTAGTTCCTGCCCCACCAAGCACACTTCCTCTTACTTTGACTCCATTCTGTCGCCCCCTGTCCAGACCCTGCCCATCTACATTTGCAATTTCTCTGATGCCCTCTGCCATATTGATAACTTCTCATTCCCTGGCCCTAAGTGCCCCCTATTCACCATGAATGTCCAATCCCTCTATCCCTCCATTCCCCACAGGATGGTCTGAGAGCTCTCAGCTTCTTCCTCGACCAGAGGTCTGACCAATCCCCATCCCCCACCATCCTCCTTCTCTTGACTGAACTTGTTCTCCCACTGAAAAATTTCACCTTTCAGCAAGTTTTGAGAAGATTTGTAGCTCAGGTTGAGGTTTTGGATGTAGGTTTGCTCACTGAGCTGAAAGGTTCATTTCCAGATGTTTCGTTACATTACTAGGTAACATCTTCAGTAGACCTCATGCGAAGTAATGCTGAAGATTCCTGCTTTCTATTTATATGTTTGGGTTTCTTTGGGTTGGTGATGTCATTTCCTGTGCTGATGTTATTTCCTGTGGGGAAGTCACTTCTCGTGAGTGTCTTTGTTTGGCTTGTCCTCGGATTGATGTGTTGTCCCAGTCGAAGTGGTGTCCTTCCTCATCTGTATGTAAGGATACTAGTGAGAGAGGGTCATGTCTTTTTGTGGCTAGTTGGTGTTCATGTATCCTGGTGGCTAGTTTTCTGCCTGTTTGTCCAAAGTACTGTTTGTTGCATGGTATTTTGCAAATGACGTTAGTTTTTCTCATTGTCTGTATAGTGTCTTTCAAGTTCATTAGCTGCTGTTTTAGTGTGTTGGTGGGTTTGTGGGCTACCATGATGCTAAGGGGTCTGCGTAGTCTGCCAGAATACTCAGACACTTTGACTGGGCCAATACATCCATCTTAGGACAAGCCAAACAAAGGCACGCATGAGAATTCTAGAAGGATGGCATTCCAACTGGAACTCTATCAACAAACACATCGAGTTAGACTCCATCTACCACCCCCTGAGAAAATGAACAGAAAGTGACTTTACCACAGGAAATAACATCACCACAGGAAATGACATCATCAACCCAAAGAAACCCAATCATATAAATAGAAAGCAGGAATTTTCAGCTTTGCCTCGCATGAGGTCTACTGAAGATGTTACCTAGTAAGGAAACATCTGGAAATGAACCTTTCAGCTCAGCGAGCTAACCTACATCCAAAATTTCACTTTTAATTCATGTCGCTTTTGCCAACTCAAAGGAGTGGCTCTGGGTACTTGCATGCGTCCCAGTAATGCCCTGCCTCTTTATGGAGTTTGTGGAACAATCCTTGTTCCCATCCTACACTACCCCCTTCCCACAACTCTTGTTTATTTTATTACATCGACGAGTATTTTGGTGCCACTTCATACTCCCGCCAAGATCATGAAAAATTTGTTTATTTTGCCCAATTTCCAGCATTCTATAACATTAACAAGGTCCATCTCAACACTTCCCTTCCTTTCCTTGACTTCTCCATCTCCATTTCAGGGAATATGTGGTTCACTCTACATTGGAGAAACCAAACACAGACTGGGTGACCATTTTGCAGGACAGCTCTGGTCCATGTGCAAGCAGGAGCCTGACCTTCCTGTAGCCAGTCATGTTAGCACAGTGTCCTGCTCACATGCCCATATATCTGTCTCTGGCATGCTGCAGTGTTCCAGTGAATCTCAGCTCAAACTGGACAAACAACATCTCACCTTTGGAAGAGGCAGTTTACAACCTTCTGGCCTTAATATTGAGTTCAGAACCTTCAAAATGTGAACTCACTCTCATTCCTTCCCTTTAATTTAGTTTTCTGCCAACATGTCCTCTCTCATCCCCATCCTCCAGTGGGACTGTCTGTCCTTCCAAATCTGGCAGTTCGACGCACCTTTATCCCAATCATTTGGGTAATCCTGACAGTTTGCTCTCAACATGGTCTTCAGGGTTTTTCTAAAGCTCCCTGGGATTCAGGATAATACTCACTGGATTTAAAGTGTTGCATACCTAAGCTATCCATAACCACCTCAAACAGCCAAGCGGTAAAATTTGGCCCACGGTCTAACTGAATCTCTCTGGGTAGCCCATATCATGTGAAGAAAGCTACTAACTCCTCTACTACCCTTTTTGCCTTAATACTCCGTAATGGAATTGCCTCCGGAAATCTGGCAGACACATCCATTATGGTTAACATGTACTGGTTCCCAGTTTTAGTTCTGGGAGGGGACCCACAGTCAATTATAACCCATGTGAAAGGTTCTTCAAATGTGGGAACTTGCAACAAAGGGGCTGGTTTTATTACTGCCTGTGGCTTACCTACCATTTAGCATGTATGACACGTACAGCAAAGGTTAACCACATCCTTGTGCATTCCAGGCCAATAAAAATGTTTTTGTACCTTAGCCTGAGTCTTTCATACCCCTCGGTGACCTCCTACAGGTAGTTCATGTGCTACCCGTAACACCACCTGTCTGTATGCTACCCGCAACACAATCTGGTGCACTTCAGCACATTTCTCCTCTGCACTAACCTGCCATGGTCTCCATTTCCCTCTAAGGATTCTATCTTTCAGATAATAACCCCCTGGAATATTCTCTGCCTCCTTTTCAGAGTACGCATCCACATATATATCTTTTATCATCTTGCTGTTGCAAGTCTCTTAGCCTTTCAGGACTAAACACTTCTGTCTGATCCTCTGCCTGTTCAGGTTTTTTCCTGCACCATTAAGTCAAACAGGGTATCCGCTAACTGAACCTCAACTCCCTCATCTTTCTCTTTACTTTTCACTTCATTCAGTGACTTATGAAAGTGAGATCTGGTTACCACACAGTCTGGGAAAATACCAGGCTATTTCTGTTTTAATTCCTCAGTTTCTTGGTCTTCCTTAGGCTTCTCCATAACAAGGGGTGTCACTTCCACCTTGGATCCTGCCAAATCATTCCCAAGAACAACTTGAATTCCTGGAACTGACATTCTATCAATCACTCTCACTGTAATTTCCCCATTCCTGATGAAGGGCTTTTGCCCGAAACGTCGATTTCGAAGCTCCTTGGATGCTGCCTGAACTGCTGTGCTCTTCCAGCACCACTAATCCAGAAACTGTAATTTCCCCAGTCTTGAATTGGCACTCTAACCTGAGCTTCCATAGGGGAACACTAAATTTCTGTCCATCTATCCCACAAATTACCACATTCTTGGGTAACAGATCAGAAAGAGTGTATAATGGCTCGTCTCTAACAGATTAGATCCTGTATCTCTCCCTCTGTTCTTTCTGAGTAAACTTTACCCACAGAGGGAAATTCTTTGTGGAGATCAGGCACTAACTCCATACCCAGACCCTTCCCAAGCTGTGCACTCTCCTGCAGCTCCTCAGCTCTTCTTGGGGTCTCCTTTTCTACCTTCACTAATACCACAGGCTTAGTTTCTTTTACCACATCTTTTCACACAACACCTCTCTTTAACAACCAGCACTGTGACTTTACGTGTCCCACTTTACCACAGTGGAAACACCTGAGGCCTTTCACCTCCTTTCCACCCCCTTGGGCTTCTTTTTTATCCTGTGGCAAATTCTTACCAGTGCTTTCTACTCTTGGTTTCATAGTGTAGGATCTCCCCTTCTCCCAACATCTATCCCTTACTGGTCGGATGCTTGTCTTTTGCACCAACATGTATACATCTGCTAATTCTGCTGCCCTTTTTACTTCCTGAAATTTCTGTTCCTCCACACCAATTCTTACCATCTCTGGAAGTGGGTTTTTAAACTCCTCTAGCAGAATAATCTCTCTTAGAGCCTCAAAGATCTGATTTCTTTTCAAAGCACACACCCATTGATCAAAATAACTATGTTTAATTCTTTCACACTCAACCTAAGTCTGACCTAGTTCCTTCTTTTTGTTTCTGAACTGCTGTCTATAAGCTTTTGGTACCAATTCATAAGCACTTAAAATTACCTGTTTAACCTCTTCATAATCTCTTGACCCCTCATCTGACAGCACCGCAAATACCTCACTAGCTCTGCCGACCAGTTTAGTCTGAATTAGCATTATCCAGAAATCCTCAGCCCACTCCATCTGCCTAGCCAATTTTTCAAATTAAATAGGGAAGGCTTCAACATCTTTCTCATCAAAATGTGGCTGAGTTATGACAAATTTATATATATATCACTACCTTCTCTTTTAATCTCCATCCTGTTAACTTGACTTTGCTGACTAAGTTGAAACTTCTCAAGTCCAAATTCTCTCTCTCTTTGCTCAGCTAAGAACTTTCTCTTCCTTTTTCCTCTGTCTCTCTTTCTCTTTCTTCTCTCTCTTTTTCTCTCTCCCTTTCTTCTCTTTCTCTTTGGTCAGCCAAGAACCTTCTGTCTCTCTTTTACCCCCCTCTCTCCTCTCTCTCTCTTTCTCTTTCTCTCTCCCACTCTCTCTTTCTCTCTCTTTGTTTATCTTCTAACTCTATTTTCCTCAATTGTACTTTAAGATTTTCGACCTCTACTGCACTGTATGTTTCTCTGACACACTTTAATGTTTGAGTAATTTCCTGACAATTTCAGCTTTACTTTTGTCCTTGGTTAAACTCAAATCTAACTTACGTGATAATTCTAAAAGCATGGCCTTTTTCTTTCCTTTTAAACTTTCCTGGCAAATTTGAGAATCACCTTCAAATCCCAGAACCACTTTAGCAATTTTAAGAGTCATTTCTTTCCCTTTTAATTTAATCAACCACAAGTCACCGAAATTAAACAAATTGTCTCACCTACACTTTATTTTAAGATCCAGGACACTAACCTGCAAGTGTTTAAATCTACTGGGATATTTTGTACCGCCAAATCTATTTAAATCTATCTAAACCAGTTTAGATCCTCAACCCGAACCCCAAACTATTATGACACGGGATAAACTCTGCTGCTTAATTTAAAACCAGCAACACAGAAAATATTTATCCCGTGCAGTAATCTATAAAAATTCGAGAGGCCAAAAACAATTTAAAGCAAAAATTAACAACTTTATTTCTTAAAGTATAACAGAGAATAATTAACTAACAACTGTTTACAACTCCTTACTCCAACTTATCTTTTACCTTCCCTTCTATAATACTAGTCTGATAAAACTCTTGATTAAGATTTACAAAACAAAACTTCTTTTCTCAAAACCAGGCAGCTTTCAGTTTTCTCTGTATGCCTGTGTCTTCTGTTTCTCGGGTTACTGATCGATAAAGGTACCTTTTTAAGAGAGCTATTTTTCAGGCAGTCTTCACATGCTGGTAGCACGGTTCTAGATTAGAATGGTTCTGGTAAAGCACAGCAGTTCAGGCAGCATCCGAGGAGCAGGAAAATCGACGTTTCGGGCAAAAGCCCTTCATCAGGAATAGGTTAAGAGCTTTTGCCCGAAACATCGATTTTCCTGCTCCTCGGATGCTGCATGAACTGCTGTACTTTTCCAGCACCACTCTAATCTAGAATCTGGTTTCCAGCATCTGCAGTCCTTGTTTTTACCCACATGCTGGTAGCACCTACATCTTCATAACAGGGCCATAGGGCCTATCTCCGTGTTGCAGGACTTTATGTCTCTATGACTCGTCACCAACCCCATTCCCTCTCCATTGCATAAATGCTGTCCCCTCCACACTTTATGTCAGCTCTGATAAAGAATCACCTGGACTTGAAATGTTAGTTTGCTCTCTCTCTCTACAAATGCTGCCTGACCCACTGCGATTTCCAACATCTTTTCTTTTGAGTAAGAGTCAACCACACTGCTGTATGTCTGGAATCACATAGAGGCCAGACCAGGTAAGGACAGTAGTTTCTTTCCATGAAGGACTTTAGTGAACCAGATGGACTTATGCTGACACTTGGCAATAGATTCACAGTTATCATTAGACCTTAATTCCAGATTCTTATTGAATGCAAACTCAATCACATGACCGGGCAGGATTTGAACTCAGGTCCCTAGAACATTACCTGGCTCTTTAGATTAACAATTCAGTGATAATACCACTAGGCCATCAGCTCCCCTTAGTATGCAGGTACAGGAAATAATTAAGAAAGCAAAAAGATTGTTATTATTTATTGTGAGGAGAGTTGAATATAAAAGTAGAGAGGTTATGCTTGAGGGTATTAGTGAGACTACATCTGGAGTCCAAGAAAGGATACCAATGTAATCGAGGGAGCTCAGAGAGGTTTTACCAGACTACTACCTAGAGTGGCTGAGTTAACTTAGAACATAGAACATAGAAGAATACAGCGCAGTACAGGCCCTTCGGCCCTCGATGTTGCGCCGATCCAAGCCCACCTAACCTACACTAGCCCACTATCCTCCATATGCCTATCCAATGCCCGCTTAAATGCCCATAATGAGGGAGAGCCCACCACTGCTACTGGCAGGGCATTCCATGAACTCACGACTCGCTGAGTAAAGAACCTACCCCTAACATCTGTCCTATACCTACCCCCACTTAATTTAAAGCTATGCCCCTTTGTAATAGCTGACTCCATACGTGGAAAAAGATTCTCACTGTCGACCCTATCTAAACCCCTAATCATCTTATACACCTCTATCAAGTCACCCCTAAACCTTCTTTTCTCCAATGAAAACAACCCCAAGTGCCTCAGCCTTTCCTCACACGATCTTTCTACCATACCAGGCAACATCCTGGTAAACCTCCTCTGCACCCGTTCCAGTGCCTCCACATCCTTCCTATAGTATGGCGACCAAAACTGCACACAATACTCCAGATGTGGCCGCACCAGAGTCTTATACAACTGCAACATGACCTCAGTACTCCGGAACTCAATTCCTCTACCAATAAAAGCCAGTACGCCATATGCCTTCTTCACCACACTATTTACCTGGGTGGCAACTTTCAAAGATCTGTGTACATGGACACCAAGATCCCTCTGCTCATCCACACTACCAAGTATCCGACCATTCGCCCAGTACCCCATCTTTTTATTACCCTTACCAAAGTGAATCACCTCACACTTAGCTACATTGAACTCCATTTGCCACCTTTCTGCCCAGCTCTGCAGCTTATCTATATCCCGCTGTAACCTGCCACATCCTCCCTCACTGTCTACAACTCCTCCGACTTTCGTATCATCCGCAAACTTACTCACCCAACCTTCTAACCCCTGCTCCAGGTCATTTATAAAAATGACAAACAACAATGGTCCCAAAATAGATCCTTGCGGAACACCGCTAGTGACGGCACTCCAAGATGAACCTTTGCCATCAACTACTACCCTCTGTCTTCTTCCAGCCAGCCAACTCCTAATCCAAACCTCCAACTCACCCTCAATGCCATACCTCCGTATTTTTTGCAGTAGTCTACCATGGGGAACCTTATCAAACGCCTTACTAAAATCCATATACACCACATCTACTGCTTTCCCCTCGTCCACCTCCTTAGTCTCCTTCTCAAAGAATTCAATAAGGTTTGTGAGGCACGACCTGCCCTTCACAAAACCATGCTGACTATCCTTGATCACATTATTCCTATCCAGATGTTCATAAATCCTATCCCTTACAATTCTCTCTAAGATTTTGCCCACAACAGAAGTGAGACTCACCGGCCTATAGTTACTAGGGTTATCCCTACTCCCCTTCTTGAACAAGGGAACCACATTTGCTAGCCTCCAATCTTCTGGCATTACTCCTGTAGACAACGAGGACATAAAAATCAAGGCCAATGGCTCTGCAATCTCCTCCCTTGCTTCCCAGAGAATCCTAGGATAAATGCCATCAGGCCCAGGAGACTTATCTATTTTCAACCTTTCCAGAATTTCCAACACCTCTTCTCTACATACCTCAAAGCCATCCATTCTACTTAATTGTGACTCAGTACTCACATTGACAACAATGTCCTGTTCCTGATTGAATACTGACGAAAAGTATTCATTCAGTGTCTCCCCAATCTCTTCAGCCTCCACACGCAACTTCCCACTACTATCCTTGACTGGACCTATTCCTACCCTAGTCATTCTTTTATTCCTGACATACCTATAGAAAGCCTTAGGGTTTTCCCTAATCCTACCAACTAAGGACCTTTCATGACCCCTCCTTGCTGCTCTTAGCTCTCTCTTCAGATCCTTCCTGGCTACCTTATAACTCTCAATCACCCCAATTGAACCTTCACGCCTCATCTTTACATAGGCCACCCTCTTCCATTTAACAAGGGATTCCAATTCCTTATTAAACCACAGCTCCCTCACACGACCCTTTCCTCCCTGCCTGACGGGCACATACTTATCAAGGACACTCAATAGTTGCTCCTTGAACAAGCTTCACATATCAATTACACCCTTGCCTTGAAGCTTACTTTTCCAGGCCACACATCCTAAGTCATGCCTCACAGCATCATAATTTCCCTGCCCCCATCTATAACCCTTGCCCTGTAGTGCACACTTATCCCTCTCCATCACTAGAGTAAAGGTCACCGAATTGTGGTCACTGTCCCCAAAGTGCTCACCTACCTCTAATTCTAACACCTGGCCTGGTTCATTACCCAGAACCAAATCCAGTATGGCCTCACCTCTTGTTGGCCTATCTACATATTGTGTCAGGAAACCCTCCTGCACACATTGGACAAACACTGACCCATCTAACGAACTTGAGCTATAGCTTTCCCAATTAATATCAGGAAAGTTAAAGTCCCCCATAACAACCACCCTATTACTTTCACTCATCTCCTGAATCATCCTCGCAATCCTTTCTTCTACGTTTCTAGAACTATTAGGAGGCCTGTAAAAAACTCCTAACAGGGTGAGCTCACCTTTCCTATTCCTAACCTCAGCCCAAACTACCTCAGATGGCGAGTCTTCATCCATCGTCCTTTCCACAGCTGTAATACTATCTTTGACAAGCAATGCCACACCTCCCCCTCTTTTACCCCCACCTCTGACCCTACTAAAACATTTAAACCCTGGAACCTGCAACAGCCAATCCTGTCCCTGTTCTACCCATGTCTCCGTAATAGCCACAACATCGAAGTCCCAGGTACCAACCCACGCTGCAAGTTCACCTACCTTATTTCTTATACTTCTTGCATTGAAGTATACACACTTCAAACCACTTTCCTGTTTACAGGCACCCTCCTTTGAAATTGATGCCATGTTCCTAACCTCCCTACATTCCAGGTCCTGCACCCTAAAGCTACAGTCTGGGTTCCCATGCCCCTGCAGAGTTAGTTTAAACCCCCCCCCAAGAGCACTAGCAAACCTCCCACCAAGGATACTGGTGCCCCTCAGGTTCAGGTGTAGACCATCCTGTTTATAGAGGTCCCACCTTTCCCAGAAAGAACCCCAGTTATCCAAATACCGGAATCCCTCCCTCCTGCACCATCCCTGTAGCCACGCATTTAACTGTTCTCTCTCCCTATTCCTCGACTCTCTATCACGTGGCACGGGTAACAAACCAGAGACAACAACTCTGTTCGTTCTAACTCTGAGCTTCGAACCTAGCTCCCTGAAAGCCTGCCTAACATCCTCAGCGCTCCTCCTACCTATGTCATTGGTGCCAATGTGGACCACGACTTCAGGCTGCTCCCCCTCCCCCTTAAGGACCCGGAAAACACGATCAGAGACATCACGTACCCTTGCACCTGGGAGGCAACATACCAAACGTGAGTCTCTCTCGTTCCCACAAAACCTCCTATCTGTGCCCCGAACTATCGAGTCCCCAATTACTACTGCTCTGCTCTTCTCCACCCTTCCCTTCTGAGCAACGGGGACAGGCTCCGTGCCAGAGGCCTGAGCCCCGTTACTTGCCCCTGGTAAGTCGTTCCCCCCACAAGTATCCAAAACGGTATACTTGTTCTTGAGGGGAACGGCCGCAGGGGGTCCCTGCACTGGCTGCTTCCTCCCAGTCCCCCTTACTGTCACCCATCTATCTGCCATCTTTGGAGTTACTACTTCCCTAAAGCTCCGATCTATTATGAGGAAAGGTTAGACAGTTGGCCATTAGGATTTAGGAAAATAAGAAACGATCTGGTTAAAAATCTAAGATCCTGACCAGAGGGATACAGAAAGGGTGCTCCCAGCTATGGGAGAATTGGAAACTAGGGGTCACTGTTTGTATATTTGGTGTTCCACTTTTAAAATAGAGATGAGATTTTTTTTCTTCCTGAGGTTCATGAGTCTTTGGAACTTATCCTCAAAGGTAATGGAAGCAGTCTTTTTTTTTTAAGACAGAAGTGGATAGAGTTTAGTTAAACGTAACCAGGAGTGGGCAGGAATGTGGAATAATTGGAGCAGCCATGATTTTTTTGAATGGCAGAGAAGGTTTGAGAGACTGAATGCCTCCTCCTGATTTGTATGATTATAAATTGTTGTTGGTGTCGCAGTAGTCCCGAGAGAGAAACTTCAACAAGTAGTTGCTTGGGATTGTGCCTAAAAGTTAATGATTACTGATGTAATGGAGGCTGTCTTTGTTTCAGTTTTTTTTTTAGAGCTATTAGCTAATTAATACTGGCAATCCATGGACATGCTAACAACCTGTCTTATGGAGTTCAGGCACTTGTTTGCACATAGAGTCATAGAGATGTACAGCATGGAAACTGACCCTTCGGTCCAACCCGTCCATGCCGACCAGATATCCCAACCCAATCTAGTCCCACCCGCCAGCACCCGGCCCAATCCCTCCAAACCCTTCCTATTCATATACCCATCCAAATGCCTCTTAAATGTTGCAATTGTGCCAGCCTCCACCACATCCTCTGGCAGCTCATTCCATACACGTACCACCCTCTGCATGAAAAGGTTGCCTCTTAGGTCACTTTTATATCATTCCCCTCTCACCCTAAATCTATGCCCTCTAGTTCTGGACTCCCTGATCCCAGGGAAAAGACTTTGTCTATTTACCCTATCCATGCCCCTTATAATTTTGTAAACCTCTATAATATCACCCCTCAGCCTCTGACACTCCAGGGAAAACAGCCCCAGCCTGATCAGCCTCTCCCTGTATCTCAGATCCTCCAACCCTGGCAACATCCTTGTAAATCTTTTCTGAACCCTTTCAAGTTTCACAACATCTTTCCGATAGGAAGGAGACCAGAATTGCACGAAATATTCCAACAGTGGCCTAACCAATGTCCTGTACAGCCGCAACATGACCTCCCAACTCCTGTACTCAATACTCTGACCAATAAAGGAAAGTATACCAGACGCCGCCTTCACTATCCTACCTACCTGCGACTCCACTTTCAAGGAGCTGTGAACCTGCACTCCAAGGTGTCTTTGTTCAGCAACACTCCCTCGGGACCTTACCATTAAGTGTATAAACAAGTGGCTTTGGCAGTTGTTGTGTTAACTGGTGCCATGCAGTTTTTCGAAGGTGAAAATTTGGTGTATTCCAAATGCCATCCCTACAATCCTCTGAGTGGCATACGGTGTCCTTGGAGGCTCAATCAAATGAGATGTAAAACGAGCTGCTGAAGTGAAAAGTCAAAATTGCATCAGGGATGAAATACAAGCAGAGATCATTATTGTGATCTTTCCCTTTGAGATTAAGAAAATGCTATTGTAAATGGGTAATTTTAACTAATCATGAGGCCATCTGCTGACATTAATGGCAGGTTGGAATTTAAGTGGTTTCCAAATTGGCAGCAAAGCCAGCCAGCCAAATGCAAATTTTAAAAAGTTGATTACTTTTAAGATTCATAATCAGAGTACAGATCTTGACCTCCTTGAATAATTAGAGCTTCTTATGGTTTTAAATTAAACTGCAATATTGTATGAAATCCCATGGCAACAATCCAACAGGAAAAGCAGGTTAATGCATTGATGTAATTGATGCTTTGATTGAAATGCTGCAAGAGCGCTCCCTGCTGGTCTTTAAAAAACACTTTGGTCATGACAGCAAGAAGACATTTGTAAGATTGATTTGTACATGTGCGTTAATGTTGCTATTCAGTTCCAATGATAATGAGTGTTTTGTGTTAGTTCTATAATTTTCCACACTTTAATTTCCATAGGGCTTGAAATGTAATGGTACTGGGTTAATTAGAAATAACAGTGAAGACAATTACTAGGGTGTATGTTGCATGTTATGGAAGATTATATGGGATATATGGTACAAGAACTACCAACTTGACTCACCAGTCGCTCCACTCAGCCCTCCCCGACCACCCCCATTGTACATCATTGACATTGATCTCCATCACTCTCAATTCCCTTTTTAACTAATTTGATGTTGAGCCTCCCCTCAATTCCCCTCAATTCCTGCCAATAGCAGAGAGTCAGCAACAAAGCAATAGACACTTGCAGACACAAGGAGGACATTTTGCCCATATGAAGTGCTGGCTTCATATTAGTTTGATTGATTTCTCACCTCCCAGACCTGTTCCCTCCTTATAGCCCTATTCTCTTCTCCATTTTAAACAGGGCCTTTCGAAATGTAGAGGTCTCTGCCCAAATATTCCCTGTCCAATAACATTCCTTATTCTAAAGATCCTCTGCTCATTGAGTTTTTCTCACTGGAATGAGAAGCTGCCATTGTTATTTACTACTTTCCAAAAGATTCTCTTGTCTGTCTTTTTCCAACCAAAACTGACCAATTTCCTTTTATTTATCGCTTAACAAATCATAATTTCATTGAGAACTGGTCCTGTCTGCATCACAGTCTCAGAAGGCTTGCATGAAGCACCCTTTTCATTTTTTATCCAGGTGTGGATTGTCTTCCCAGAGAACATTTCACCTCTGGAACAGAGCGTGGTGGACTCTGATTGGTGAATTCCCACAGGTAAGACCTGGATCTATACCTGGCTAAAGGAGAGATTATCTACAGACTGGGCACCTTACATCAGGAGCAGAGTGATTGCATGTGATGTTTTTAACCTGAAGTAGGTCAGAGAAGAATTTCACAATTTTCTTTTTAATTAGAACTGGGTTTTCTCTGGGTTTTAATTTGTCTCCTTAAGAGTTGAATTGTGTAGGAGGAGTGTGGAGCATGCTGTGATGAGCAAGCGTCACACATGGATCAGTCAGAACACACTTTGCTGTTTACAAATTCATTTGTACATCCACGCCTCACAAAATGAAATGAGCCACATGCTCTTTCTCACTTATCAGTTATTACTGTAATTGTGAAGATTATTGAAGTGAAGCATATAATTATTTGCAAAGGGCCTATGCTCACCTAAGCTGATAAATCTATTAAACAATGTTAAAAAAGAATTGTTTAAAAAAACTCGACTATTTGGAATTTGTTATAACTGGCATTTTAGATGGATTTGTGCCTGCAATGGGCTTTCACTTTCAAACTCCTGACAACTTGGAGACCAAAATTGTTAATGTCTTGTTACATGTTGGAATGTCATTCATCACAGTCTGTCACGTTGCCTTTCAATGCTGCTATTTTTCTTGCCAGTTGGAAACTTGAAATGAAATGCATATCTTTAGTTTGATGTGTTAAGATTTGGTGAATCAGTGTTTGGCTCCCACGATAGCCTGTGTCTGTGGAAACTGTTTTGTAAGTCATCAGTCCATTGAACTTAAATGACAATTACAAATTCTGTTATTTCCTCTGCCTAATCTGGTTGGAAGAATAGTTTAATTGTGGCAGCAGCTTTATAGCTTGCAAGAGTTAAGCATAACTTTTAAAACAACATTTTAAAATATTGCCTATTCTGAACTACCAAAATTGCTTTAATTTGGGTCAGGCCATTGACGGCCTATTGATTAACAGTGGGAATAGCATCAGTAAGATAAAGGTGATAAATTATTTTCCTGAGTCTGGGCTTAGATACAAATCTTTGCAGTTTAAGAACTGTTTCATTTTCTGAATTGCTTTGTTGGTCTACAGAGTTTGCTTATTGGCACCAATCTAGAAAATCAGTTTCTCAATGGACAAAGTGAGCTCAATGTTTTGCAACCAGCTTATGTGTTAATCAGTTCTCTGTCCCCTGTCAGAGCACAGAACCTTTGCATCTATAAGTCATTATAAGAGAGGTGGTGGCCTAGTGATATTATTCCTGTTCCTAATTCACATGATATGGAATAACATTGTATGATTCCGTTGCTTAAGCTGTTCATAAAATATAAGCTTTAAATATTCTGTGTATCAATTATTAATAGATATACTATTAATTTATTAATACTATTGATGGTATTAATATATTGTCAATAGTGTAGTGGACTGCAGCGATTCAAGAAGGCAGCTCACCACCACCTTCTCAAGGGCAAAGAGGGATGGGCTGTCACTGCTGGCCCAGCCAGCAACACACAAGTTCAACACATTTATCTAAACTCCTCTTCTTCTTCAAAGGAACTTGTAGCCTTTTTAAAATAATTGAGCTGAAACCTACCTTGCAATAGCTAAGTATTTTACGAAATGTTTTCTCAAGGTTATGAGGGATATTTTAACTCCAATTGTATGAAGTAGTCAAAACCTGGCACAACAAAAACTATCTGATAGTTCATACAGTAACTGCTTTGTTTGATAGTAAACTGTTCCTCAAACTAACTCTGCTTTCTCTCCACAGATGTTGCCAGACCTGCTGACTTTCTCCAGTAGTTCTGATTTTGTTTCAAGTTTCCAGCATCTGCAGCACTTTATTTTAGTTTAGAGCTTTGTTTCCACTTAGGGTTTTATCAGTAATGCAAAATATATCAATAGCCTGATATTTTTGATTGTCTCCCTTAACTGAACCAAAGTAAATGAGCCAGTTTTTATCAAAAGCAAAGATTCCATCATCATTTGAAGTGTAAGTATTTTGTGGGGGTGGAATTTATCCCTGACTGTAGACCATAGCAAGGAAAATGGGCAGGAAGAATAGAAAAGCAACAGTTCTTTAAATGGAGGGAGATTGCAGATCTTTGAGGTACAAAGGAATCTGCGTGTCATGATACATGAATCATAGAAGTTATTACACTTTGGATGCTGGAGATTTGCGAAAAAACAGATATTACTGGAGAAACTCAGCAGGTCTGGCAGCATCTATGAGAAGAAAGCAGAGTTAATGTTCTGAGTCCAGTGACTCTTCATCACAACCAGAGGAATCACTGGACTACAGGACTAGAAATGTTAACTCTGCTTTCTTCCTACAGATGCTGCCAGACCTGCTGAATTTCTGCAGTAATTTCTCTTCTTTGTTGCAGCTCTCCAGCATTTGCAGCTCTTTATTTTATTTATACATTTGCTTGTATTGTGAGCGTAGATTTTCTTTACTTATGTGTTCACAGTTTGGAGGGAGACTTGAGCCCAGGTGTTTTAAACCTAAAAGCAACGAATATCTCTGAACCAAGGCTTATCAATATCTCTACAGCAAGTAAAATTAAATGACAAAATTCACATCTTTCTAATCAATAATTTTATTTTTGTTGTTGACAGGGCAACTCTAACCCATACTTTTCCATATACTTAAGTACAGATGTTCCTTCATAAGGCCATTCAGCCCTTCAAACCTGCACCACCGTTCAATATGATCATGGCTGACCATGCAATCTCAGTATCCCGTTCCCACTTTCTCTTGGTGCCCATTGATCCCTTTGGCCCAAGAGCCATGCCCAGATCCCTCTTGAATTTATCTAATGAATTGGCCCCAGCAGCTTTCTGTGGAAGAGAATTCCACCGGTTCACAACCCTGCTCTCTTGACACCTTTTTTGAAAAGCTGCACGGGATTGTGCTCCAGTGTGTTGGCTGAGATTTCCTCTCAATCAGTATCTTCAGCAAATTACCCGGCAATTTAATTCATTTCTTCATGTGGGAGCTTGCTGTGTGTAATTGTCACCTAAGCTCCCTGCATTGGAGCAGTGACTCCATTCAGTGCTTCATTGACCATAAAAGCACTTTGGCATAACCTACAGCGGTGGGACATAGTATAGAAATGCAAGTTTTTCTTTCTTTACAATAGTCTCATACATGACCATTCACTAATATATTTGTTATTCCTGAGGCTCCTATTATTGTTGCTTTTACTGAGAACATTTACATGGTCTCTCGCACACGGACACCCACACAGACGCACACCCACACACAAACACAGACACACACAGACATAGACAGAAACACACACAGACATAGACACACACACACAGACACAGACAAAGACAGACAGACACACACACATAGACATGTGAAATGAATCAGTTTTGTGGTCATGTACTCAAATGAGTACAGTGAAAAGTTTATAAGTCACGACTTGCAACACCACCTGAAGTACAGTGGTATCTGGGTACAATCCGTAGCTACAGAACAGAGAAATGAAGAAAATACATGTTATATTACAGCTATACACAGTATAACCTTGGGTCAGAAAAGCAAGAAACAAAATTTAAAAAGCAAACATCGTAGTGTCTCTCCAAGGGTCCGCCACATGGTCTGACCACTGGCTGCCGACAGGTTCCATACTGGGCAGGTGGTCACTGACACCTCACCCCCCCCACCCCCCCCCCGCTGCAGTCACTGACCCCCCCCCCCCCCCCCCCCCGCTGCAGTCACTGACCCCCCCCCCCCGTTGCAGTCACTGACATCCCCCCGCTGCAGTCACTGAGCCCCCCCCCCCCCCCCCCCGCGCTGCAGTCACTGACCCCCCCCCTCCCCCCCCCGCTGCAGTCACTGACCCCACCCGGGTGTCTGAGGCCAAGTGAAGGGAGGAGAGAGGAAGGTAAAAAATAAAATGAAGAACAGAACAGGTGAAGCAGAGGGTTGCCAGCTTGAGCATCCTATTCTGCTGCCATCTTTCTGAATACTTACAGAGACACACAAATATAGTCTAGCTAATAAATGGTTCATCATTATTCCACATCCAAAAGCTTGACTGAATCCTATTCGTAACATTTCAAACAACAGACCCATGGTTATTTGTGAATCCGTTACTAAGAAAGAAAACTGACTCAAACAGCAGCTTCCCAAAGATTTAATGTGCCTGAAGAGAAAACTGATTCTGAAGCAATGCTACCAAACCTGGATTTAGGATGAAACATACAATTTTCTGTTTGTGATCTGATCTTAGTAACACACTCATGACAGGTTCCACCTTAATCTATCTGTCTCTATCCGTACCTGGAAAAGCACAACAAATGGCACTCTCGTTAGTCTTGCATTAATAACTGGTAAAACCATAGAACTGTAGGAGGTTAACTAGTGTAAGGATGTGATGAGAAAAACAGCCTATGAAAATATAACCTGACATCTAATGGGATTTTGCAGTGACATAGATCATCTAAACATTTTCATAAAACCCTGCATCAAATCCCATCAAAAACTTCCAATCGACTAAAAGCAATTACAGTCAGGACAGTATCAGAGAGTAGTTTTAAAAAATCCAAAAAAAACCTCTCATGGAAATTGAATTTCCTGAATATTTTTTGTAAATGGAAATTTCCTGAAAGGGTGATGGAATCCTAGCTGTCAAAAGTGAAGAGATATTTACTTTAAAAAGAATAACGTACACAGCTATGTAGACAACTTGTCATAACCATGCTTGTTATTAACAATCCTTGGAAATCTAAGATGTGGAGATACCAGAGTTGGACTGGGGTGGACAAAGTCAAAAGTTACACAACACCAGGTTATAGTCCAAAAAGTGTATTTGAAATCATAAGCTTTCAGAGCACTGACTTCATCTGATGAAGGAACATTAGACTCCCTTTGAGGAAAAAGCTACCAACCAGGAAGACAGCAAAGGGACCGTGCCTGTGCTGAAGAGGAGATTGGAAGCTTCCAAGACTATTCTGAGCTGAATATTAATGATTTTCTTGGATATGTCGATATTATTAAAAAGGTGACGGTGTTGGTTGATTTGAAAAGCATTAAGGTCGACAAATCTCAAAGATCTGATGGGATCTATCTCAGATTGCTGAGGAAGACGAGGGAGAAAATTGCTGGAGCCTTGCATGAAATCTTTGCATCCCCTTTCATCACAGGAGAGGTCCCAGACCATCTGGAGAATGGGCAAAGTTGTTCCTTTGTTTAAGAAAGGCAACAAGGATAATCCAGGAAATTACAGTCTGGAGAGTCTTACATCAGCAGTAGTGAAATTATTAGAGAAGATTCTTAGGGACAGAATTTACTCACACTGGGGGGATAAAATGGACTTATTAGTGATAGGCAGCATGAGTTTGTATGGGGATGATTGTGTCTCAAACTTGATTGAGGTTTTTGAGGAAGTGACAAAGATGATTGATGAGGACAGGGCAGTGGATGTGGCCTACATGAACTTTAGCAAAGACCCTCATGGTGGGCTGATACAAAAGCTAAAGTCATTGTATAGATCTTCCCATGCAAATGCAAGCTGATGCATTTTGGAAGAACAATCGCAGGAGGGAAACATACAGTAAATGGCAGAACTCATAGAACTACTAAAGACAGAGGGACCCAGGCATGTAGGTCCACGTCTCCCTGAAACTGTCAACACAAGTGGATAAGATGGTTAAGACGCTTATGGCATGCTTGCCTTTATTGGTTTGAGCATAGAATATAAAACTTGGCAAGCCAATTTGCAACTATATAGACTTTACTTAAGCCACATTTTGAATTCAGAATACAGAAATGGTTGACCAGGATGTTGCCTGGTTTGGAGGGTATTAACTATGAAGACAGATTGGACAAATTTAATTTGTTTTCATTTGAATGTCAAAGGATAATGGATGACCTGGTAGATGTTTACAGAATCAAGGGAGGCATCGAGTTTTTTCCAGTGAAAATTACTCTGGGACATAGATTTAAGATGAAAGGAGAAAGTTTAAAGGAGATGGGAGAGGCAAGTTTTTTTACACAGAGGGTGGTAAGTGACTGGAAGGTGTTGTCAGAAAATGTGGTAGAAGCAGATACAATAGTAACGTTTAAGAGGAATCTTGACAGATGCATGGAGAGGCTGGAATAGAGGGATATGGGCTGAACAGAGGCAAAAGATTTTTAATTTAGAAAGAACACATGTTGGCACAAGCTTAAGGGTATAGATTTTCGCGCTGTTGGGAATGATCAGCTTTTAGACCCATTATTTATTTCTGCATTACTTTTCTTTTAAAACTAATTTCCTTCAATTCCTCCTCTCAAAAGATCCTTACTTCCTGACCATTCTGTCATAAGACCATAAGGTAGAGGATTTGAAACAAGATAAATGAGCTTGTAGTACAGATTGAAATTAGCAGATACAATGTTGTAGATACGACAGAGACGTGACTGCAAGAGGACCAACGCTGGGAAATAAATATCCCACGATACACATCCTACTGAAAACACAGGGAGATGGGCAGAGGAGGTGGAGGTGCTTTGTTAATAAGAAATGAAATTAAATTGATAGCAAGAAGTGATATAGAGTCAGAAGTTGGAGAATCTGTGTGGATGGAGTTGCGAAACATGAAGGATAAAAGACCCTGATGGAAGTGGTGTACAGACCTCCGAGCAGTAGTCAGAAAGGAATGAATCCAGAGATAGCATGTAAGAAAGGCATTATCACAATATGAGGTGAGTGCAGTGGCCATCACGAAGAAGAAGGTGCTGGGGAAGCTGAAAGGTTTGAAAATGGATAATTCACCTGGAAGAGATAGACTACACCTCAGAATTCTGAAGCAGATAGCTAAGGAGATTGTAGAGGCATTGGTGGTGATCTTCCAGGTATCACTAGAGTCAGGAAGGGGCCTAGAGGACTTGGAAATGACTAATAAAAAACATGTGAGGCAGAAGACAGGAAACTATACGGCAATTAGCCTGATCTCAGTCTTGGTAAGCATTTGGATTCTTATTATTAAGGCTGAGATTGCAGAGTATTTAGAAGTGCCAAGTAAAATAAAGCTGAGTCAGCACAGCTTTGCCCAGGATAGGTCATGCCTGACAAATCTCTTAATTTTTGAAGAGATAACGAGCAAGTTTGGCACAGAAGAGGGTGGCCATGATTGATTTGGATTTCCAGAAGGCCTGTGACAAAGTGCTGCTGAGGAGATCACTAAATAATGTGAGAGCCCATGGTGATAGGAGCAAGGTACTAACATGGATAGAGGATTGGCTTACTCACAAAAGGTACAGAGTAGGGAGAAAGGTATCTTTTTCAGGATGACAGCCGGTAACTAGTGGAGTTCTGCAGGGGTCAGTGTTGGACTGTAACTACTCATGTTATACATTAATGATCTGGACAGAAGAACTAAGGGCATTAATTCTAAGTATGCAGATGACACAAAGATAGTTAGAGGGACAGATAGTGTTGAGGAAGTGGGGAAGCTGCAGAAGAATTTAGACAGGATAGGCAAGTGGGCAAAGAAAGGGCTGATGGAATACAATGTGGAAAAGTGTGAGGTTATGCACTTTCAGAGGAAGAATAAAGGCATAGATTATTTCTAAATTGGGTAAAGACTTCAGACATCTGAAGCACAAAGGGACTTGGGAGTTCTGGTTCAGGATTCTCTTAAGGTTAACATGCAGGTTCGGTTGGCAGTTAGGAAGGCAAATGCAATGTTCGTATTCACTTCAAGATGGTGAAAATACAAAAGCAGAGATGAGCTGCAGAGGCTGTAAAATGCTCTCTTGAAACCACATTTGGAATATTCTGGGTCCTATATCTAAGGATGGATGTGCTGGCTTTGGGAAGGGTTCAGAGGCGACTTACAAGAATGTAAGGTTTGTGAAGGTTTGTAGCTCAGGTTTAGGTTTAGGGTGTAGGTTTGCTCGCTGAGCTGTAGGTTTTATATCCAGACGTTTCATTACCTGGCTAGGTAACATCATCAGTGGCGACCTCCAAGTGAAGCGAAGCTGTTGTCTCCTGCTTCCTATTTATATGTTTGTCCTGGATGGGGTTCCTGGAGTTTGTGGTGATGTCATTTCCTGTTCGTTTTCTGAGGGGTTGATAGATGGTATCTAGATCTATGTGTTTGTTTATGGCATTGTGGTTGGAGTGCCAGGCCTTTAGGAATTCTCTGGCATGTCTTTGCTTAGTCTGTCCCAGGATAGATGTGCTGTCCCAGTCGAAATGGTGGTTTTTTTCATCCGTGTGTAGGGCTACGAGGGAGAGAGGCACCCCATCCAGGACAAACATATAAATAGGAAGCAGGAGACAACAGCTTTGCTTCACTTGGAGCAACCTACACCTCAGCGAGCAAACCTACACCGTAAACTTACAAGAATGATCCTGGGATGAAGGTTTTGTCATATGAGGAGTCATTGAGGACTCTGGTCTGTATTCGATGGGGTTTCGAAGGCTGAGGGGTGGTTCTGATTGAAACTTACACTCTATCTGGGTCTCTCAGTATTCTGTATGTGGAGGACATGTTTCCACTTGTAGGAGAAATTATGGCTCTATTTTTCCACTCGCCATTGATCTCTTGGTCCTCTTTTCCTTGATTTTAAGCTATTCCCAGGAACACTGCAAGTTCCCCTCCAAGCCATTCACCATCCTGACTTTGAAATATATCGCCATTCCTTCACTTACACTTGGTCAAAATCCTGGAATTCCCTCCCTAAGGGCATTGTGGGTCAACCCACAGTAGATGAATGGCAGTGGTTCAAGAAGGCAGCTCACCCTCACCCGCACATGTCTCAGTGGTTAGCACTGCTGCCTCACAGCCCCAGGGGCCCACTTTTGATTCCAGCATCGGGCGACTGTCTGTGTGGAGTTTACACATTCTCCGTGTCTGCATAGGTTTGCTCTGGTTTCCTCTCACAGTCCAAAGATGTGCAGGTTAGGTGAATTGACCATGCTAAATTGCCCATAGTGTTAGGTGCATTAGTCAGAGGGAAATGGGTCTTTGAAGGGTTGGTGTGGACTGGTTGGGCCGAAGGGCCGGTTTCTGCACTGTAGGGAATCTAATCTAATCTTCTCAAGAGCAACTAGAGACGGGCAATAAGTGCTGGTCCTCTTTTCCATGAGTGAATTTTAAAAAACATGGATAGGGACCTGATGATGAAGAGTACTAGAAATTTAGGAAGCACTAATAGCGAGAAAAGGATGGAGGTGTGGCTCTGTTAGTTAATGATATTAATTCAATACAAAGGAATGACCTAACTTCAGGAAACCAGGCTGCAGGAATGGTTTGGGTACAGATGAGAAATGGTGAAAGTAAAATGTCAATATGGGAGAGGTGCCTAATGCCCCCAAGCAGGATGTACACAGGAAAGTGGAGCATAAAAAAATAATAAACAATGAGAGCTTGTCAAAAAGGCACAATTATAATCATGGGAGATTTTAATTTATTTATCAACTGGAAAAGTCAATTGGGCAAAGATAGTCTGAATGAGTTAATTGAATGTTCTGAAGCTGACCAGAGAGGAAGTTATCCCAGGCTTGCTATTGTGAAATGAAATAGGATTAATTCATGATCACAGTGTCATGAAGATTTCAAGAGAGTTAAAAGCTACCAGTAACAGCACCAAGAGTTCTCAATAAGACACAATGTAACATGTGCTCCAGCTACTGGGGTAGCTGGTTGCCTGGAAATGACAAAAAAAATTTGAATTAGGCCAATCAGTTTAAATTATACCCCCCAAAAAACAAATTCCAATCAAATTTGAATTGAGTATATTGACAATCTTAAAAGGCAGTGAGTGCTCTGAGGTATAAGACCGGGGAAAATTGAACAGTTGAGAGGAGAACTGCCAAGCGCCAGCATGTAAACGGGCTGCCTGAAAAATAGCTCTCTTAAAAGGTACCTTTTCGATCAGTGAACTCTGATGCAGAAGTTCCTAAGAAGAAGAAAAGAAGAACAGGAAGCTCCAAATAGAAGAACTGAAAGCTGCCTGGTTTTGAGATAAGTTTTGTTTTGTAAATCTTAATTGGGAGTTATATCGGACTAGTATTATAGAATGAAAGGTAAAAGATAGGTTAGAGTAAGGACTTGTACATAGTTGTTAGTTAATTATTCTCTGTTATACTTTAACAAATAAAGTTGTTAATTTTTACTTTAAATAGTTCTTGGCCTCTAGAATCTTTACAGAATATTGCATGGGACAAATCTTTTCTGTGTTGCTGGTTTTAAATTAAGTAGGAGGGTTTATCCTGTGTCGCAATAATTGTGAAGATATATCAGACAGCAAAACCATAAAATGATTGAATTTTACTTACAGCTTGAGGGAGAGAAGAATGTGCATGAGACTATTTTTAAAAATATTTTAAAATATTTAATTAATGTGCATTAGAGAAGAGCTGGCCGAAGTGAATTAGCAAAATGTGATTAAAGGATAGATCAATGGAGATATGGTGGCAAGTATTTAAAGGGATATTTCAAAATATACAGAATAAATGCATTCAAAAGAACAAGAAATATTCCAAGGAATGGGACCCATCGTCAATGTTTCATGTGAAAGATTCAGGATGGCATCAAACTTCCAGAAAAAGCATATAATTGTGCAAAGACAGTGACAAGTCAGAAAGTTGGACAGAATATAGAAAAAAGTAAAAAAATGTCCAAAAGAATTACTGAAGAGAGATCAATTTGTGTATGAGTAGAAGCCAGTCAGGAATCTACAAAAAGATAATAAGAGCTTCTCTAAATATTTTTAAAAGTAATGTGTTTCTTGTGAAATTGAGCATTGATCCAGCAGAAAATGATTCTGGGAAATAATAAGGCAAGAGAAGTATATGGTAGATGAATTGAACAGGAATTTTGCATCGATCTACACTGTAGAAGATATAAGCACCATCCCAGAAGCAGTGATAAAACAGAAGACGGAAGGAAAAGAGGAACGCGGGAAACTTCCAATCACCAGGAAAGTGGTGCTGAGCCAGTTGTTGGATCTGGGGCTGATAAGTACCTGGATCCTGATGGACCTCATCCAATGGTCTAAAATGAAGTGGCTACTGAGAAAATTGATATATTGTTTCAATTTTCCAACAATATCTTGATTCAGAGAACTTTGCACTACATTGTGAGATACTGAGTGCAACTTCTTTATTCAAAGAGGGAAGGAAGCAGAAACCAGGAAACTACAAGCCTCTTAGCTTTGAGTCATAGAGTCATAGAGATGTACAACACGGAAACAGACCCTTCGGTCCAACCCGTCCATGGCGACCAGATATCCCAACCCAATCGAGTCCCACCTGCCAGCACCCGGCCCATATCCCTCTAAATCCTTCCTATTCATATAGCCATCCAGATGCCTCTTCAATGTTGCAATTGTACCAGCCTCCACCACTTCCTCTGGCAACTCATTCCATACACGTACCACCGTCTGTGTGAAAAAGCTGCGCCTTAGGTCTCTTTTATATCTTTCCCCTCTCACCCTAAACCTATGCCCTCTAGTCTGGACTTCCCCCATCCCAGGGAAAATACTTTGTCTGTTTATCCTATCTATGCCCCTCATGATTTTCTAAACCTCTATGAGGTCACATCTCAGCCTTTGGCGAACCAGGGAAAACAGCCCCAGCCTGTTCAGCCTCTCCCTCTAGCTCAAATCCTCCAACCCAGGCAACATCCTTGTAAATCTTTTGTGAACTCTTTCAAGTTTCACAACATCAAGAGTGAAAATGTTAAAAGTTATTATTAAAGTCAGAGCTGGGCACTAAGATAACTTCAAAATAATCAGACAGAGTGAATGTAGTTTTGTGAAAAGGAGTTCATTTTTAACCAGTCTATTGGAGTTATTTGAGAATGTAACATGTACTGTAGATAAAGGGAAAACCAATGGAGGTACTGTACTTAGATTTTGAGAAGACATTTGATAAAGTGCCACACCAAAGGTTATTATAGAGAATAAAAACTCTTGGGTATGGAAGGAAGATTGGCTGGTGAACAGGAAGTAAATAAATAGGTCATTGTCAGGTTGGTAAGATGTAACAAGTGGTGTGCCACAGGAACTGGTGCTGGGACCTCAACTGTTTACAATTTACAGAAATAACTTGGTTTAAGATACAGAAGAAATATTTTCCAAATTTAATGTTGACATAATGATACGTAGAGGAGTAGTTTGTGAAGCAGACATAAGGAAATCTCATGCATGGATCATGGAAAGTTGGTATGCAGGTACAGCATGTAATTAGGAGAGCTAATAGAATTTTATCTCTGACTGTCAAGGGAATTGAATGCAGGACTGGGAGCTTATTTACTTTTTTGTGGGATATAGGTCCATCCCTAATTGCCCAAAGGGCAGTTAAGAGTCAAACAAAATTGCTGTGGGTCTGGAGTCACATAAAGTTCAGCGGTTACCGTCCCTGAAGGGCATTTTTGAACCAAATTGGTTTTTCCCCAAACAAATAGATTCATGGTCATCATTCAGATCTTAATTCCAGATTTTAAATTGGAATCCAAATTTCACAATCTGCTATGAGGATTTGAACCCAGGCCCCAGAATGTTACCTGAGTAAAATACTACTAGGCCATTCCATATATATATGGTTCAATTATACATGACTTCTACTAGGCCATTCCATATATATATGGTTCAATTATACATACTTGGGGGGGGTTTAAACTAACTCTGCAGGGGCATGGGAACCCAGATTGTAGCTTCAGGGTGCAGGGCCTGGAGTGTAGGGAGGTTAGGAACATGGCATCAATTTCAAAGGAGGGTGCCTGTAAACAGGAAAGTGGCTTGAAGTGTGTATACTTCAATGCAAGAAGTATACGAAATAAGGTAGGTGAACTTGCAGCGTGGGTTGGTACCTGGGACTTCGATGTTGTGGCTATTACGGAGACATGGCTAGAACAGGGACAGGATTGGCTGTTGCAGGTTCCAGGATTTAAATGTTTTAGTAGGGTCAGAGGTGGGGGTAAAAGAGGGGGAGGTGTGTCATTGCTTGTCAAAGATAGTATTACAGCTGTGGAAAGGACGATGGATGAGGACTTGCCATCTGAGGTAGTTTGGGCTGAGGTTAGGAATAGGAAAGGTGAGGTCACCCTGTTAGGAGTCTTTTACAGGCCTCCTAATAGTCCTAGAATCATTGAAGAAAGGATAGGGAAGGTGATTCAGGAGATGAGTGACAGTAATAGGGTGGTTGTTATGGGGGACTTTAACTTTCCTGATATTGATTGGGAAAGCTATAGCTCAAGTTCGTTAGATGGGTCAGTGTTTGTTCAATGTGTGCAGGAGAGTTTCCTGACACAATATGTAGACAGGCCAACAAGAGGTGAGGCCATACTGGATTTGGTTCTGGGTAACGAACCAGGCCAGGTGTTAGAATTAGAGGTAGGTGAGCACTTTGGGGACAGTGACCACAATTCGGTGACTTTTACTCTCGTGATGGAGAGGGATAAGTGTGTACTACAGGGCAAGAGTTATAGCTGGGGTCAGGGAAATTATGATGCGGTGACGCATGACTTAGGATGTGTGGCTTGGAAAAGTAGACTCCAAGGCAAGAGTGTGAATGATATGTGGAGCTTGTTCAAGGAGCAACTATTGAGTGTCCTTGATAATTATGTACCTGTCAGGCAGGGAGGAAAGGGTCGTGCGAGGGAGCCGTGGTTTAATAAGGAATTGGAATCCCTTGTTAAATGGAAGATGAGACGTGAAGGTTCAATTGGGGCGATTGAGAGTTATAGGGTAGCCAGGAAGGACCTGAAGAGAGAGCTAAGAGCAGCAAGGAGGGGACATGAAAGGTCCTTAGTCGGTAGGATTAGGGAAAACCCTAAGGCTTTCTATAGGTATGTTAGGAATAAAAGAATGACTAGGGTAGGAATAGGTCCAGTCAAGGATAGTAGTGGGAAGTTGCGTGTGGAGGCAGAAGAGATTGGGGAGACACTGAATGAATACTTTTCTTCAGTATTTACTCAGGAACAGGGCATTGTCGTTGATGTGAATACTGAGTCACAAATAAGTAGAATGGATGGCTTTGAGGTATGTAGAGAAGAGGTGTTGGAAATCCTGGAAAAGGTGAAAATAGATAAGTCCCCTGGGCCTGATGGCATTTATCCTAGGATTCTCTGGGAAGCAAGGGAGGAGATTGCAGAGCCATTGGCCTTGATTTTTATGTCCTCTTTGTCTACAGGAGTAGTGCCAGAAGACTGGAGGATAGCAAATGTGGTTCCCTTGTTCAAAAAGGGGAGTAGGGATAACCCTAGTAACTATAGGCCGGTGAGTCTCACTTCTGTTGTGGGCAAAGTCTTAGAGAGAATTGTAAGGGATAGGATTTATGCACATCTGGATAGGAATAATGTGATCAAGGATAGTCAGCATGGTTTTGTGAAGGGCAGGTCGTGCCTCACAAACCTTATTGAATTCTTTGAAAAGGTGACGAAGGAGGTTGATGAGGGGAAAGCGGTAGATGTGGTATATATGGATTTTAGTAAGGCGTTTGATAAGGTTCCCCATGGTAGGCTACTGCAGAAAATACGGAGATATGGTATTGAGGGTGAGTTGGAGATTTGGATTAGGAATTGGCTGGATGGAAGAAGACAGAGGGTAGTAGTTGATGGCAAAGTTTCTTCATGGAGTGCCGTCACTAGTGGTGTTCCGCAAGGATCTGTTTTGGGACCATTGCTGTTTGTCATTTTTATAAATGACCTGGAAGAGGGGTTAGAAGGTTGGGTGAGCAAGTTTGCGGATGATACGAAAGTCGGAGGAGTTGTTGACAGTGAGGAAGGATGTGGCAGGTTACAGCAGGATATAGATAAGCTGCAGAGCTGGGCAGAAAGGTGGCAAATGGAATTCAATGTAGCTAAGTGTGAGGTGATTCACTTTGGGAAGAATAACAAAAAGATGGGGTACTGGGCTAATGGTCGGATACTTGGTAGTGTGGATGAGCAGAGGGATCTTGGTGTCCATGTACACAGATCTCTGAAAGTTGCCACCCAGGTAAATAGTGCGGTGAGGAAGGCATATGGCGTACTGGCTTTTATTGGTAGAGGAATTGAGTTCCGGAGTCCTGAGGTCATGATGCAGTTGTATAAGACTCTGGTGCGGCCGCATCTGGAATATTGTGTGCAGTTTTGGTCGCCATACTATAGGAAGGATGTGGAGGCACTGGAACGGGTGCAGAGGAGGTTTACCAGGATGTTGCCTGGTATGGAAGGAAGATCGTATGAGGAAAGACTGAGACACTTGGGGCTGTTTTCATTAGAGAAAAGAAGGTTTAGGGGTGACTTGATTGAGGTGTACAAGATGATTAGGGGGTTAGATAGGGTTGACAGTGTGAACCTTTTCCCGCGTATGGAGTCGGGTATTACAAGGGGCATAGCTTTAAATTAAGGGGGGGTAGATATAGGACTGAAGTTAGGGGTAGGTTCTTCACTCAGCGAGTCGTAAGTTCATGGAATGCCCTGCCAGTAGCAGTGGTGGACTCTCCCTCTTTATGGGCATTTAAGCGGGCATTGGATAGGTATATGGAGGATAGTGGGTTAGTATAGGTTAGGTGGGCTTGGATCGGCGCAACATCGAGGGCCAAAGGGCCTGTACTGCGCTGTATTCTTCTATGACCCCAGTGAGACTTTATCTGGGGTATTATGTGGAATATTGGTTTCCTGATTTAAGGAGGCTACAAATGTATTGCAGGAGTTCAGAGTCGGTTTACTAGGCCAGTACCTGGAAGGTGAGGATTGACTTATGAGAAAGGATTGGACAGTTTTGACAAATCTACGGGAGGTTTTTTGAGGATGTAAATAGTAGAGTCCATAAGGGAGAACCAATAAACGGGGTGCATTTGGATTTTCGGAAATGTTTTGATTGGCACATCTGAGGTTATTGTGCAAACACATGGGATTGGTGTGATAGACTGACTGGCATTATGAACTGGTTAGCAGACAGGAAACAAAGTCAAAATAAATGGGTCATTTTTCCAAGTGGAGGTGGTATGACATACTGCAGAGATCAATGCTTGACCCCAACTATTTACAATATATATCAATGATTTGAATGAGGGAATCAAGCGTAATATTTATTTGCCCAATACAAAATGTGCACATGTTTAAGGTAAAAATCTAGAAATTATGACATTTAAGTTTTTCCTCTTTACGTCTATCTCTTCATGCTGATTATATAGAAGCTCCTGCTGATGTCATTGGTCCCTACATGGACCATGATAACTGAATCCATTCCCTTTTAGCCCTGAGCAGATATTCTGAACCCTAGCACAAAGCAGGCAACACAGCTACCTGGACACATACAAACTCTGCTTCCAATTTCTTTACTTCACCAAGTATTATTCTGCCATCACTACTGTCTAGAATGATTGCATTGCCTCATGATTAAGTAATGCTTCAATTTTAAAATTTTCATCCTTTTTTCATCTTCATTTCCTCAGACTATTTTTGCAACTTCTTCCAGTCCCAGAATCTCAGTCCATCTGTTGGATGCATTATTATCCATGCCGTTGTTATACCCACACTCAATTATCCCAGCGTTCTCTTGGTCAGCTTCCACCTTCAATAAACTTCCCCAATCAAGTATCTTAGTCTGCAACAGATCCTGTTTATCCAGGCCTTTCATTACTGACTTACAATGGCTCTTGGTGTCCCATACCTTCAATTTTAAATCTTCATCTGTAACTTCAAATCTTTCAGCCTTGATTATTTATGTAACCTCTTCCAGTCCTCCATCGCTCATACAAACTCTCTATTCCTTTGACACTGGTCTCTTCTACATCCTCTTACACTTTACACCACAAATGGTGGCTTTGGCTTCAATCACCAAGGCCACATGTTCTGAAGTTCTTCTCCTGAACTTCAGATTCTGTCCAAGTCACTCTCTTATTTTGGATCTTCCTTGTAATCCATTGTTTTGCCTAAGCCAATGACCATTCCCATTTGGCTCATCATCAGTGTTTGATTCTGCCTTTGTGGAGCATCTTAGATATTATTTTAATCATAAAGAATTTTATAAATTCAAGTTTTACTGATATTGGAAATAAAAGCTGCTTCAGTGAAACAAATTCCACTATTTTTACCTTCTAAACTTTTGAAAGGTTTGAAACCTAGTGACGTATGTTTAGGACAGTGTATTCCCATGACTGGACTATTGGGATTATAATATACAATTAACTTTCTACATAAAACATAAATAAAACTGGCAGTCAAATCCTTTGGGAATCTTAAAAAGCCATTCTTTTGAGACAATTTTCAAAGCAAGACATTGGAGACTGTAATTTAATTCTGCTGCACTACACAAAACAAGATTTTTGTCTTTGCATCAACTGAGTGCCTGCTGAATTTCTATATTCAGCTGTAGGCCCATTAGTCAGGAAGGTCAATGACATTTGATATTTTGAGAACATTGGCACTCAGATGAATTTGCTGCTTTAAGATGATGCATAAAACATAGATTGAAGTGTTACCTGAGAATATATTTTTTACCCAGTGAGCAAATCTCAGGAATGAGGGCACCTGCATTTTTAACTGTTAAAGGGTAATCGAACGAAGAGTTAACCATCCTTAATCAATCCATCGTTAAGGTGGTCCGGTATTTGACTTCAGATTTTATGCATGATCTAAATCTATTCACTGTACAAATCAAATGAGATATTTTTAATGACACTGTCTCGTTTCCATTCAGTTGTGGGACAGCAGTGTCACTGGCTAGTCCAGCATTTATTACCATTCCCAATTGCCCAGAGGGCAGTTAAAAGTCAACCATATTGCTGTGGGCTTGAGGTCACATGTGGACCAGACCAGATAAGGATGGCAGATATCTTTCCTTAAAAAGGGAGTTAGTGAACTAGATGGTTTTTACAACAATGGTTATATGGTCTCCTAAAGGATGACTTTTATTTCCTAATTGTTTTAACTGGCTAACATGGTGAGATTTGAACCCGTGTCCCCACAGCACTATCTTGGGGTCTCTGGATTGTTAAACTTTGCGATATTACCACAATGCCACCACTTCTCCATATTCTCACTGTTCTATCCCCAAAGTATCCAGAATAGGAGTGATCACATCCACCCAGCTGTTGAACAAGGTATGTGGTTTAAATGACCCAGGGAAAATAGGAAAGAGCTCAGTATAGGAACTGGGACAGTGATGAAAGATTGTGATGGAAGATGAAACCAAATTCTTATCACTGTAACCCCCTCCAATGGCAGCCTGAACCAGACTCAATCTGAGCCGTGCTATTAGCCAAGACTCTTCAAAACCATCTAATAGTATTCATTTAGATACACACTTTCAATGCCAAAGTATACAATGAAAAGTGCTGGAAATGGGATCAGATTAATTTGGTGGTTGTTTTGACTGCCACGAGTGTACTGTACTGTAAAGGTCTATAATTCAATGACTCCATGACAAACATTTAATAACTGACTGTTCTAAGCATGGAAAGATTTGTGGTATAAGAAAATTGAAAATGTATTGTTAGTTTTGTAATGAAATTAATTAAAAATACATAGGCTTAGATTATACAATTGGTTTGTCAAATGCTAAATTAGGAATAAAATTGGAAAAAAAGGCTGAACCAATGAATTTTCACTCCAAGATTTTAGCAATAAAGAACAAAAGCATTGAGAAATTAGATTTGTTTTATAATTCAGATTGACAACTGAACTGTTAATGTTATCCACCTTGAACCAATTTAGTCAATTGAGGTGTGATCGTGATTGTAAAACAGTAAATCTGAGACCTCCCTCACGGCACAGCCTGTGAGTGATTACTTCAATCTCTGGATCTAGGCTTTTTTTGTATTGACTTACTAAAGGAACACTATCTATTATTCTGCATTGTATTGGTACAATAGATGTTTGCTAATGAGAACATCTCTATGACAACTGAATGTTTCTTGTGTCTGAATGTATTCATTAAAAAGCATCACCTTCCTGACAAAATGTTTGTTAAACACATGTCATAATGTCATAACCTGTTCAAAACACAACATCCCCATCATTTATACCAGACGTTATTATGACAAAAAATGTCCTTCTCCCTCTCCAAACAAGATTTGTGTCCTGCCAAACTTTTTTCTGTGAACTCAGTGCTGAATTACTTTGGCTATTGATACTGAATTGTGAATGTCTAGAAACCTTGAAAGGAGCTTTGTACCGTCACTTCATTCAGAAACCGAGATAAACAATGAGAGACTAGCGCAGGTCACCAAACACTAAAAGAATAATGTGCAAGATGAGATAAATCAAGAAGTATTGATTAGATGATACTAAACTTGAATTTAGAAAAACAATGCTTGACGACTTAAGGAAGTTGGATGAAATGTTAAACCGAGATCTCTACTGTCCTCTCAGATGGACATTATGATTTAGATTTATGATATATTATAGATATTATTATTTAGAAACATGGGTTTTAAACTGGAAAATCAATTTATTGCCTTAAATTTGATTTGTAGTTCTATATTGTATGCGTTAAGAAGGGAAAGGGTGTAGTTTTTGTTCTGTGAGTTGTGATGGGGTGAATAGAAATTGATTTGTTTATATATGTTATACCATGGTTGTTAGTCTCATAAGGTGAACAGCTCAATGCATTAAGTATAAAAATTATTGAATTTAATGAGCTCATATTATGTAATAAGTGAGAGGCTTAAGCAGTTTCTTTAAACTTTTCCAGAAGAGACATTACTGAAAAGAATAGCATTGGGTGAATTTGGAAATTTGCTAAAATAAATTGGTTACAATGATGTCAACTGATCAAAGAATCTTCAAGTGGAGGCAGGGTGACCTTTCACTGAGGCTTGAGTATCTGTACGTTTGTTGAGGGTAAAAGGATTGGATCTTTATTTCTGATATTTGTAATAAGACTTTCAAATAACTTTGGTGAAGAATGACATTGTGTTCTTTCTTTTGTGTGTAATAAACTTTTACGCTTGTTTTGTCAAAAGTACATTAAAAGCCTCTTGTGAATACATTCAGTAACTGACAGTAAACAAATATCAAAAATAAAACTTGCCATCTGTCAAGCCAGATTTCATTCTGGGATTTTTACTTGTCCAGTATTACCTTCAGCTCCGATCACATCAACAAATACGCTGGTATTTAGAAGAAGAGCAGGGGTAGTCTTCCTAGGGCCCTTTCTAATGTGTATCCCTCAATCAAACCACAAAAAGAAATTGGTCATAATCACATTACCATTTGTGGGAGCTTGCTGTGCAGAAATTGACTGCTACATCTTTTTACATTACAATAGAGACCACACTTTAACTAAGCAGGGACCTTTGTCTGGTTATTTGTTGAAACTGGAGAAATGTTAATGGGATAGTTCAGAAAAGAATAGTTTGAGACATCGAGGAGATATGGTAAGGTATGCATAAACTACTGAACAGGACATGAGAAGGAATTGTAGAATATTAACTTATCTCAATTTTTTATTATTATTCACTCATGGGATGTGGGTATCACTGGCTTGCCCATCCCTAGTTGCCTCTTGAGAAGGTGGGGGTGAGCTGCTTTCTTGAACCGCTGCAGTCCACCTACTGTGGGTTGACCCACAATGCCTTTAGGGAGGGATTCCAGGATTTTGATCCAATTGACAATGAACCAACAAATATATATTTCCAAGTCAGAATGGTGACTGGCTGGGAGAGGAACTTATAGGAGATGGCCTTCCCATGTATCTGGTAAAGCACAGCAGGTCAGGCAGCATCCAGGGAGCAGGAGAATCGATATTTCGGGCATGAGCCCTTCTTCAGGAATGAGGAAAGTATGTCCAGCAGGCTAAGATAAAAGGGGACTTGGGGGGAGGGGTGTTGGAAATGCGATAGGTGGAAGGAGGGATCCCTTGAACTCAGCACCGCCTTCCTAACCTGCAATCACTTCCTGACCTCTCCGGCGCCACCCCCACTCCGGCCTATCACACTCACCTTGACCTCCTTCCACCTATCGCATTTCCAACGCTCTTCCCCCAAGTCCCTCCTCCCTACCTGTTATCTTAGCCTGCTGGACAGACTTTCCTCATTCCTGAAGAAGGGGTCATGCCCGAAACGTCGATTCTCCTGCTCCTTGAATGCTGCCTGACCTGCTACGCTTTTCCAGCAACACATTTTCAGCTCTGATCTTCAGTATCTGCAGTCCTCACTTTTTCCCATTTAACTGCTTCCCTTGTCCATCTGGATAAAAATAATCATGTGTTTGGAAGGTGGTGTCTAAGGAACCTTAGTGAATTTCTGCAGTGCATCATGTAGATGGTACACACTGCTATTACTGACTATCGCTGGTGGAGGGAGTGGATACTTGTGGATGTGGTGCCAATCAAGTGGCTGCTTTGTCTTGGAGGGTGTCAAGTTTCTTGAGTGTTGGGTTGTGTCCATCAGGCAAGTGGGGAGTATTCCATCACACTCCTGACTTGTGTCCTGCAGATGGTGGACAGACTTCAGGAATCAGGTGGTGAGTTACTTGCTGCAGGAACCCTAGCCTCTGATCTACACTTGTATCCATTATATTGATATGGCTGTGTCCAGTTCAGTTTCTGGTCAATGGTAATCTCCAGGATATTGATTGTGGGGGATTCAATGATGGAAATGCTTTTAAATGTCAAAGGATGATGCTTAGATTCTGTCTCATTGGAGATAGTCATTGCCAGACATTTGAATGGGTTACTAGACAATTGGGAGAAAGAGTAAAAAAAAATGTGGTGCATCCAAGGAGCAGGTGAGTCGACATTTCGAGCATTGTCAGCCCAAGCCTGGATATTGTCCAGATCTTGCTAGATTTCAACATGACTGCCTCAGTATCACCCCCAATTTTATCTGCTCTTATTCTGTTTACTAACCTTCCTCCAGGTGGGAAGTTACTGAGAGCCTTTTGCAAATTCAAAACAACACATTCACTGGTCCCCTTTATCAATGTTATCATCCTCGAAAATATTCTAACATGTTTATCAAACATGATTTTTCTTTCGTTAATCTATGTTGATTCTGCCTAATTATGTCATTATTATTTCTGGATATGTTCCCTATATTGTGATAGTTTTTTGAAAGGGAAAAGGACAGATTGTACATGTTTGTCAATCACCATCCTCATGCACAATAATCACGTCTTTATTCATTCATTGAGACTTGCTCTTTAATCTAAAATAGATCATTTCTGAAAGAACTTGTTTCTTTATTGTTCAACAAAGACCCCTGCTCCCACAAAAGGATCAAATATCTTAAGTTAAGAAAACCCTTGAGAAATTGAATCCCAACACAATTTGAAAGAAAGGATTGATCTGAAACTTGCACTGGGTGTACCTAACCGGATACACATTCAACGAAAGGCCTTGATGCAGGGAGTGCGATGACTCATTAAAGGCTGGACATAAAGACAAAGTTCAGTCAATGGGAAACTTAGACTTTCAGATGTGGGTACTGTCACATGGAAATGTAGAAACTGCTTTATAAATCCAGATTCCTGAAAACAGATTGTGACATTTTAGAAACCATTATTGCAGCAACTATGGTTTGTGATTTTACATTTATCGATTATAAAAAAAGTGAAGGAACAACAATTAGAAAATAAGATGTTCTGCTGATTCTTATAATTTTCTTTGGCTAAGTGTTGGTTTAGTTGAGTTTCATGGAGTGTTTCTCTCCATGAGAACTCATCCTCATACCACATCCTCCTAAGCTAACTAACTACCAACACCCTTCTACAGTGTCCCACTCACCTCATTCCACCATTCACCAATCCAGAAGATTCCGGAATGGATGGCATCCCTCATGCTAGTGCCATTTTTAAAAGTCCATTGTGTACCTGGGCAAGCAATGTCAGTCTGAAGTTGCTCTGCATGGCTGCTGATGTTTGTCCCAGAGGTGGCTGGCAAACAGACGGTGGCTGGGTGGGGTGGAGAGTTAATCAGTCCCTGTTTTGTGGACATGGACCTGCTGGACAGGGTAAGGCAGAGGCAGGACATCCTCCTCCCCCAGGACCAGCAGAGGAGGCCCCAAACAGACCCTGCCCAGCTGGTCTGAGGTTGCCACCTACCCTGGGTCACTGCAGTCTCAGTGTCGGGAGGAATGCCCAGCACTATAGGAAGGGGGTCAAAGGCCTTCTACACTCTGCCAGTGCACGTGCCACCACATCCTCTGTGATACCTCGCCCTCACTCTGTCTCTATTACTGCATCCCTCACTCACTCTCACCCACCCCAACCCCCAACACCACTGACCCTGCCTGCCCTCTGCACTGCCCACTCACTCTCTCGGGGCACCCCCCCCCCACCCTGCCAGGCCAACGTTAACAGCTGTGCACCCACTCCCATATCCCATAATACCCATCTCTCCCTCACTCCAGAAGGGAAACTTGCCACGTTGGTGGGGAGGAGTGGGGGGAGCGGGGGTGCAGAAAGGGTCCAGGGGGTTGGTGGCTGCCCGACATTCTCCTCCCTCAGCCCCTTACGTGGAGAGGGTCCTGACTCTACCCACCCTGAGGGGCTGACTGACCATGCCGAGGCCCCTGGACTGGTCTGGGAGGCTGCCCTTGCCTTACTGCACTGGCAGCCCCTGAGTGAAGGCTGTGTCCCTTGCCCTGACGGAGTCCTGCTGCCAACCGTGACAAGCTTCCTGGCTTTGTGCCTGTACTAACCAGCCGAGCAACACAGCAATACTGTCAGCCTGGTGTCTCTGACTGAGGGCCAAGACACTAAACAGCAAGGTAAGGCAGGGATGCAGTGAGCATCGGGATAGGGTCTGAGTGAGTGAGGACTCTGACAGGGAATGAGGATCCCGGAGATGCAGCCTGGGGCAGGCCCTGAGCTGGTGTGGGGGTGTCCCTGGGCACACAGTGTCCTTGCTGCACGGTTACACTGAGAGTTACTGGGGTAGTATTGAAGAGCAGAGTGTCCTGTAAGTGGATCAGAGATGGGCCCTGAGGGTTCATGGAGGCTGGCACATGTTTGTAGGCATTGGTGGTGGGTGGTTGGTTGGTGCCCATGGAGTGTGTTTGCAGATGTTGGTGACCTGTATCCAACATGATGGCTGATTGAGCCAGCAGCTGAGGTGACCAAGTATCCGGTCTGAGCTCCATGACTGGAATTTTCAGCATCTAGTTTGTTCATGAGCAGGTGGTACAATAGGAAGTTGCATATTAATGAGGCAACATGTGCAGTTAATGATGCCCCTGCTGCTCAGTGAGGATCTTGACACCAGGAACATAGCTAAAGATGCGTCAGGTTGACTCTTTCCCGGGATAGAACTCGCTAGACCTCCCCTGTGATTCTGCCACATTTCTCCCAAACCCCACGTCATTCAGGCCCTATAGGATTTTGTCCATCAGTGTGCAATGTGCTGCTGTCCTGAGGATGTAGAAAGGCTCAGAATCCATTTCACAGCGAGCTAAAACTCCCAACAACCCTTTACCCCTCTGTGGGGTGGCATCTTCTGCCAAGCATCAAAATGGTGTTGCAATGGAAAAAGTTTGGAAAATGCTGATTTAATTGAATAATTCAAAGGGCTTAAAGTTTTGAAGTCCTTGAAAAAATCATTCGAAGCATGGCAATAGTGAGAAGGTAATTTCAACTCTTTGAGGATGAAGTAAGAGCAGAGCTAACCTGTGAGCTCTGCACAAACCATGTGGACAGTCATTACCAGAGGGTGGATCAGACTATGATTTCAAGTGCTGCATTGCTGAATCGTTTTAGCATTCATTCATGGGCTGTGGGTATCCCTGTCTCAGCCAAAGTGTGAATGGTTTGATAGGCTATTTTAGAGAGAAGTTAAGGGTCAACCATATTGCTGTGGGTCTGGAGTTCAGTTCCTCACACCAGTCTATGTTCCCTGTTCATACAAACACATGAAAGATGGCACTCAACCACAAGTGGCTCTCATTGACTGTGGGAATGGGCTTTAGTTTGAATCTGTGCCTTCAGAACAGGAATTTATTGAAACAATATAATATGTACCAACAGAATCCAGCTCCTTTACCTTATCTAATATTACAGGTGGCTCGGTGGTTAGCACTGCTGCCTCACAGCGCCAGGAACCCGGGTTCAATTCCTGCCTCAGGCAACTGCCTGTGTGGAGTTTGCACATTCTCCCCGTGTCTGCGTGGATTTCGTCCGGGTGCTCCGGTTTCCTCCCACAGTCCAAAGATGTGCAGATTAAGTGAATTGGCCATGCTAAATTGCCCGTAGTGTTAGGTAGATTGGTAGGGGTAAATGTAGGGGAATGGGTCTGGGTGGGTTGCTGTTCGGAGGGTCAGTGTGGGCTTGTTGGGCCAAAGGGCCTGTTTCCACACTGTAGGGAATCTAATCATAATTACTCTGCCATTTTAACTATGAGCTAATATCAGCAAAAAAGAATGAAATTGAATATTTGATTTTGATAAACCCAGCTTTGAAACAAATTGTGACAAATATGTAAATGTCAAAACCATAAAAAACACAAGTTTAGAGCTATTTTATTGTCAGCAAAATGAAAACCAATTAGCTAGCTTTGGAGTTAATGGTGAATTAAAGAATTCTAGACATGATTTCATAAGGAGAATTCTATAAAAACTCAATCTTTCATCTTATTTCAATAAGTGCTGTGTGTTCTAAGTTATTGAAATGTAAAATCTTTATAGGATGATGAAAACATTCAGAATGCTGTGTTAACTTATGTTTGCCATATGTGCTTTGAATGCAACTTCAAGTTATAAAACCCATTTAAATGCCACAGGGGAGTGGAATGAATTGGCAACCTCTATCAAGATGTCAGTATAGGAATGATTGGTTAAATGGCCTTCTCCTGTGCCACTCCATACTGTGATTCTACAAATTCCATGCAAACCAATTTTCTTACTCTTCTTTGCTTAAAATATATTCAGTCATTCTGCACATTTTAACATGGAATAAAACTATGAAGAAGTTAACAGATGAATAATCTTAACTACATATGAAATAATACACAGCTTTATGATTGTTTGATGGTCCTGATAATCCAGCTACGAAACCTTGCCACAGCTGTGTATACCCCAGGAAACCTTCCATCGCCGCACAGCTTGCCCCAAGACACTATGCCATATACTCTGCCCTTGCAAATCAGCGGGCCACCTGAATCTCCCTGAGAAAAAAAATCAAAATTGCAAATCAGTTAATGGCAGTAATGTAGGAAAGTCTTCACAAAATAACTATAGTTACACCCTCTTTTAATAACACAAACCATTTCCATTGTAAGCACAACTTAATCAATACTAAGTGCAATAGCAAATGCATTTTTGTTGCTCTAAATAATTTTTACAGTACATCGATGAATCAGATTTACTGTTTACTTATTCCAAGTCCATAGATTTTGACATTTGAATCCAATAGAATGAAAAACAGAAATGGATTATGATTTGAAAGGTTAAAGTCTAAACTGCACCTAACCCAACAAAACAACTCTTCACAGAATGTTAACTTAAACATATCATATTTCTATCAGAGAAATCACAGAGCTTAGCTTCAGGGATTAATTGGCTGCTATTCTATCTCACAGTCAATGAAATAATGAAAGAGGAGGGCAATTTTATGATATCAAGTATTTGTTTCACTGCATATGCTTAAAAGCATCATCTGCAGATCAAAACTAGCATAACATTGAGAAATATCAATCTTGTGTTTTGAATTTAATGAACATTGGACGTTAATCTTTTATGGATGCAAATGTGGAAAATAAATTACTATTTCTATAATGATGCAGGGTGGGGGAACAAGCTTTTAAACTGTGTTTTCATTGGCTGAAACCTAAGGCTGTTAACTAACCAATCTAAAACTAAGGATGCAAGTGCTTGATGTTTATGTCGTGAGTAAATCTTTGCTGCAGTTTATCATCCTCATGTCTAGTTCATTGGCTCTCCTTTATTATGTGTCTTATACTGAAAGCTAGTAAGTAATTAGCGATGGCTCCAGAGTAATGTCAAGCCTCAGCAATTAGATGCATCGACAACATGTTACAATGAAAATTCCTAATCAAATATCAAAAAATGTTATAAAATCCTTCATCAACTTTATTGAAACAAAATACTAATCTCTGTTCCCCTGGCTGAGGCTGTGAGTGGGTCAAACAAGTTAGGAAGCTATCAGGCAAAATATGGCCTTGATTCAGTTGGCTCTCCTTGTTCAAGAAAATCACAATATTGCCACAATTTTCCAACCAAACTGGAAAATAGAATGGAGGGAGGAATTCATAAAAATCACAATCACCAGAGTGAATTGTTGGAGCAACGGCTGACTATTGCCCACGTTCTGATGGACTTCATCCTAGCATCTGAAGAAAAATGGCTCGTGAGATTATTGGATGAGGTAAAAACAATGACTGCAGATGCTGGAAACCAGATTCTGGATTAGTGATGCTGGAAGAGCACAGCAGTTCAGACAGCATCTAAGGAGCAGCGAAATCGACATTTCGGGCAAAAGCCCTTCATCAGGAATAAAAGCACAATCCACCCTCCCATCCTGGCACTTTCCCCTGCCATCGCAGGAACTGTAAAACCTGCGCCCACACCTCCTCCCTTACCTCTATCCAAGGCCCTAAAGGAGCCTTCCATATCCATCAAAGTTTTACTTGCATGTCCACTAATATCATTTATTGTATCCGTTGCTCCCGCTGCGGTCTCCTCTACATTGGGGAGACAGGGTGCCTCCTAGCAGAGCACTTTAGGGAACATCTCCGGGACACCCGCACCAATCAAACACACCGCCCCGTGGCCCAACATTTCAACTCCCCCTTCCACTCTGCCGAGGACATGGAGGTCCTGGGCCTCCTTCACCGCCGCTCCCTCACCACCAGACGCCTGGAGGAAGAACGCCTCATCTTCTGCCTTGGAACACTTCAACCCCAGGGCATCAATGTGGACTTCAACAGTTTCCTCATTTCCCCTTCCCCCACCTCACCCTAGTTCCAAACTTCCAGCTCAGCACTGTCCCCATAACTTGTCCAGACTTGTCCTACCTGCCTATCTCCTTTTCCACCTATTCACTCCACCCTCTCCTCCTGACCTATCACCTTCATCCCCTCCCCCACTCACCCATTGTACTCTATGCTACTTTCTCCCCACCCCCACCCTCCTCTAGATTATTGGATGAGTCAGCTTTGATTTTCTAAAGCCTCCTTGATTCAGGGATGGCCCCATTAGATCAGAAGATAGCAAATGTAATTCCTTTGCTCTAAAAGGAAGGGAGACCGAAACTGCCGGCTAGTTAGTTAACATATATCCAATTCAGTATTAAAAGTTATTATTAAATAAATTACAGTAGAACACTTGGATAAGTTCAAAGTGATCAGGTAGAATCAACATGATTTTGTGAAAAGAAAATCATGTTTGACCAACCTATTGGAGTCTTTTGAGGAGGTATTAATACTATAGGTTAAGGGGAACCAGGGGACATCATACAGCCAAAGAGTCAAAGCTTCTTAGCTTTCCAGAAGGCTTTTGTAAAGGTTATTGCAGAAAATAAAAGCTCACGATGCAGGGTGTAGCATATTGACATGGATAGAAAACTGGCTTGCTAACAGCCATCTCTTGTTGGAAAGATGTAACAAGTGGTGTGCCATAGCAGTGAGAAAATGTGTCATTGTCGATTTTGGCCAGAAGAATACAAAAGAAGTATATTATCTAAATGGTGAGAGATTTCAGAGCTCTGAGATGCAGAGGGATCTAGGTGTCCTAGTGTATGGATCACAAAATGTTAGTGAGTAGGTGCAGCAAGTAACTGGGAAAGCTAAAAGAATATGATCACAATGTGAGGAAATCAAATAGTAGGCAAGTTATTTTTCAATAATACAATGAGACTGCATCTGGGGTACTGTATGTAGGATTGATCACCTTTTTTAAAAAAGGACAGAAACACACTGGTAGGAAAACAGAGAAGGTTTACTGGGATAATACCGAAAAAGAGAGGATGTCCTATGAGGAAAAGGTGGTCAGGCTGGGGTTGTATTCATTGGAGGTTAGAAGTGTAAGAGGTGACTTTAATGAAACATAAGAGCTGCGAAAGTATCATGACAGGGTAGATGTGAAGAGGATGTTTCCCCTTCTCTGAGAAACCAGAATTAGGAATCACCATTTAAAGACAGATGAATGATGGGTTTTTTTCCTCTGAGGATCATGATTCTTTGGAATGTTATTCCTGAAAAGGTGATGAAAGCAGAGTCCTTGAATATTCTTAACAGGGATAGGCAGAAATGTGGATTTGAGGTTACAGTCAGAGCAGTTGTAATCTTATTGAATGTGATGAAGGCTCAAGGGGCTGAATGTCCTCCTCCTGCTCTGAATCAATATGTTCAAATGTAACCATGAGTGAACCAACTTGATATTAATAGGCCATGAGTAAATCTACTGTTAATGCCAACTCAGAAACTTAAGACTTTGATGTCCATTGATGGACAGCTTTCTGCCAGTGTATAGTTTTATTGTGAATGAATACTTTCATCACTTTGGGTCTGGGCTGGGTTCAAATCCGTGTCTCTCAGCTGGTGGATTATTGTTCTGACGCACTATATCACTCAGCTATGTCCATGTACCAATCTTAATTTAGAAAACACTCAACTTTGTCAGGCTTATGGTCTTACATTGATTACAGTTCACAGTAGAAGGTACGAATATTCTACATTTTAACCATGCCTTAATGTTGGGTGAAGCATCAGTACCTGGCACGAATCTTTTCCTCCAATTGTGAATCCAGCACAGATCATGTTTGTGGTGATGTTTCCATTGTAAGAGTCTGTGTGATTACACTTTGCATTAGATACAATGGGCACTTGAACTGCCCTCAAAATCCTTGGAATGAACTTTCCACTTGCGCTGACAAAGCCCCACCCAGACACTCGGCATAATGTGTCTGCAGTTAATGATGATTTTTGGCGAGGCAGAGGTACAATCCCAACAAAATAGTTCAGATTTGCAGGTCGTGAAAGCTGTTTAAGAGACATTTAAGAGACATCAGTCAGAAAGAAACATCAAAGCCCAGAATATTTTAATTCTAAGTAACTTTAATATAATCCAGTCTGTCTACATAAAGGACATGACATTTCAGAAATGATGGAACTAACTCAAAAACCAATAGCTGTATAAGGACATACAATATCGTGATTATTGCTAGAATGTGTGAAGGCATTCAAGTAACCCACAACTGAAGAAGAGCTTATGCCCGAAACGTCGATTCTCCTGTTCCTTGGATGCTGCCTGACCTGCTGTGCTTTTCCAGCAACACATTTTCAGCTCACAACTCAATAATGGTCCAGTGTAATTGAACCATCACCAGTTTCTGGATTTCTCACTTGTCAACTGATGCTTTTGTTCTTGTTTTTGCTCCATGTGCTCCAGTGGGAGCAGGGATAGAGATCCACATGGACCCGCTCCGTTTCGGAACTTTTCACCAAGACGCACTCTGCATCTAGAAGCTGAGCCAGGAAGGGTCATCAAGATATTGTCCGTAGAGGTAACATCATTGCCAAGCTCTATCCAATCTCCACATTATCCAGGACTGATAACTGATCTATAGAACTTACTCAACAAACCATTGAGGGAGCTCAATGAATAAATGTTAACGTCACAACCTACCAATCTAAAATCAACCTTAGACAGTTTTTAATAACTGGCAGCTGCACAGAAGAGTCAGATGTGGCGAGCAAATCTTTCCCCTGTGCTTTCCCAATACACCACACCACAATTTACAACAAAACAAACAACATTATTAGCTTTCATCAGGATTGACAAAAGGTCACAGACCTGCTTTTTACCTCCATAGTTGCTGCCTGACCTGCTGAGGATTTCCAGCATTTCCTGTTTCTATTTCCAATTTCCAGCATCTGCAGTATTTTGCTTTTGCATTATTAGAACTTGATTAGGGTGCTATCCAGATTAAAATACCTCCTGGCTCCTTCTCCAAACAATGAAAATTTTCCAAGCCCTCGTTCATGGGAGAGCTACCTAGCATCTCCCAGATTATTTGGATGTTTTAATTCGAGAATGCGGAAAAAAACACCATCTTTAATGAGCCAGGTAAGCTGTGTCTGACACAAGTGTTAATGTATTGGCCCTCCAGGTGGCAGCTTGCATAATCATTCAACCAGAGGTTTTTATTTAATTACTGTCATTCTTTTGTCTGATTTCTTGGACCACCAGCCAAAGAGCTATTATATTCATATTTGTCAAACAGTGTCCTCTTTTTGGCTGCCTTAAGGTAAATAGCTACCATCGTCTCAAAACGGTGCCATCCAGGGAGGTGGTTGCATACATTGTGAGGAGCACCTCTAAAGAAGAAGTAACAGCCGGTTAGTAAAAGTATACTTTATGGGTTTTTTAAAAAAGTTTTAATTGGAAAATCTAATGTAGCAACTCCTTGCAAACTCCTATGTGTCTTATATATTCTTCAAGGGAGGACTTTCAGGTCCAGATTAATAACCAATGTAGATTTATTCAAAAAGAAAATAAACACATTGTGGATGCATCATGTGAGTGTTCAGATTTTCATTCGATGGTGTTCAAGTGACATTATTCATTTTACTGTTAAAGAGTAAAGTCTACAACAAATGACTACATTGTTAAGTCACGGAAAAAACTGCATTGGAACAAAGAGATGCTCCTGGTTTCTCCTTCAGCCCTGGTTTTGGGAGTTGTCACTGACTGCCAAAAGGAGAGATTTACAGATATGGTAATGTTCTTTTAAGTTGAACAACAAAACCAAGGTTGTACAGAAAATCAGGAGAAAAACTTTCTGAAAAGGTTATTTTATTGGGGAGAATGTGTTATGTAGCTTCAGGGATTGATTACAGTGTAAGTAGGTCAATAGAACTGGATACCCATCCCTTCATTTTTGCTAGTTATGGTGGCAGTTTTGCAAGCCCAGTTTCGATATAAATTAAATGATTGTTTAGGTTTGTGTTCAAACCCATTTATCCAACTAAAAAAGGAATTGAGGAATCCTTCATGGGAAACTAGATTTGTAGACAAGTGAACAATATGCACAATTAAGGAAAAAGAAATTAGTATTGATTTTGACATTAGTATTTATTGTTCTGGCAGATACATAATTACAAGTAAGAAGTTATATCTTTGAAAAGTTCTTGGTATTGCAGGAAGAGGTGAAGATACTTCAGCGTTTACTATTTACCGAGGCTCAATACTTACTGATATCTAGGGTTAACATTTACCTTAATCAACATGATGTCTGAATCTTTTCTCTTTGAGTCATATTGAGGATGGGGTATGATCTTTGATGGACGAAACAGTTGTTCAGTACCTTCATATCTAGTTAATGAGTGGTCCCCTGCTACGATTTGTATTGATTCAGCACCACTGTAATGAAGCAGGAATACACAGTTCAGAGGTTGTGCATCAATGTGTTCTCCTTTATTATGTTAAATGGAATAGTTTATATTCAGAATGCCACTAACCCATAATTGCAGTGTGCAGCAGTCAAAACCCACCTCCGGTGGATCAGGGACCCCCCACAGTAATGGGTTCCTCCTGGTCTCCTCAGAGAAACCTGGTATTTGATGGAATGAGGTAACACTGAATAACCACCAACAATCCGCGACCAGCCTTGGGAAAAATTAAAATAAACAATCAAGTTTTATCATTTTATTCTAGCAGGGCCCAAGCAGATATGTTTAATCCACCAATCCCATTACAATCGGACATTGCCAGCTATAAGATGAACGTTTATGTTATGTATTATTCTTTCAGAAGTTTAATTTCTTTGATTGGACATGTTTTGCTGTAAAAAATAAATAATAATTGGGCTGTTAGTGTAGGTGACAACCTTCACAGCTCTCTTGAGTTGATAAGACACGTCCTAAGTTTCAGAAAATAAAATGACACAAAAAATTCAGGTTAATAGCTTCTGCTTTCAAAGCAATCCCAATTGAAGATAGAAAGTAAACAGCAATCAAGTCTCAGACATGACTTAAAGTCAGGAAAGTTCAAAGTTAATGTGCAAGCACTTACCAAATGCTCCAGGCAGTTTTGGGAAGAACAGCAACAAGATATAAATATGGGAGACATTCATTTTTATGGATATAGAAGGATCAAACTCCCACCAGCAGAGTAAAACTGAGCTCACTGACTGGGAAAAGCAAAGAAATGTTAGCTTAGTAAGTGTTCTTTTATTCTGAGTTTCCCCCGGCAGGTTCCTTTGTAACACTAGATATTGTAATTGGGTTTAAATGGGAATCTGTAAAACTGCAATCAAGCATTAACAACATGTATCAGATTTAACTGTAATTCTCTGCTTGAGGTGAAATAAATAATGTTTTGAATCACTTCAGCGTAGTAAACGCTGCTTCATTTTGGCCACAACCTGTCTATTTCAGCATGTTAAATGTTTAAAGTAATCTTTCATGCTTCTAAACTTTGCTAGATAAGAATATCTACTGTTGAAAGAATGGCTTTGCTTACAGGAAAAATGCAAACTTTCACAGAGTCATTCAGTACAGAAACAGACCCTTCAGTCCAACTCATCCATGCCAATCAGACATCCCAATCCGACCTAGTTCTATTTGCCAGCATTTGACTGTTTCAATTGGCTCAAAAGGGTATCAATCGAAGGTTAAAAAGTGTTTTGCTTTTGAGCTATATTTGTCTGATATTACTGAATAAATCAAGTTTAAGAACTTTCCTGTGGTGCTAGAAAACAGATGCTTTTTAGCAAGTTCATTTAAAAATAAATCAGTGGCAGATTTCACAATTTCCTGCTGTTCACATTCAACAATGAATCCCACTTCTCAACTAATGTGGCCCAGAAAATTACACAACCCAGGAAATAGTCCATTTGAGCTAATGCCAGAAATCACTATGGCTACAAGCTTCCCCAGTTGTAATGCAAATTTAGTTTATTTTAAGCTGATCAGTTATTACTAAGTTCAGGAAAGTAGGATACAACAGCACAAAAAAGGTCATCTTTGCAAACTGAAATTTGGGAGAAATGCACTCTTTGCAAAATGTTGACTTGATGCAGGAAGTTATGATCAGACCAATTGAGGTCAAGGTGCAGAAGGTGCCCAATTCAACTTTGAGAATAACAAATGAGCTGATATTTTAACGAATATGCTCATAGTTACCACGGGAATTTAGTCTCACAAATGAGTTGGACTGCATCTATGTATGAGAGAGCAAATCAGGGAAAGAGAGAGAGAGAGAAAAGCACTGATATCAGCAGCCAAATTAGGTCTCAAGATCTCAAGGTAGATTGTAAGTGAAGTGTCTTGTTTAGTGAATATTGCCATTAGTAAAGACCAGTCAATGCACAGCCAGTTTGAGGAAGTGCCTGAGTTCGACAATTGAGGATAATCCTGGTTTGACCCTCTGTGTTGGTTAACAAGAGTTTAACATTCAGGGCATCTGCACTACATTTGATCCAATGTTAATGTTTCAACAGACAGATGGTCAGTGCTGAGGGAGCACCTCACTGTCAGAGGGTCAGTGCTGAGGGAGTGCCGCACTGTCAGAGGGTCAGTGCTGAGGGAGCACTGCACTGTCAGAGGGTCAGTGCTGAGGGAGCACTGCACTGTCAGAGGGTCAGTGCTGAGGGAGTGCCACACTGTCAGAGGGTCAGTGCTGAGGGAGTGCCACGTTGTTGGAGGGTCAATACTGAAGGAACACAGCACTGTCGGAGGGTCAGTGCTGAGGGAGTGCTGCACTGTTTGAGATGTCATCTTATATATGAAATGTAAAGATCTATCAGCCACAAAGCCCTTCCAAAATTTAACCTTCTGACTTAGAAAGAGTGTAAAGCTCCTGAAAAGAGCGCTTTGGTTGTGAATTATAAAAAATGATGCCTCTATAATTTTGGGCTATTGACTTACTGCTATCATTACAGGGTAAAGGTAAACCTCAGGGATGATCAAATCATCTCACAAATTGATCAAATTTAAACTGATTAGTAAACTTTTCATCAGTCTCTTGTATTATACAGAAACAAATAATGTGTATGAGCATAATATTTCAACATTTTGTCTAAGCTGTTTTCCAATTTAATCTTTCATGTAACAGAATATCACTATTAATTCCCCTTTCACAGAGAATGACCTTTACAGCACCTTTGGCTATTTTTAACCTATTTTCTTTAATATTCTCTCTCCTTTCCTGAGGGCAGTGAGTTATACTGAGATACAGCTCTCTGAAGTGCAGTGAATCTCTGTCACCTCGGTCACAAAGAGCAAAGAAAATTACAGCACAGGAACAGGCCCTTCGGCCCTCCAAGCCTGCACTACCCAGATTCTCTTCCTAAACCTGTCACCTATTTTCTAAAGATCTGTATCCCTCTGCTCCCTGCCCATCTGTCGAGATACATCTTAAATGACGCTACTGTGCCTGCCTCCACTGGCAACGCATTACAGGCACCCACCACCTTCTGCGTAAAGAACTTTCAATGTTTGTTTCCCTGAAACTTGTCCCCTCTCACCTTGAACTTACGACCCCTAGTAATTGAGTCCCCACTCTGGGGGAAAAAGCTTCTTGCTATCCACCTTGTCTATAACTCTCATGATTTTGGAGGCCTCAATCAGGTCTCCCCCCCCCCCCCCACCCCCAACCTTCATCTTTCTAATGTAAATAATCCTAATCTATTCAACCTCTCTTCATAACTAGTGCCCTCCACCTCAGGCAACATCCTGATGAGCCTCCTTTGCACCCTCTCCAAAGCATCCACATCCTTTTGGTAATGTGGTGACCAGAACTGGATGCAGTATTCCAAATATGGCCGAGGCAATGTCTTATTCAACTGTACATGACCTGCCACCTCTTGTACTCAATACCCCGTCCGATGAAGGAAAGCATGCCGTATGCCTTCTTGACCACTCTACTGACCTGCATTGCCACCTTCAGGGAACAATGGACCTGAACACCCAGATCTCTCTGTACATCAATTCTCCCCATGGCTTTTCCATTTACTGTATAGTTCACTCTAGATTGGATCTTCCAAAATGCATCAGCTCGCATTTGCCCAAATTGAACTCCACCTGCCATATCTCTGCCCAACTCTCCAATCTATCCATATTCTGCTGCATTCTCTGACAGTCCCTTCACTATCTGCTACTCCACCAATCTGTGTCATCTGCAAACTTGCTACTCAGACCACCTATGTCTTCCTACAGATCATTTATGTATATCACAAACAACAATGGTCCCAGCACGGATCACTGTGGAATGCCACTGGTCACAGTTCCCCATTTGGAGAAATCCCCTTCCACAATTACTCTCTGTCTCCCATTGCCCAGCCAATTCTTTATCCACTTAGCTAGTATACCCTGGACCCCATGCGACTTCACTTTCTCCATCAGCCTCCATCAACCTTATCAAATGCCTTACTGAAGTCCATGTATATGACATCTACAGCCCTTCCCTCATCAATAAACTTTGTCACTTCTTCAAAGAATTCTATTAAGTTGCCAAGACATAACCTTCCCTTCATAAAACCATGTTCCCTATCACTGATAAGCCTATTTTCTTCCAAATGAGAATAGATACTATCTCAAAAATTGCTAATGGATCTTATTCCTTGGTATCTTCTCCAGCAGCTTCCCTGCCACTGATGTCAGGCTCACACATCTATAATTGCCTGGATTATCCCTGCTACCCTTTTTAAACAAGGGGACAACATTAGCAATGCTCCAGTCCTCCAGGATCTCACCCATGTTTAAGGATGCAGCAAAGATATCTATTAAGGCCCCAGTTATTTCTTCTCTTGCTTCCCTCAGTAACCTGGGATAGATTCCATCTGGGCCTGGGGACTTGTCCACCTTAATGCCTTTTAGAATACCGGACACTTCCTCCCTCTTTATGCCAAACATCTCTCCCTAACCTCAACATTGGCCATGTCCCTCTCCTCTGTGAATACCGATGCAAAGTATTTGTTCAGAATCTCACACATAACTTCCTTCCTTTGTCCTTGAGTCGGCCAACCTTTTCTCTAGTTACCCTTCTGCACCTTACATATGAATAAAAGGTTTTGAGATTTTCATTAACCCAGTTTGCTAAAGGTATCTCATGATCCCTTTTATCCCTCTTAATTCCTTGTTTCAGATTGGTCCTCCATTCCCAATATTCTTCCAAAGCTTCATCTGTCTTCAGTTGCCTAGACCTTATGTACTCTTACTTTCTCCTCTTAGCTATTCTCACAACTTCACCTGTCATCCATGGTTCCCTAATCTTGCCATTTCTATCCATCATTTTCACAGGAGCATGTCTCTCCTGCACTCTCATCAATCTTCTCTTTAAAAGCCTCTCACACATCAAATGTGGATTTACCTTCAAACAGCTGTATCCAATCTACGTTCCCCAGCTCCTGCCGAATATTGGTATAGTTGGCCTTCCCCCAATTTCGCACTCTTCCTTTAGAACCACTCTTGTCTATGTCCATGAGTATTCTAATACCTTTGAAATTGTATTCACTATTTCCAAAGTAATCCCCTACTGAAACTTCAACCACCTGGCCGGACTCATTCCCCAACACCAGATCCAGTATGGCCCCTTCCCGAGTTGGACAATTTTCATGCTGCTCCAGAAAACCCTCCTGGATGCTCCTTACAAATTCTGCTCCTTCTATATCTCGAACACTAAGTGAATCCCAGTCAATGTTGGGAAAATTAAAATCCCCCATCACCTGTTACCCCTACATCTTTCCATAATCTGTTCATATATTTGTGCCTGTATCTCACACTCGCTGTTGGGAAGCCCATAGTAAGCCCCAACATTGTCATTGCACCCTTCCTATTTCTGAGCTGTGATCATATTGCCTCAACCAAGTCTCAGTAATAGCAATAACATCATACTCCCAGGTACTAATCCAAGCCCTAAGTTAATCTGCCTTACCTACTACACTTCTCGCATTAAAACAAATGCACCTCAAACCACCAGTCCCTCTGCATTCATCCTCCACTTCCTACCTACTCTTCTCCTTACTCATGCTGACTTCATTATCTAGTTCCTTACAGGCTTTAGTTACTATATCCTTACTGTCCACTAACTTCCTCATTTGATTCACATCCCCCTGCCACATTAGTTTAAACCCTCCCCAACAGCGTTAACAAAAGCACCCTTAGGACATTGGTTCCGGTCTGGCCCAGGTGTAGATCATCCAATTTGTAACAGTCCCACCTCCCCCAGAACTGGTCCCAATGTCCCAAAGATCTGAACCCCTTCCTCCTGCATCATCTCTCAAGCCACGCATTCATCCTGCATATTCTTTCATTTCTACTGTGACTAGCACATGGCACTAGTAGCAATCCTGAGATTACTACCTTTGAGACCTTATTTTTTAACTTGGCTCCTAACTCCCTAAATTCTGCTTGTAGCGCATCATCCCATTTTTTACCTATATCATTGGTGCCTATATGCACCACGACAACTGGCTGTTGACATTCTTATGCCTGAGACTGGGCAGTGAGTGTCAGTGAGATAGTGTACTCACAAAGGGCTCACCAGACAGCAACCAACAGGAAAAGCCGTGGCTGACTGTCGACCCCTCCCTAGCTCAGGGCTATTGGAGACAAATGTAGCTCATTGATATTTTTGTCGCTTTATTGTCTAGTGATTGTTGGTAACCGCAGCTGCCAATGGCCAGGGAAGATTCATGTTCACAGCAATTTGCCGGCTGATCTAAAATGTGCAGTCAGGTCAGAATTATGACAAGTGGCTGGCAATGGCCTAGATTCTGTAACCAGGCAGTTAAAGTAACTTTGTCAAAAGACAACTCATTTGACTAATCCTCTCCTGCTCTTGCATAGTTGCATAACTTGCTGAGAAACCAGTCTTATTTTGTGTGTTCATCAACGTTTCTCTCTTTCCAAAACTTGACCCTTTTTTTTTTCAAAAAGTAATCAACCTGTATTCTTCTGGGGTGCTGTGGTTAATGACAATCAAATATGATTAATGAAAGAGGTCAAGATAATGATACACTGTGATGACATTTTATTCAGCCTTGTCAGTGAAATAATTAAATTTTGTACTAAAATATATCTTAGTTTCTGGGTTAGAAATGTAGAAACTGATGTATTGCTATATTTGAACCGATAAACATTGGCCATGTTGTCAGACTTCCAGTCAAATCTCCACTGAGTTTGAAATTCCTTCATGCATTTTTAATTCTTCAGGTTTTTGCTGTGTGTTATGGTTGAAATTGTCTTGTAAATCAAAATCTCAAGCAACAATAATTTGTTACAGTAAAAATTATGCATTTGTCACTGTTTTGCAGCTTTATTACAGATGCAATCTGCTCTGTGGCTTATTTTTCCAGAAATAATAAAATGGAGTTGGATTTCTCCCTTAACACTTGGTGATAAAAGACGTAACTCTAGAATTAGTTCAGAAAATTCTATATGTACGAAGAACCAATTGTACTCTTTTTGCCCTCAGGCATGCTCATGAGAATATCTACAATAGGATTACTTTGGTAATGCTTCAGTGTAATATTACAGGCATATATAATGAAAAGAATTATGGAACTTGTCAGTTTTAGTTTAAACTAACAAATAAAGCAGATCAAAGGGTGAAGATTGTGGGGTTATATGTTATTCATCCTTTCCTGAAGGTATGTATAGCTCATAACAAACATAAAAGTCATCGAATGTTTTTTAAAATCTAAAATTTGTTGGCATAAAGGTTAATTTAATATAATTTAATAATACACTAATATGTCTGCTCACAGAAAAGAAATTTAATGTAAGCCAAATCTGATTTGTTATTCATTTCCAATTTGTTTTCTCAGGAATGGTGGGATCTTACTGGGTACTTAATATTCAGAAATTAAATGACTCTTATGTTTCTTGTTGGATAGAAAGTGAAGATTTTAAAATTGTTTGGGGATGTAGAGGGATTTTATTTTTATTTAATGTTTCATGAATCCATTGTTATTTAATGTACCATTTTTTTCTCTCCCCTCCCCTCAGGAAGGTGGTACTGTTTCGCTGCTGGACAGGTTTGTGGGCACTCTGTAACCTTCTGAACTTTTTCCAAGGTACAGCTGTCCACATGTCTCTCAGTGAGTTAGGCAAATTATTCCATCATGTGGGGAAGATACCTACATTCCCAGTAAAAACTACTGTGTAGAGAACAGCCAACTGGAAAACTTCTATTCTCTTTCCCCCATCTTATTCCAATTAAAATAATTCTGCTGCCTCACCAACCTTACCTTAAACAACAACTGATTGGTCTGTATGACTCAACTCACCTCAGGGGAAACTCAGTTAGCTATTGGTGAATCTAGTTGAGTTTTAGCTAATAAGCTAAACGTGTGAGCAACTAAATGTTTCTGTTTTGTGTGTGTCACAGATATTACAGAATGGCAACCCTTCTATATCTGAAGCTGTTGGTGTTATTGAGCATTGCACAAGGTAAGGTGAGAGTCAGCTCATGAAAGTTATGATATGAATAACACTTTGGACTTAGTAAAAACTATAGAGTAAAACTCATAATGGGTTTCATAAAAATTGAATGGTTTTGCCTTTTGCAACTGAATTCATTGAAATTGTATTTTACTTCAATGATTGTTTCCCCATTTGATCTTTGAAATGAAAATTTTATTTTATATACAATAATATTTCAGGGATTAGAATTTTAGAGGCAGACAGATCTAGTAAATTCTGTGAAGAATTCTTTAAGCTCAGAATGTAAATTTGGGAAGGTGACCTTGATGCAGCAGTTCCAAAAATGCATGTGTTTGCAGGAGAGTGCCTGGAAGAACCTCTGACATATTAAAGGATAAAATGCTTATAATGTTGGAGTAATGACAAGATGGGTAAACCCATTAAGGCAATTAGTTTGGCTTGAAATTCTAAACAGAAGATTCAAAGTATTAGCTCAGAAGAATCAGGAGTTGAGTTCAGAAGCAAGTTTTAGTTTTCAGGAGCAGCAAGATTTTCAGTCAGGACACGTCACTTCAGAAGTGTTTCTGGTTTGATGAGCTTCAAGCGACAGAGTTTTGATAGAAATTGTCAAGTTGCTAGGACTGAGAAAGTTAAGGCCATCAGGATTGTGACAGTTTCATGCCAATGGATTCGGAAAGGAATCATAAAATCAAAGTTTCAACAGCCAAGCGAAAGAGACTGGAAAACCTAAGTTAAATAAAGATGTAAAAGCTGAGCTAGAAGTAATATTTCTCTGGGATTGAGTCTCTGCAATAGATGTTGGGGAAATAGGTTGAAATTTTCTATTGATGTTTGTGTTAAGATCTTTCTAGCTGCAGAAGTCACTGTCATGCATGGACTGTGGAGGTCCATGAATGGAAAAAAGAATTTGAGGGACTATTGCTAACCACGAAAGTAACCAAATGCAATAATTACAGTCACAGAGTCGAGAGTCAGTACAAATATAATCTATCAAGCCAGATTTCATTCCTCTTTGTGATTTGTCCAGTATTTGTTGGGACCAGAAAAAACCTTCCTTTTAAAGGTGCTGGTGCCTATCAGAACATGTATCTGAGAGCAACATGCCAGATTCCCCTCCTCCCCAACTGCCCATTCTTCATCTACTTACAACTCAGTAATAAAGTTGTGCAAGGTAAAAACAATGACTGCAGATGCTGGAAACCAGATTCTGGATCAATGGTGCTGGAAGAGCACAGCAATTCAGGCAGCATCGAGGAGCTTCAGCAAAATCGACATTTCGGGCAAAAGCCCTTCATCAGGAATAAAGCAAATTGACTGAGGTTGGTGGGTTGCATTGTTTCCATTCCAGTTCACTCCCACACTGATCATGGCATCTTTATGTTTGTTACGTTGGTGAAATCATCAATGATATAGGACTCAGACAGTGTCAGCATCAGTGAACATTCTTTTAAAAAGTCACTTCTTTGTGAAAAACAAACTTCCTCAAATAAAGGTGCAAAAATGATTCACAAATAGTTTTGGATAAGGCAAGTGCATGTAGCCACTCCCTAAAAAATTAACATACTCGCAGGTGTATAAGTGTGAGGAGAATTTTTTTTAAAATGAGAAATCTGCAAAGTTCTAATTTAAAATTGTGTGGCCAAATAATATTTAAACTGGTGAAAAAAAGAGATGTCATGGGATTGTCCAAAATTTTGTTTTGATTCCAAAGTTATTCTGTGCACACACTGGCTGCTGGCACAGGGATGTATCTGGCTGAATTCCCTTTGCTATAGATGGTGGAGTAGATTCCAAGGAATCCTTTCCAGGAATCCTCCATGACTGGCTAAAATGACTCACTGCTGGTTTTGCACAAGGAGTTACAAAGAAAGAAAGTGGGTCTTGCTCTCAGGCAGGTCTCAAATATTCCCAAAAAAACTGCAATTGGCTTATTCCTCCCATAATTGGGCCATGTGTCTGTCTCTGAGAGTTCTCCAGATTGTATGACTCCATCCGAGCTCCCTGTTCCTTACAGATGCAACAATGTTGAGGGTATAAGGGGAGAGTTGGCTGTGCTGGATTGGAGATATATTGAAATATTTGATGATAGTCAGGCAATAATTAGCATTTTAAGAACAACAACAAGATCCACAACAAATGTACATTCCTCTAAAGCCCAGACAGACAAAGGGAAAGATGAATTAACTGCTGTTCAGAAAAAAGTTGAAGATTGTATTAGATCAAAGGAATTATCTTCTAAGGATACCAGAAATAGGAGGATTTGGAGCAAATTAGAACCCAGCAAAAGCTGACCATAAAACTTATGAAGAAAGAGAAATGAGAATATTATTTCAAAGGGAAAAGATTAGCAAGAACAATGTGTATCCATTACATATCGGAGCAGGAGAGCTCAGACTGGAGAAGCTCATAGAAGAAGGTACAGAAAAGCTCCTAGAAAAACTAAAGAGGAGAGATGAGGAAACTGATGAAGTCAACATTGATGCTGTGCGTTTGGAGGATCCCAAAGTGGAAGATGAGGTGTTCTTCCTCCAGGCATTGGATGGTTAGGATTTGGCAGTGGAGGAGGCCCAAGACTTGCATGTCCTTAACAGAGTAGGAGGGGGAGTTGAAATGGTCAACCACAGGGCGGTGGGGTTGATTGGTGCGTGTGTCCCTGAACCGCTCCGTCAGTTGCCATCCTGTCTCCCCAATGTAGAGCCGACTACATTGAGAGCAACGAAAATAATAGATGAGGTGTTTGGATGTGCAGGAAAATCTCTGCTGGAGGGGGAAGGATCCTATGGGGCCTTGGATCGGAGGTGATGGTGGGAAATGTGGATGCAGGTTTTACACCTCTTGTGGTGACAGGGGAAGGTATCAGGGTTGGAGAGTGGGTTGGTGAGGGAATCACAAAGGGAATGGTCTCTGCAGAATGTAGATGGGGTGAGGTGGGAAATATAACTCTGGTGGTGAGGTCTGACTGTAGGTGGCAGAAATGGCAGAGGATCATGTATTGTATCCAGAGGTTGGTGGGATGGAACATGAGCACCAGGAGGTTCAATTCTTGCTGCGGTTGGAGGAGTGGGGTTTAAGGGCGGAGTTGCGGGACGTAGCGGAGATGCACTGGAGGGCATCATCGACCACGTGCGAAGGGACCTAGTGGTCCCTGAGAAAGGAGGCCATCTGGCATATTCTGGAGTGGAATTGCTCCTCCTGGGAGCAGATGCAGCACAGTTGGAGGAATTGGGTGTAAAGGATAGCGTTTTTACTGGAGGGGGATAGGAGAAGGTGGAGTCCAGGTAGCTGTGAGAGTCGGTGGGTTTGAAATAGACGTCTGCGTTGAGTCAGTTGCCAGAGGGAATCCTGAGGGACAGGATGTACATGTAATTGGAAAGACAAGGACTGATTAAGGATAGTCAGCATGGCTTTGTGCGTGGGAAATCACGTCTCACAAACTTGATTGAGTTTTTTGAAGAAGTAACAAAGAAGATTGATGAGGGCAGAGCAGTAGATGTGATCTATAGGGACTTCAGTAAGGCATTCGACAAGGTTCCCCATGGGAGACTGATTAGCAAGGTTAGATCTCATGGAATACAGGGAGAACTAGCCATTTGGATACAAAACTGGCTCAAAGATAGAAGACAGAGGGTGGTGGTGGAGGATTGTTTTTCAGACTGGAGGCCTGTGACCAGTGGAGTGCCACAAGGATTGGTGCTGGGTCCTCTACTTTTTGTCATTTACATAAATGATTTGGATATGAGCATAAGAGGTACAGTTAGTAAGTTTGCAGATGACACCAAAATTGGAGGTAGGAGAAAGTGAGGACTGCAAATGCTGGAGACCAGAGTTGAAAAGTGTGGTGCTGGAAAAATACAGCAGACCAGGCAGCATCTGAGGAGCAGGAGAGTTGATGTTTTGGGCATAAGCCCTTCTTCAGGAATCTTCAGGATTCCTGAAGAAGGACTTATGCCCGAAACGTCGATTCTCCTGCTCCTCGGATGCTGCCTGGCTTGCTGTGTTTTTCCAGCACCACACCCCAAAATTGGAGGTGTAGTGGACAGCGAAGAGGGTTACCTCAGAATACAACAGGATCTTGACCAGATGGGCCATTGAGCAGAGAAGTGGCAGATGGAGTTTAATTCAGACAAATGCGAGATGTTGCATTTTGGGAAAGCAAATCTTAGCAGGACCTGCACACTTAATGGTAAGTTCCTCGGGAGTGTTGCTGAACTAAGAGACCTTGGAGTGCAGGTTCGTAGCTCCTTGAAAGTGGAGTTGCAGGATAGTGAAGAAGGTGTTTGGAATGCTTTTTTTTATTGGTCAGAGTATTGAGTAGAGGAGTTGGGAGGTCATGTTGCGGCTGTACAGGACATTGGTTAGGCCACTGTTGGAATATTTCATGCAATTCTGGTCTCCTTCCTATCGGAAAGATGTTGTGAAACTTGAAACGATTCAGAAAAGATTTACAAGGATGTTGCCAGGGTTGGAAGATTTGAGCTATAGGGAGAGGCTGAATAGGCTGGGGCTGTTTTCCCTGGAGCATCAGAGGCTGAGGGGTGACCTTATAGAGATTTACAAAATTATGAGGAGCATGGATAGGGTAAGTAGGCAAAGTCTTTTCCCTGGGGTTGAAGAGTCCAGAACAAGAGGGCATAGGTTTAGGGTGAGAGGGGAAAGATATAAAAGAGACCTAAGGGGCAATTTGTTCACACAGAGGGTGGTACGTGTATGGAATGAGCTGCCAGAGGAAGTGGTGCAGGCTGGTACAATTGCAACATTTAAGAGACATTTGGATGGGTATATGAATAGGAAGGGTTTGGAGGGATATGGGCCGAGTGCTAGCAGGTGGGACTAGATTGGGTTGGGATATCTGGTCGGCATGGATGGGTGGGACCGAAGGGTCTGTTTCCATGCTGTACATCTCTATGACTCTATAACTGGAGGTGGAAAGGTCCAGGAAGGAGAGGGTGATGTCTGAGATGGGTTCAGGTGAACTTGAGGTCAGGGTGGAAAGTGCTAGCGAAGTTGAGGAACTGTTCAACCTCCTCGTGGGAGCACGAGGTCGAGCCAAGACAGTCATTGATGTAGCGGAGGAAAAGGTAGGGAATGGTGCCAGCATAAGTGCGGAAGATGGACTGTTCCATGTACCTGACAAAGAGGCAGGGATAGCTGGGACCCATATGGGTGCCCATGGCTACCCCTTTGGTCTGAAGGAAGTGGGAGGATTGGAAGGATTTATCAGGCTAGTGTAATTCAGTTTCTGGTTAATGATAACCTCTAGGATATTGATGGAGGAGAGGAGGTGCGAATTCACTTATAGTGATGACATTGAATGCTACGGGGTGATGGTTAGAAAATGTAACAAAATTAAAGTGAGTGCTGGCCCTGTGAGTGTGAAGTAACAGGTGGAAGATGGTGGCATTTACCCTTAAAGGGAGTAGATTATCGACCATCTTGCTGCAGTAATGATCTGCCTGGCTCTATTGGTTTGGTCACCTTTGGCAATCACCAGGAAATGGACTGTCTTCCTCTCCATCGTCTTGTCCACCAGCATCTCCAATCTCAATTCTGGAAGTGCAGAACCAACTCATCTTTTCTCTGAGACATGTTTATGATTGAGGACCACAGTGTGAGGGTCACTCCTGTTTCCAGCATCTCCAACTCTTTCATCACAAGATTCAATAAGAAACACATTCAATGTCTTGCTCACAAAATTAATGAGGAGAACAGCAGAAGATAGTGTGAGGAAATTCATCCAGGCCATGGGAGACCACCAGACTCTTACTGCAAATGCGGAAATTCTTCCCCTGAGAGTTGGAAAGGGAAGTGGACTCTCTTTCAGAGAGTCAGTACAAACATAATGGCTGTAAACGTCTATATTCCATCACTTGCTGCTGCTGTAGATTACAATGGAGCTTCCACTGGTTGGATATCCAGATTTTCCAGATGTGCTGAGGGTTACACAAATTAGGCTGTTGAAGACAGCCAGTTTCCTGGGAGTTGATTTGTATTGTGATGCTGAAAAGAACATTATTAGAATAATGAAGCTTCTTAACCATCAACAGGAGCCTCATGACCACAACACTTATCTTCTACAACTCTTTCCACACACAACTTCATAAAGTTTCAAGTGTCACATTAAATTTCTCAAAACACTGTGTAGAAACTGAGGCAGTATTTTATATTGACCACAAAAAAATTCATGGACAGAAAATGGAGATGTGAGAGTCAACACTTGCCGTCACTTTGTATCCGTTAAAAGTCACATTTTTAATTACAACAGGCAGGAAAGGCACTTCTGCTATTTTTTGGTGATTTGTTTAAATTTTTTTATCATCTTTGTTGAGACCTATTCTGTGTTGTTTAAATTTGAATGCAGTTTCACTGATCAGAATAAGATGAAAAATTGTCAATCTTCACTAATGACCTTTTCTTAAATGGTGAACATACTGATGGGGCTTCCTTTTTTATATATCCAAAAGTGCTCTTGCACACAACTGATTTTGTTTTATTCTTCCATCACCTGTAGTATTTTAGAAGAAAATAGAAGAATCATAAAATCCCTTCAGTATGGAAGCAGGCTATTCAGCCCATTGAGTGCTCCAAACAGCATTCCAACCAGACTTACCTCTTTACCCTATCCCTGTAACCCTGCATTTCCCATAGCTAACCCAGCTACCCTGCACATCCCTGGACACTATGGGTAATTTAGCATGGCCAACCTGCACACCTTTGGACTGTGGGAGGAAACTGGAGCACCCGGAGGAAACCCACACAGACACGAGGAGAATGGGCAAACTCCGCACAGATAGTCACCCAAGAGTGGAATTAAACCCACGTCCCTGGTGCTGTGAGGCAGCAGGTGCTAACCATTGAAGGAGACATAGGGAGATGAGAGGGGGATAAATCATAATGGAGTTGGAGGGAACGGCCTTCCAATTTTATTTCTTTTATTAACATATTTTTTTCCTAATCAACCTGTTCAGAGATGTTATTACACAGCTTCGGAGCAGGTGGGACTTGCACTTTGGTCTCTCAGTCCAGGCGAAGGGATATATCATACCACCCCAAATGGGTTAGTTTTCAGATTTCGATCACAAACGTATTATGTGAATTGCACCCTTCATCAGTCATTCATTAATGTTACAATTCAGCAAATGTTAATAAAACTGACAGAAAAGTTGTCAGCAGAATGGGTGTAGCAACAAAAGTAATTTAACTAGCCAATTAAATCCCCCACAAAAAACTCAAACCCATAATATTTTAGTCTTTTAATTGACAGTAAATAACAGAATGGAGGCTCAGGATCTAAACCGCAGCTGAGTGGAAATGAGGAAATTAACCTAATTATCTAACCAGCAATTAAATTTTGCTTTCACTCCAATTTGTTTCAGTTTTTCTATCAATTTTCAAAACAGTATTGAGTCAGTCATCCTCACTGGATGTTCAAGTCAGGTGACACAGTCCAAACTGACTCTGAGGACTGGGCCATAGTGCAGCCTTGCCCTGTCTCCCAGTGTACCTCATATCCCCTCCTCACTGCTCAGTGACCACTCCCCTTGTTCTGTGCCCTTTCTCTATTTCTCCAGTGTTCTTCCTGTTAATATTCTCCGTTGTCACTGACTGTCCACCAGTCATCCTGTGGAATCCAGAGTTGTTTATTTCCTCTATCTGCACATTCCCTCTGCCCTCTCTCTATCTACTTTGACAGAAATCACACAAAACCAGGTTAAAGTGCTACCGGTTTATTTGAAACTGCAAGGTTTCAGAGCCCCCGCTCCTTCATCAGGCAGCCAGTGAGAGAGAATACACTGGACACAGAATTTATAAGTAAAAGATCAAAGGGTCTTGATCTTTGTGAATGTATTGAACAAACTTAGATGGTTATTAAGTCTTTAATCAGTTAGAATGGAGGTACAAGTTTTGATCGATTAATCTGTAAATCCCAGAAATTCTTTCAATTCACTGCCCCAAGGTAACTTCAGATTTTATCAGAATAAAGTAGTGCCAGAAGACTGGAGGATAGCAAATGTGGTTCCCTTGTTCAAGAAGGGGAGTAGGGATAACCCTAGTAACTATAGGCCGGTGAGTCTCACTTCTGTTGTGGGCAAAGTCTTAGAGAGAATTGTAAGGGATAGGATTTATGAACATCTGGATAGGAATAATGTGATCAAGGATAGTCAGCATGGTTTTGTGAAGGGCAGGTCGTGCCTCACAAACCTTATTGAATTCTTTGAGAAGGTGACTAAGGAGGTGGACGAGGGGAAAGCGGTAGATGTGGTGTATGTGGATTTTAGTAAGGTGTTTGATAAGGTTCCCCATGGTAGACTACTGCAAAAAATACGGAGATATGGCATTGAGGGTGAGTTGGAGATTTGGATTAGGAGTTGGCTGGCTGGAAGAAGACAGAGGGTAGTAGTTGATGGCAAAGGTTCATCTTGGAGTGCCGTTACTAGCGGTGTTCCGCAAGGATCTGTTTTGGGACCATTGCTGTTTGTCATTTTTATAAATGACCTGGAGGAGGGGTTAGAAGGTTGGGTGAGTAAGTTTGCGGATGATACAAAAGTCGGAGGAGTTGTAGACAGTGAGGAAGGATGTGGCAGGTTACAGCGGGATATAGATAAGCTGCAGAACTGGGCAGAAAGGTGGCAAATGGAGTTCAATGTAGCTAAGTGTGAGGTGATTCACTTTGGTAAGAGTAATAAAAAGATGGGGTACTGGGCTAATGGTCGGATACTTGGTAGTGTGGATGAGCAGAGGGATCTTGGTGTCTATGTACACAGATCTTTGAAAGTTGCCACCCAGGTAAATAGTGCGGTGAAGAAGGCATATGGCGTACTGGCTTTTATTGGTAGAGGAACTGAGTTCCGGAGTACTGAGGTCATGTTGCAGTTGTATAAAACTCTGGTGCGGCCGCATCTGGAGTATAGTGTGCAGTTTTGGTCGCCATATTATAGGAAGGATGTGGAGACACTGGAACGGGTGCAGAGGAGGTTTACCAGGATGTTGCCTGGTATGGTAGAAAGATCGTATGAGGAAAGGCTGAGGCACTTGGGGTTGTTTTCATTGGAGAAAAGAAGGTTTAGGGGTGACTTGATAGAGGTGTACAAGATGATTAGGGGTTTAGATAGGGTCGACAGTGAGAATCTTTTTCCAGGTATGGAGTCAGCTATTACAAGGGGGCATAGCTTTAAATTAAGGGGTGGTATGTATAGGACAGATGTTAGGGGTAGGTTCTTTACTCAGCGAGTCGTGAGTTCATGGAATGCCCTGCCAGTAGCAGTGGTGGACTCTCCCTCATTATGGGCATTTAAGCGGGCATTGGATAGGCATATGGAGGATAGTGGGCTAGTGTAGGTTAGGTGGGCTTGGATCGGCGCAACATCGAGGGCCGAAGGGCCTGTACTGCGCTGTATTCTTCTATGTTCTATGTTCTATGTTCTAAAGGTGATACCTCAGGTTAGACAATGCCTTTTAGGTGTCAGGCCATATTTCAAACTGGATTCAGACGGGTTTTATTTCCAAAGTAGGAATTTATAAAATGCCGCATTGACTGACTGTCTACAGACTAGGCACTTTACAACCTTCTGGACTTAATAGTTCAACACATTCAGATTGTGAACTCAGTCCCATTCCTTCCCTTTGTTTTAGCTTTAGCTTGTTACATTCTCTATCACCATGTCCTCTGTCCCCTCCCCCACCCCAGTGGGACAGTCTGTTTCCAGTCTAGAAATTAGACACACCATGGCTTAGAAAGGGTGGACGCTGGGAAGATGTTTCCATTAGTCGGGGAGACCAGGATGCATGGGCACAGCCTTAGAATTAGAGGGGGTCAATTTAGAACAGAAATGAGGAGACATTTCTTCAGCCAGAGAGTGGTGGGCCTGTGGAATTCATTGCCATGGAGCACGGTGGAGGCGAGGATGTAAAATGTCTTCAAGGCAGAGAGTGATAAATTCTTGATCTCGCAAGGAATTAAGGGCTACAGGGAGTGTGCGGGTAAGTGGAATTGAAATGCCCATCAGCCATGATTAAATGGCGGAGTAGACTCGATGGGCTGAATGGCCTTACTTCCACACCTATGTCTTATGGTCTTAGGTCCAGCCATTCTCCCGTTCCAATCACTTAATCTGCACTATCAGCAGCCTTTCTCCTCCAGCACTCCACCCCCCTCCCCACCCCCCAATGATTGCATAGATGCTGCCCCCTCCACACTTCATGTTAGCTCTGAAGAATCATCTTGACTCGAAATGTTAGTGTGCTCTCTCTCCATGGATGCTGTCTGACCCGCTGTGATCTCCAGCGATTTTGTTTTCAGTTCAGGTTCCAGCATCTGTGGTAATTTACTCCTATTTCGTCTGGCAGCATCTATGGAGAGAGAAAGCGAGTTAATGTATTGCGTTTGGTATCTTTCTTGGAGTATTCTAGATTGGATTGATGATGTGACTGAACATCTTCATCCATGATCGCTGACTTCAGGAAGAAAGGAGAAGGTCATGCCCCTATCTACATCAACAGAGCTGAGATGGAGAGGGTCGACATTGTCAATTCCTAGGAGTCACGATAACTAACAATCTGTCCTGGACCTCCCATGTAGGTGTGACAGTCAATACCTCTTCTTCCTCAGGAGGCTAAGTAAATTCAACATGTTGATAAGGACCCTTACCAACATTTATGGATGCACCATAGAAAGCATTCTAGCTGGATGCATCATGTCTTGGTACGGCACCTGCTCTGCCCAGGACCATAAGAAACTACAGAAAATTGTGAACACAGCCCAGACCATCACACAAACCAACCCTCCATCTATGGACTCCATTTACACTTCTCGTTGTCATGGAAAAGCAGCCAACATCATCAAAGACCCCACCCATCCTGGTTATAATCTCTTCCAACGCTGTGGGCGGCACGGTGGCACAGTGGTTAGCACTGCTGCCTCACAGCGCCAGAGACCCGGGTTCAATTCCCGCCTCAGGCGACTGACTGTGTGGAGTTTGCACGTTCTCCCCGTGTGTGCGTGGGTTTCCTCCGGGTGCTCTGGTTTCCTCCCACACTCCAAAGATGTGCAGGTCAGGTGAATTGGCCATGCTAAATTGTCCATAGTGTTAGGTAAGGGGTAAATGTAGGGGTATGGGTGGGTTACGCTTCGGCGGGGCGGTGTGGACTTGTTGGGCCGAAGGGCCTGTTTCCATACTGTAAGTAATCTAATCTCTTCCATTAGGCAGAAGATACAAAAGGTTAAACACACGTACCAACAGATTCAAGAACAGCTTCTTCCCTGCTGTCATCAAACTGCTGAAAGGACCTCTCAAATTTCAAATCTAATGTCAATCTTGGTTTTGTGCCCCTCCTGTGCAGTGTAACCTTGTAGGCCTCACTCTGTCTAATCACCTTATCATCTGTATGTCCTTGTTTGCTATGGTCTGCCTGTACTGCTCACAAAACAAAATGATGATAAATCAAATCAAATCAAATCAAGTCTTTACTTCAAATTGTGTAACTATATCGTTCTAGTTCTTTCCAAACAATGGATTGGAGTGAGCTATTACTGATTCCAGCCATAATTTTGAGTATGATGTCTTCAAATATTCACAACACTGAGTAATCAAATTAAAAGTGACAAGTTAAAATGAAATGATCACTTTGTAATTGCTTCATTTTTCTCAGAAAATGAATTCATCAAAAGGCACTTCAAAGCAGCATCTAATTTCAGCGTTGGTCCTGAAGTCTGTCTATGGTGGCTGAGTTGGCATGGAGTATGTAAGGACAAAGGGCAGTGGGTGTGGGGACATGGGTTGACATGTGTTGGCACTAAGTTGACATAGAGCTGTAATTGACCATGGGATGAATGGAGTGATATCGAGGGATCAGCATCAGAGAGTGAGAGGTTCATAATTATTTGGAGGGGGGAAGCATTCCATCCATTCTATTAAGAGGCTGAACTGAAATATCTTCCAAATGCAGATTTATCCGGTGGGCATTTTAAAGTATTCTCTGACTTCAGTTCAGATTCCAACAGTGGTTTTTTCTGTACTATTTCAGGATTTACTTATTATTCCACATATGTTTTAGTTTGTTCAAGTAAAATATTAAGTCAAGTTTGGAATATGGGTTGAAGTAGACAAGATGAAGTTTCCAATTATTTATTTTTTGAGATACAGACTTAATGGAAAATGTTGTTTTTAAGACTATGTGGACTCTTGGCACATCCCATAACAGTGTAAACTACTAGGAGCCACAAACTGTGTTGCAACTTGAGGCCCTCGTCTTAATTAAGCCCTGAAGGCACCAGAGACCTAAATCCAGGAGTCCTGTCCCTGAACACTGACCACCATCCCCTTTTGCAGGGGAAGGGGTAGGAGAAAACAATGGGTGGTTGTAACTTTCACATCCCCAGTACATGGAGGAAACGGCATTTATTAAAGTAATGTTTATTACTGGGATGTCCCAAACCTGATCTACCAGTCCTCCTTCAGACATGGTAGGAGGAGGTCTTAAGTTACTACTTTTTTTGGAGAAATGGGATACCATTTGAACATCTAAAGAAATATTTTGCATATGATCCTTGATACCTTTGGAAGACATCAGGTCGTCTTTGGGATTGCTGAAACTAGATATGAAGGTACTTATAGAGTGCTAAACTCATTTGAGCTGTTAGAAAAATGTCAAAGGGAGCTGTGAATCTTTTGTCCTTTACATATTTTGAAATAACTGTCCTAAAATACCAGGGTTTACTGTTTCACTCTATGGGTTGTTGCATCTATTGTGACAAGATTAGTGCTGCATGAGTGATTTCACAGCCTATCATTATCACCATGAGGTGCCTGCCAACTTACAGTTTGTTGACAGTTCCAAGTGCATATAAAATCTATGAATTAGACCTTTGAATACAAATGCTTGATTTTAAAATGGAGTAAAGGAACTTAAATACGGTGACATGATTTTTTAATCAGTTAGCTTTTTTGCTGTTCAGAAAATGAATTCATCAAAAGGCACTTCAAAGCAGCATCTAATTTCAGCATTGGTCCTGAAGTCTGTCTATGGTGGCTGAGTTGGCATGGAGTATGTAAGGACAAAGGGCAGTGGGTGTGGGGACATGGGTTGACATGTGTTGGCACTAAGTTGACATAGAGCTGTAATTGACCATGGGATGAATGGAGTGATATGGAGGGGATGAATGGGCTGGATGAGATGGATGCGTTGGCAAGTGTGTAGAGATTTGGAGGTGGGAGGGATGTAGGCCAAGGACTATTCTTACTTTGCTTTGATAATGATGGAGAAATGAGACTGGCAGTTTGCCCAGTCAGCCTCTGTACCCAACAACCCCTTTGCTTGCCCCAGGGTTGGCTGGACTGACTCCCATTTTCATCATCCCTCAGAAGAAGAGTCCAGGGCATATTTTCCAGGGTGGGTTTGTGGAGCTGGGAATCACCCAACTCCCCAGCCTGGAAGCAAGAATTCAGGCCTAAAATTTTAAAAATACATTTAATTTAATTTCTCAGGTCTAGCTGAAGACAGGATCATTGGAGGATCTGAAGTTGTCCCTCACTCTATCCCGTATCAAGCTTCCTTACAGATAAGATCAGTACATTACTGCAGTGGAACTTTAATTAATCCCAGGTGGATCCTGTCAGCAGCTCATTGTGTGAAACCGTAGGTTGCTTACAAATATAAATTACAATGTCTGTTTTAAAGTAACAAGTGCATTATAAAATACTTTAAAAATTAAAAAATCATGTGGTTGTTTTTCTGTTCCAGTCCATATCTCATCACAGTTGTGTTGGGTGAACATAGCCTTTCCAGGTCAGATGGCAATGAACAATTCTACAGAGTGATCAAACTTATAATGTTTCCTTTCTACCAACCTGCAACATTCAGGCATGATATCATGCTGTTGAAAGTAAGTAGTGTGGAAGTATAACATTAAGTAGCAAGTGTTGGTGTGTTTACATGAGCAGATAAAAATGTGTTTGAAAATCAGGTGTCTCAAAACATGAGACAGTTCTGAGGGCATGTGCTCACCTGAATCAGACCGCCATTCCAATTTAAATTGCCAAGTGTGCAAGTTCTGTGACATCCCTTTGATATTCAGTTAGAATAAAATATCAGCTTCTGTTTTTTCCCCCTGACTGAGTCCCAAGGACAGATATTTAAAAATAGATTCAAGTGACCCTTGCCTGCATTGATACAGTTATAGAGTCTGCCTTTCGCCAGAGATCAAATCCTATGCCAGAAAGGAGGATATTGGTCTGTTAGCTGTGGCTGTTAGTGGCACTCAAACCTCTAAGAGAAAACACTGTAGGTTCAAGACCCACCTCAACACTGATACTCTAGCAGTGTACTAGAGGAATACTGTACTGCCTGATACTCTAGCAGAGTACTCAAGGAATACTGCACTGCCTGATGCTCTAGCAGAGTACTAAAGAAATACTGTACTACCTGATACTCTAGCAGAGTACTAAAGGAATACTGCACTGCCTGATACTCTAGCAGAGTACTCAAGGAATACTGCACTGCCTGATACCCTAGCAGAGTACTCAAGGAGTACTGCACTGCCTGATGCTCTAGCAGAGTACTAAAGGAATACTGCACTGCCTGATACTCTAGCAGAGTACTCAAGGAGTACTGCACTGCCTGATGCTCTAGCAGAGTACTAAAGGAATACTGCACTGCCTGATACTCTAGCAGAGTACTAAAGGAATACTGCACTGCCTGATATTCTAGCAGAGTACTAAAGGAATACTGCACTGCCTGAACATACAAATGAGCTACAGAAGTAGGTCATTTCATGCCTCAAGCCTGCTCTGTCATTCAGTAAGAGTATGGCTGACCTTTTTGTGTTTTTAATTTCATTTTCTCCTTTACCCAAATCACCCTAAGTTCTCCAATCTACCTCCACTGTCAAAATATTCAATGACTCCACCTTGTTCTGAAACAAAGAGTTCCAAAATCACACAATCATCTGAGAGAAAACGTTTCCCCTCATTTCTGTCCTAAAAGGGTGACCCCTAATTTTAAATCAGTGACCCCCCTAGCTCTGGACTGCCGCACAAGAGGAAATGTCCTCTCCATGTAATCCTTGTTCAGAATGCTGTCTTTTGGATGAGGTGTCAAATGAAGGCCTGACCTCACTCTCAGGTGTATGCTAAAGGTCCAAATTGAAGGTTGCATGTTTCCACTTTGTTGGCTGTAAAGCACTTTCAGATTCAGACCACTTCCTGTGGCCATGCAATACAGTTGGAAGTATTTCCCTATTATACTGGCAGCAGCTCCTTAATTCCTTCCTGATTTGAGGCACAGTAATGCTTACTTTTGTTCTCAGGCCCTATCATATCTGGATCTAGAATTAGGACCATACCCACTGGAATTTCCTCAGTAGTCCAGATACAATCGGAGATCACACTGGGATTGTACGCAATAGGCAAAAGAAGTGACTCCTACTTTGGAATTCTTTTCAACTTTCTAACAGAGGCAGAACCCCAGTGACTGAGGGCTCTTCTCTGTGTTCCCAATGCCAGCCTTATTCCTGCAAGATTGTGCCTCTCACCTTTGTTGCAATTGGTTAAAGCATCCCAAAATTGGAAAGGAAAATTACAGATTCAGATGGTCATGCTGCTGAAAATGATATTTGTTCTGGACAGCAGTGTGAATGATTTGGTCATGTTATTCCACATTGCACACTAAATGAGAAGATTTCCTTTCGGATGTTATTGTTGATAAAATGACAAATGAACTGTTGTTTGTTCATAGTTACATTGCAATTACTACCAACAGCCTGTTAGGCACACACTTGTGGAGTAAATGGCCCATTTCCACGCTGCAAATGTAATTGTATGTAATTGCCAAGAATCATAATGAGGCTCCGAAAGGGTGCGATAGTGGGTAAACGTAGAGGAAAACACTTACTGAGATGTTTTTGTGTGGACTGAATGATGCGTAAAGGTTTGGATTAAAAGAAAATTGCTGATGAAGGCTGAATAAGATGTAAATGTTGCTGCCCTGATATGCTACAAAACCATTCCCAAACAGTACAAGGAAAACCTTTGTCAGAGACAGTGTGTCTTTTTTAAATTCCAAGGAATATGTTAGAAGAGCATCTACTCCTTATCCATGGAAGTGGGTCACAATAGAAGATGTATCAAAATGGGTCACCACTCTATAAATGCACACACACTATCATTACAACACAAAATGTGTTTGATATTACAGACCAATATTTGAATAAACCTGTTTAGCAAATCTATTGTGTGCACATCAAATGTAACACTTCTGTTTTATCAGTTGAATAGACCAGCAAAACGGAATGCATATATCAACCTCGTATCAATTCCATCTACTGATAAAATGGTTCGTGAAAATACCCTATGTACAGTCTCTGGCTGGGGAGTCACCACTGTTTACAGTTATAGTCTATCTGATGTACTTATGGCAGTGAAGGTTCCAATCATTCCTCGTTACAAGTGCAATCGACCTTCTTCATATGGTGGAAGAGTGCATCCCTACATGATCTGTGCAGGCTACAGGGCAGGAGGCAAGGATTCTTGTCAGGTATGGCTAGTTGTAACTCTTTATATTTATCCTCCTAAGTATTGTCGCTGTTCACAATAATATACCAACTAGAACTATTTGTGGACCAATAATTCAATTAAAGCTGGAATTGGTATCATAAACTTAATCAGCTTAATCTGGGGATTCAAGTAATGTAGGTTTTGGATGTATACAGCAAATCCCTCCTCAGAAAACAATACTGCATCTTTTTGGCCCATTATCCAAAAACTTTACGTACCTGAAGTTCTCTGGTTTCAATCATAGCCTCAAATGAACTAAGGTGTTTAGGATTTTACAATCCAGCTCAATACCCTTATACTAAGAAGGGAGATTGATCCAGGTTTTCCACAGTTAACCAAAACTAGCGCGCTGTGGACATTGACTAAGGAATCCTAAAAGGTCTTGTGGTGCAATAGCAGTGTCCCTACCTCTGGGCTAATAGGCCTAGGCTGAAGTAAAGGCTGCTCTAGGGGTGTGTTGTAGGACATCCAAAGGGGCTGTTCTGAAAAATATGTGTTAAATGAGGAATCTCTCATTTTTTGTGATATTCAGTAGAATGACAGAACATTCACTCTGTAACCTTATAAATGAAGGACTAGCCACTAGGATAATGCATCCAAGAAAATCTGTGCTCATTAAACTGCCGGATAGAAAGAAAACATTGGGAATAGGAAGAAAATAAAACTGGGAACCTTTAAATATATTAAATATAATGCTAAATAGAAAGTGAATTTTGTTTAATCCTTGCCAAAGCAGTATATACTGATATAAAATTCATAAGATATTAGCAGCCAAACATTGAGAAGATTACATATATTTATTTTGAATTTTTCCTGCAGTAACACTACTGCCTGGAAGGTTTCATTGCATTATGTCAGGTTTACATTTCATTCCAAACCTATAAGCTACAAGGGTGGCATGATGGCTCAGTGGTTAGCACAGCTGTCTCACAGCGCCAGCGACCCAGGTTTGATGCCAGCCTTGGGTGAATGTCTGTGTGGAGTTGCACATTTTCCCCATGTCTGTTGGTTGTCTCCTTTCAGGTTAAATGAATTGACCATGGGAAATTGCCCATACTGTTCAGGAATATGTAGGTTAGGTGCAGTAGTCAGGGGTAAATATAGGGGAATGGGACTGGGTGAGTTACTCTTCAGGGGGCCAGTGTGAACTTGTTGAGCTGAGGGGCCTGTTTCCACACTGTAGGGATTCCATGACAACAGCAGCTGGAAATGTATCAAACAAAAAGACAAATTGTGTGATTTTAAATTCAATTCTCTCTGAATCCCAGTGGCTTATTTATCTGCTCTAATTCTCCTTCACTTGAGGACTACATTTGCTTTGTTATGAAATACAACAGGGAAAAAGTGATATTATCAAACTAAAAATTCTTCATTGACTCTTCTCTGTTCATTTCTTTCCCAACAGGGTGACTCTGGAGGACCACTGATTTGTAATGGAGTCATTGAAGGAATTGTGTCCTGGGGAATTAGTTGTGCACATTACAAATATCCAGGTGTATATACAAGAGTAGGCAAGTACAGAAATTGGATTCAAAATAAAATAGCAAGGTTTTGAGAACTATCTGCCATTTACCGCTCCTGCTTACTTCTAAAAGTACTATAGTTGCCATCGAATTAGTCTTTTGCTTATGTTAAATCCAGAGAATACTTCAGCATTCTGTTTTTTTGGGCCAATTATCAATTATTCAACCATATTCTTCTCTAATTGAATATACAATCATTTTGATCTTCGAATTATAAACAAATATTGATTTGACTTCAAAGGAGTTAATCGTTCAGAGAAATTGTTCAGTAGGAATTTATAGAAAGTTCAATCAGTTTGTGTAGGTTCAAGTGAGAATTCCTTTGTGAAAAATTGATGACAAACCTTTTCTCATTGGGAAAGAGCTGGGCAGTCTTTATGACATAATCCAATCATTATGAACTTGCTCTTTTGCTGTTTTCTGCTTGCATTTTACACCAGCTAACTTCATTTTGTCTTTCATTGGGTTGTTTTGTTTCTCCTGCAGTTCCTCAGAATGACTCTCTGCACTGATCTCATGGGTTTAATGCTTATGCTCTCTGACCCATCCAGGCTGCATTATTCCTGATCTTACACTCTGTTCTGCTGGACCCCTGGATGAACCTTTGAGGTCATTCCTATCCTCAAACATAGAATTTAGCTGCAGTAGTAGGCTATTCGGCCCTTCGAGCCTGCACTACCATTCAATATGATCATGGCTGACCATGCAATCTCAGTATCCCACTCCTGCTTTCTCTCCATGCCTCTGGATCCCTGGAGCCAAAGGGCCACGTCCAGCTCCCTCTTGAATACACCTAATGAACTCACCTCACGGATCCACAGGTTCACAACTCTGAGCAAAGAAATTCTTCCTCATCTCAGTCATCAATGGCTTAGCCCTAAATCTTAGACGTCTATTTCTGGATATCCCTAACATTGGGAACATTCTTCCCACATCTAACCTGTCTAGTCCCATCAGTATTTTATATGTTTCTATGAGATCCTCACTCAGTCTTCAAAATTCCAGTGAGTACAAGTCCACTCTTTCTTCATATGTCAGTCCTGCCATCCCAGGAATCAGTCTGGTGAACTGATTAAGCTTTTGATTCCATTATTAATAAGTCCCCCTTACAGTTTAAACTGTGGATGGCTCCCTGAAAACAGCTGGAGCTTCTGCATTTTGGCAACCTCCTGATCACCTCACCCTCACCATCCAAACCCCACTCCGAGATTCCTACACGGGGAGACAAGTCTTCCCTCGCCATCTGCCTCAGACCAGAACAACGATCACAAATGCAGTTATAGTCCAACTGCAATAAGATTCAACTACCTCCAGCCAACACTAGAATTTATAAGGTAAATACAGTCTTGTCACAATATACTAAATACAGCCAAATTGGACATCTAATTTGTTTAAAATAGGCAAATAGTATTATTGATAATCAGTAATTCAGAGAGCCTTTTAAGGATCTCCCAACCCTGCTCTCTACTTCACTTGCAGAAACACAGGATATCACATAATCCAGTCCCCATTACTATTGAGATGAGATCAGTGTGGATACTATCACTCTCAATGAATAATTCAATGCTTTTTATCCCTAACTGGCAGTGACAGTCACAGCATGCATTTGAGAGAAATGTGGGATCCAGGCCTGAGGTTCCATTCATTCACTGTATTGACAGACAGTTGCAGGCTGCAGATCTTCTCCTTCCAGTGAGGTGTTCCCTGCATGTAGAAATTCTCCCTCATAAATATGATTCCAAATAATATTTAATCCAGTGACATTAACAATGCAACTTGCAAAACATAGATCTCTGTACCTAATTTAGAACTACACATTAATCTCAGCTGATCGCTAACAAAGAACAGTACAGCACATGAACAAGCCCTTCAGCCCACCAAGACTGCGCTGACACTTGATGCCTTTTTAAACTAAAACCCTTATACCTCTACATGGTCCATATCCCTCTATACTCTGTGGAGACATATATCTGTCACGATTCCTTTTAAACATTACTATTGTATCCACTTCCACCACTTCTGGCAGTGCATTCCAGGCACTTACCACCCTCTGTGTAAAAAAACACTTGCCTCTTATATCTCCTTTAAACTTACTTGATTTTACCTTAAACCTATGTCCCCCAATGAATTGATGCTTCTATCTTGGGAAAAGGACTCTGACTCTGCATTCTACCCATGCCTGTCATAAATCTGTAAACGTCTATCAGGTTGCTCATCATCCTTCAGCATTCAAGTGAAAACAAATCAAGTTTGTCCAACCTGTCCTTATAGCTATTACTCTGCAAACCAGGAAGCATCCTGGTAAACCATTGTTGTATCCTCTCCAAATCCTTCTGGTAGTGTGACAACCAGAACTGTTCATAATCGATTATCTGAACAAAATAGTGCCCGCCCATTACGTTCGGATAATCGAGTTTCCATGTATTCCAAATGTAGCCGAGCTAAAGTTCTATACAGCTACAATATGACTTGCCAATTTTTATACTCAAAGTCCCAAATGATGAAGGCAAGCATGTTATAAGCCTTCTTGACCACCTTATCTACTTGTGTTGCCATCTGTATGTTGATGCTACTAAGGGTTCTGTCTACTTCCCTCCTGTATTAGATCTTCCAAAATGCATCACCTCACATTTGTTCAGATTAAAGCCCATCTGCCATTTTCTGCTCAAGTCTCCAGCTGATCTATATCCTACTGGATCCTCTGGCAATCCTCCTCACTATCCACAGCTACCCCAATCTTCATACCATCCGCAAACTTAATAATTAGACCTCTTACATTCTCCTCCAAATCATTTCCATATATTACAAACAACAGGGGTGCCAACACTCTGTGGAACACCACTGGTCACAGATCTTCAGTCAGAAAAACACCCTCTAGCTCTGCTTTCAGTCTTCTATGATCAAGGCAGCTTGGTATCCATCTTACCAACACACCAATGATTCAATGTGACTTCATCTTTTGTATAAGCCTGCCGTGAGGGACCTTGTCAAATTCCTTAGAAACCCATATAGACAGTATCCACCACACTGTCCTCATCAATCATCTTCGTCACTTTCTCAAAACCCTCAATCAAGTTTGTGAGACATGACCTTCTCTGCACAACTGTAAGTAATCTAATCTAATCTAAAGCCATGCCATCTATCACTAATAAATCCATATTTTCCCAATAGGAGTAAATCTCATCCCTAAGAAGCTTTTCCAATAATTTCCTTACCATTGACATAAGGCTCACTAGCCTGTAATTTTGTGGATTACCTCTGTTGTCTTTCTTAAGCAAAGGAACAACTTTGGCTATTCTTCAGTCTTCTGGGACCTCTCCTGCGGCTAACGAGGATACAAAGCTTTCACACAGGCCCCAGCAATTTCCTTACCTGTCTCCCGCAGCATTTGGGGATCTCTCTACTTTAATGCTTTTTAAAAACACCCAGCAACTGCTCCTTTTTTATATTGACATGCCCTAGAATATCAACATATCCCTCTCTAGACTCATCATCCACCATGTCCTTCTGCCTTCTTAAATTTGATGCAAAGTACTCATTAAGAACCTCAGCCACTTCCTCCAGCTCCATGCATAAATTCACTTGAGTTGACCTATCCTTTCCCTAGCTATCCTGTTGCTCCTTATATATGTATAAACGCCTTGGGATTTTATGTCCCCTTTTAGCCTTCTTCACTCCTTTCTTAAATTCTTTCCTGCTTTCTTCGAGGGGTCTGTCTGACTTCAGTTTCCTAAACCTTTTTATACCTTCTATTCCTTTTTGACTAAGCTCTCAATTTCTCTTGTCATCCAAAGTTCCTGAATCTTGCTATCTTTATCCTTCATTTTCACAGGAACATCTGGTCCTGAACTCTAAATCAACTGCCCTTTTAAAAATTCCCACATGCCAGATTTGGATTTACCCTTAAACAGCTGCTCCCAATGTATATTCCCCAGTTCCTGCCTAATATTGTCATTGTTAGCCTTCTCCTAATTTAGTACTTTCATCCAAGCTTAAAACTTACAGAATTATGGCCACTGTTTTCAAAATGCTTCCCCACTGAAACTTCAATCACCTGGCTGGGCTCATTCCCCAATACCAGGTCTAGCTGTGGGATGTTAACCATTTCTAAAACCCCCCAGTAAAAGCAAATGCTATTAGAAGGCAAGTTATCCCAACCCCTAAAGGCATGAAAAAATCTGACTATTTCACCACAATTTCCAAATAGTTCTCTAGTTTCTCATTTATGAGGTCAAGTTCTGGCTGTTCAATTGGTTGGACTGAAACCAGAAAGGGTTTATGTGGGATGTTGGAGAGCTGACTCACATTGTATCCCACAACTACTGAGAATAAACCTCAAGCAAGACATTAGGATTGAGACCAAACTATCACCGAACAGTGGTCTAAAAAATATAACAAAGTAAAGATTTTCTATCTCTAGAAGATGTGGCATACATTTACATCACTCATTGTCTGTTATGAGAAGATAGTTCTTTTGAATTTACTTGCCCTTGTTCAAAATATTTGTTCTTTATAACGATTCAAGTATATTCTATGATAATGACTAAACAAGTGTACCACTTTTTCTGTTTGTCTTTTGCATCTGCTTCGACTACAGTAGTTTACTCAAATTAAAGCACCAAATGTATGAATAGAATAATGACTTGATACAGCTGTTGTATTTTCCATTTTGTTTATTTAGTTTGCAAGAATTTATTTGGAATATAAATTCCAAGCATTCAGGAAAACTTTGTTTTAGTGTGTTTTCCTCTCTCCTTCCCTTCTTTCTCAAACACAATGAATCAAACTGGCATCTGGATTCACAAACACCAGGAAAGAACAGACTCACAAATATGATCCTCATGCATGATCCTAAATGGATGGACCCTAAATATTGACAAGGTTTATTTGAAAATAGACCAGAAATAGGAAGCTGTTTTCTCTAAATCAAATCTATTTCTAATAGTTAAAGGAATCATTGTTGTAGAACTGGCCCAGATCACTGAAGATTGCAGTAGATAATATATTCATAGTTACCTGCTCAGACAATCATCTCCAATCATTCAGATAAAACTATCTCGAGTCTGTAGGGCACAAAGAAAAACATTGCGAAGCTCTAATGTAAAAGCAGGTCCAAGAAATAAAATTACAAAAAAGATGGGAGGCAAGTGTGAACTTCACATTAATCACTGACAGATGGCAGTACTTACATTCACTGAAGTGCCAAGATTAATTAATTGGAATCTGTATACGTAAATACAAAGACAATAAATTCCTTTCTGTGAGAAGTTCTGAGCATAGACTGAAATTTTATATTGTGATGTCCAGCCAACAGACCACTGATGGTGTGTGTCCCTACACTCTGCCAATGTCACTTTAATTTGGTGATGGGCTTCTCTCTAAAAGTAAAATTTATAGTTAAAACATCTCCAATCTATCCAGTGAATGGAAAGTTGTTGACTTGGATTGTCTGAACAGAGAGAGACTGCAAAAACAGGCTGGTGTGATTTTCAAATGTACAGCGGATTGATATACATGGGCTTTACTGTGACCAACAGATTACTGGCCTGGTAAGTAATCCTACTGCATGGTGAGGCTGCAGTATGTGCATCAATACAAACACTGTAATATAACTATATTACATGATCTCAAGTATTCAGTATCAGCTTCAGTTCTGGGATCAGTGCTCCAGGAGCTCTCTACACTCATTTCTACAAAGAGCTGACCTCGTCCTGTAATGCAAAATCATCTAAGATAAAATTCCTCAATTTTTGCCACACCTCAGTATTCTGATCTGTAAGTTCAAGGTGTAAGACTGTTGGTGGGTTTTTTTGGCACACACTGAGGCAAATGCGGCATGAGAAGAAATTGAGAGCATGCCGTATTTGTGGCTGCCAGTGATTGGTGCCAGTGACTGGGGCAGAGGGGTTGGTACAGAATAAACACAGCAGAAGGTAATGGGCAGGGGAGCAGCAATAACCAGCCCCTGGCTGGGGAGAGGTTTTGTAACAATGGAGATAGAATGGAAGGAATGGCAGAATAAGTTAAATATGGCACCATGGGGCTGGAGGCAGTTATTTGATGCAACTTACAATTGAAAAATATATTCTTTGTGCTAAAACAGAAATGCACTGAATTTGAATGAAAATATATTAGAAAAAGGTGGCAGATAAATTAAAAACAAGATTGGGAGTTAGGAAATTGCTCTTCTTGATTAGGAATACTGAAATTATAACAGGCAGATTTCAAAGGATTATTCCGAGATCAATATTGAGATCCATCTGATATAAAGCTGCCTTTTCAACTCCAGAGAAAACAAATCCCAATTAGACTCTTATATCCTGTGGTCAGACTCTTTAATGAAGTTTGTATTTATGTTCCTGGGTCTGTTTCTACACATAGACATGGTTTTACATGGCAATTCTCAGTCAGAACATTTGATTCTGTTGAAGTCTTTGTTAGGAATAATCAGAAATCCTGTATTTCATGACATCTTGTTGCAATGAAGATGCTAATTTAACAGTAAATGTCTGTGGCTCTCTGCTATTACGAATTTATCTTTGCTCCCAGGGAGTCACTCAGACTGTGTGTGAGTGTGAACTTTGTTGGACTAGAATTCCTAGCACCAGCAGCACACAACCAGCTATTAAAGGATATTATACAGGATACAAACAAGCAACTCAACCCAATTAGTCATGGCACACTCCTCCTCATCTCACCCTATCAACTTCTCCTTCCACATGTACCTATTGTGATTCTCCTTAAATGCAGCTCCATACACACAGGCTTTTTGCAATATGGAAACCCTCCAGCTGAGAGCTGCAGAATTTGTTTGACGTCGGGAAGCTGTGCAAAAGGCCTCTTGAAGATAAGTAGTCATGATTTAGAGTTGCCGGTGTTGGACTGGGGTGTACAAAGTTACAAATCGCACAACACCAGGTTATAGTCCAACAGGTTTAATTGGAAGCACTAGCTTTCGGAGCTCTGCTCCTTCATCAGCTGGTTGTGGAGTACAGAATTGTAAGACACAGAATTTATAGCAAAAGTTTACAGTGTGATGTAACTGAAATTATACATTGAAAAATAGCTTGATTGTTTGTTAAGTCTCTCATCTGTTAGAATGATCATGTTAGCTTCACTTCTTTCATATGTAAATCACAAAACTTTTTTAAAAGTTACATTCTCAGGTTAACTGTAACAATTGGTGTCAGCGCAGATAAGATAGCCCCCTGTGTTCCCTGTCTGTGCCATAATGTTTAGACTGATTCTAACCTAAAACGTGAGTTAACAGAGTCTTACATGATTCATGCAGTTTTTGAGCAAAGTACAATGTAACTCTGCAAGTACAAATTCAGAGTTTAGATCAGTGTGGTGCTGGAAAAGCACAACAGGTCAGGCAGCATCCGAGGAGCAGGAAAATCGATGTTTCGGGCAAAAGTCCTTCATCAGGAATAGAGGCAGGAAACCTCCAGGGTGGAGAGATAAATGGGAGGGGGTGGGGCTGGGGAGAAGGTAGCAAAGAATACAATAGATTAGATTAGATTAGATTAGATTACTTACAGTGTGGAAACAGGCCCTTCGGCCCACCAAGTCCACACCGACCCGCCGAAGCGTATACCACCCAGACCCATACTCCTACGTTTACCCCTTCACCTAACACTACGGGCAATTTAGCATGGCCAATTCACCTAACCTGCACATTTTTGGATTGTGGGAGGAAACCGGAGCACCCGGAGGAAACCCACGCAGCCACGGGGAGAATGTGCAAACTCCACACAGAAAGTCGCCTGAGGCAGGAATTGAACCCGGGTCTCTGGCGCTGTGAGGCAGCAGTGCTAACCACTGTGCCACCGTGCCGCCCACAGACACACACAGGTGAATGGGGGTGAGGATGGAGGTGATAGGTCAGAGAGGAGGGTGGGGGAAGGTAGCAAAGAGTACAATAGGTGAATGGGGGTGGGAAAGGAGGTGATAGGTCAGAGGGGAGGGTGGAGCAGATAGGTGGGAAGGAAGATTGACAGGTGGGACAAGTCATGGGAACAGTGCTGAGCTGGAAGGTTGGAACTGAGGTAAGGTGGGGGAAGGGGAAATGAGGAAGCTGGTGAAGTCCATATTAATGCCCTGGGGTTGAAGTGTTCCGAGGCGGAAGATGAGGCGTTCTTCCTCCAGGCGTCGGGTGGTGAGGGAGTGGCGATGGAGGAGGCCCAGGACCTGCATGTCCTCGGCAGACTGGAAGGGGGAGTTGAAATGTTGGGCCACAGGATGGTGGGGTTGATTGGTGCGGGTGTCCCGGAGATGTTCCCTGAAGCGCTCTGCTAGGAGGCGTCCAGTCTCCCCAATGTAGAGGAGACCGCATTGGGAGTAACGGATACAATAAATGATATTGGTGGATGTGCAGGTGGAACTTTGATGGATGTGGAAGGATCCTTTGGGGCCTTGGATGGAGGTGAGGGGGGAGGTGTGGATGCAGGTTTTGCAATTCCTGCGGTGGCAGGGGAAGGTGCCAGGACGGGAGGGTGGGTTGTTGGGGACGCGTGGTCCTGACCAGTACAAATTCACCCCACAAACGTATATGTGTATGTGTGCATGTAGATTTTTGTGTGTGTGTGGGTGTCTCTGGGATGGGGGTTTGTGAGTGTCTGTAACAGAGAGTGTATGAGTGTCTAAGTCTGTGAGAGGGTGCATGTGTGAGTGTGGGAGTGTGTGTGTGTCTGTAGGAGTGTGTGTGAGTGTCTGTGTGCATGTCTGTGTATAAAGATTGCCTGTGTATGTGTGTATAAATATATATATATATATATAGTCTGCGTGCGCGTGCATGCGTAGGAATGTTGTGTGTGTATAGTGCAATGTTGGTCACCTGTAGTGTGACCTGCAGTGTCTCATGTCACACTACAGGTGATCACCATTGCACTATACACACACACACTCCTATACACAAGCACGCCCACAGAACACTCACACACAATCCTCCAGACACACACACTCCCACACTCACACATGCATCCTCTCACAGACTTGGACACTTTACACTCACACACACATATATACACTCTCTCTCACAAACACTCACAACCCCCCATCCTTGACACACACACACACCCACACCCTCTCACAGACTTAGACCACTTTACACTCACACACACACATATACTCTCTCTCTCTCTCTCTCACAGAAACTCATTAACCTCCACCCCAGACACACACACACAAAATCCCACATGCACACATATACGTTTGTGAGGTGAATTTGTACTTGCAGTGTTACATTGTACTTTGCTCTAAAACTGCATGAATCCATGTGAGACTCTGTTAACTCACTTTTTAGATTAGAATCAGTGTAAACATTATGGCACGGACAGGGAACACAGGGGGCTGGCTATCTTATCTGCGTTAACACCAATTGTTACAGTTAACCTGAGAATGTAACTTTTTTTTAAAAAAGTTTTGTGATTTACATATGAAAGAAGTGAAACATACAAGGAACAAGAGGAGACCATTCAGCCCTTCTAGCCTTTTCCACCATTCAATAAGATTGTGGCTGATCTGATTTTAACTTTAACTCCACATTCCTGCATATTCCCAATAATCTTTCATCCCCTTTTGTGATCAGGAATCTATCTCCCTCTGCTTTAAAATATTTAAAGAATCTGTATCCACTGCATTTTGAGGAAGGAAATTCCAAAGTCTCACAACCATCAGAGAGAAAAGGTTTCCTTATCTCTGTCTGAAGTGTCCTTATTTTTAAACAGTGACCCCTAGTTCTAGACCCTCCCACAAGAATCATAGAATCCCTACATTGCAGAAAGAGGTAATTTGGCCCATCAAGTCCATACCAACCCTCCAAAGAGCAGCCCACCCAGACCCTGTCACCCTACCCTATCACCATAACGCCACATTTCTCATGGTTAAATCCACCTAACCTGCACATCCTTGGGGGGAAACTGGAGCACCTGGAGGAAACCCACACAGACACATGGAGAATGTGCAAACTCCACACAATCGCCTGAGGCTGGAATTGAACTCAGGTTCCCAATGCTGTGAGACAGCAGTGCTAACCACCATGCCAGCCCATAAAAGGAAATGTCCTTTCCATATCTACCCAGCTAAGTCCCCTCAGGTTGTTATATGCTTCAATTAAGTCACATCTGATTCTTCTAAACTCCAGTTCCTACAGGCTAAGACTGTCTAACGTTTTCTCATGGTCCAGGCCTTAGATCTCTCCTCAGTTATACAGCGAGCTGCTGATCAACAACCTAACTAATGCATTCGATCACATGGTGTTCAAACCAGCTCATTAATAATAACATGTTAGTAACAATGACATTGACAAGTGAAGAGAAGGCAATTGTTGAGAAAGGAAATCAGATGGATGTGATGATAAAGACAGGAGGACAGGAGCACTGTCCCCAACTCCCCATTACCCTCAACAGGTTTGACATATAAATTAACCAATGAAAACATGAGTAACTTACTGGTCATAGCTTAAAACAAAACACCCACAGTGATTTGGTGACGGAGGAGTAAACACTGAACAGCAGCTCCCATGATTTTTTAGAAATTGACAATAATTTATTGCAGGGAATAATTTCCAAAGCTTTATTGTTTGAGTTCCATTTGGACAGGAAAAGGCTTGTCACTTCTACACTGACATTTCTTTGGCCTTAACCCTCATGCCTTATTTAAAGATACAGCAAACATTTCAGACTTTTACTTCTGGGCATTCTGGCCTTGAGGTAGGGACCATGCAACCTTGCTACGTGCCCCATATTACAATTGGGAAGATTTGGCAAGCTGATTATCATGTTTCTCAATCACATCATTCTCTTCCTTGGTGAACAACTGCAACTTGAATTCGTCTGCTTTCTATCTGAGAAATTGAGGGAAATTGGCTCTTGTGTTGTTGTTGTAGTGTTCCTATCTTTGGCCAGAAGATCCATGTCGAAGTCCCGTCTGCTCCGGAGGTGTGTCACAACATCTCTGAGCAAGTTGATTAGAATCTATCTAAATTTTAAACCAGGCAGGTTGACACTGATTGGTGAGGGCATTGCCTTGCGACTGGCCCTGACTGTGTGTGATATTCAGCGGTCAGTCACTCTGAAATATCTCCACAGAGGTCAGTATCCCATCACCAAGTCACCCTTTATTTTCACATGGAGAATCCTTGTGAGGGGATCCAGCTCCATCAGAGCCAGCTCCCAGAGTGAACAGAACCTCTGACACTCTTGTTCTTTTTACCCCCCCACACTGCCGCCTAACTGCGGTAGTGCTTATTTTTCTCCCAGCACCCATGGTGTGTGTGTGCAGGTGTGAGACACAGTGAGAGACACAAGGTGCACGAATCTTTATTCAATTTCCACCACCAGGAAGAAAAGGAAGACTCTCTTGTTTTTTTTTCAGAGCGAACAGAAGCCCTGGTTCTCCTGTTTTTTTTAATTTTTCCCATGTGTGTGTGCAGGTGTGAAGCACAGTGAAAGACACAAGGTGCATGAATCTTTTTCCACCACCAGGAAGAAAAGGAAGACACTCTTGTTTATACCTGTTGGCCAGTGCTCCCTGATTGGGGCTGTTAATCTGGTCCAATCAGGAACTCATATTCTAGGAGGTCCACCTGGCTGATCTTGTTAAAATGTTTATACACTCCATCTCCTGGAACGTGCCCAGTTTACCCCTGATTACTCTGAAAGGGAAATGTATCACAAAACTTTGAGCAACAAGCAAATTTCATGCTGCCGCAATGTATTCATCAGTGACGTCATTGCTGCAGTCAAGCTAAAACAATCCTCGGCCCTATGTCCCAAAGACACTTTATCATCTCAGACAGTATGTCCCTTGGACTGTTCACAACAAGCAATATACAGATAGTACCAAACCAAACCCTACTTGCAGTTTGAGAACCAGATACAGTTTTCTCTTTATCTCCTCTTATCTTCCCGGATGTTGTACCATACAGGAGAAAGTGAGGTCTGCAGATGCTGGAGATCAGAGCTGAAAATGTGTTGCTGGAGAAGCGCAGCAGGTCAGGCAGCATCCAGGGAACAGGAGAATCGAAGTTTCGGGCATAAGCCCTTCTTCAGGAATGAGGAAAGTTTGTCCAGCAGGCTAAGATAAAAGGTAGGGAGGAGGGACTAGGGGGAGGGGCGTCGGAAATGTGATAGGTGGAAAGAGGTCAAGGTGAGGGTGATAGGTCAGACTGGGTGGGGGCGGAGAGGTCAGGAAGAAGATTGCACCTCCCCCCTCACCTCCCTCCAAGGCCCCAAAGGAAACTTCCATATCCGCCACAGATTCACCTGCACCTCCACACACATCATCTATTGCATCCTCTGCACCCGATGTGGCCTCCTCTATATTGGGGAGACAGGCCGCCTACTTGCAGAGCGTTTCAGAGAACACCTCTGGGACACCCGGACCAACCAACCCAACCACCCTGTGGCTCAACACTTCAACTCCCCCTCCCACTCCACCAAAGATATGCAGGTCTTTGGACTCCTCCATCGCCAGACCACAACAACACGACGGTTGGAGGCAGAGCGCCTCATTTTCCGCCTAGGAACCCTCCAACCACAAGGGATGAACTCGGATTTCACCAGTTTCCTCATTTCCCCTTCCCCCACCTTGTCTCAGTCAAATCCATCGAATTCAGCACCGCCTTCCTAACCTGCAATCTTCTTCCTGACCTCTCCACCCCCACCCCAGTCTGACCTATCACCCTCACCTTGACCTCTTTCCACCTATCACATTTCCGACGCCCCTCCCCCTAGTCCCTCCTCCCTACCTTTTATCTTAGCCTGCTGGACAAACTTTCCTCATTCCTGAAGAAGGGCTTATGCCCGAAACGTCGATACTCCTGTTCCCTGGATGCTGCCTGACCTGCTGCGCTTCGACAGCAACACATTTTCAGTTGTACCATACAGTCATGTGACCCTTCATACTTTATTCAATTCAATAAATCCCACGTCGGAGCAAATTACTGCAGATGCAGGAATCTGAACTGAAAACAACAAAATGCTGGAGATCACAGTGGGTCAGACAAGATCCACGGAGAGACATCAAGCTAATGCTTTGAGTCGAGATGACTCTTCACTTCAGCTCTGATGAAGAGTCATCTAGACTCAAAACATTAGCTTTCTCTCTCTCCATGGATGCTGCCTGACTGCTGTGATCGCCAGCATTTTTTTTTCAATAAATCCCATTCCCTGCTCTTTCCCATGTGTATAGAATCATAAAATTTTACAGTACAGAAGGAGGCCATTTAACCCATTGTGTCTGTACTGGCTCCTGAAAGAACCACCCAGCTAATCCCATTATCCAGCTCTATCTCCATGGTGCTCTAAAATTCATCATTTCCAAATACATACCCAACTCTCCAATGAAGCCTCATACAGAATCTGCCTCCAGGCAACACATTCCAACTCCAAACAACTCTTTGACTAAAGAAGTTCCTCCTCCTCTCACTCCTAGCTCTCGCGTTGACAATCTTGAAATCGTGACCCCACTAACTAATGGAAACCGAACACTGTTCTTTACCGGGCAAAATAGTTCATAATTTTGAACACCTCAATTAGGTCTCTAAATCTTCTCTGCTCCACAGAGAAAAAGTCCAATTTCTCTAATTTTTTCCTTGTATCTAAAATCCGTCATTCCTGATGTCATTCTGGTAAAGCTCCTTTGCACTCGCTCCCAGGGCTTTAACATCCTTCAATAAGCTGCTCAGAACCAAACGCAAACTCCAAATGTACTCTGACCAATGATTCGTACAAGTGTAGCATCACTTCCTCACTTTTATACTCTATGCCTCTATTTATAAACCCAAGGATTCTGTAAGGTTCTTAACAACTGTTTCAATTTGCCTGGCCACTTCAGAGAATCATGCCCATGAATCCTGAGCTACCTCTGCTCCTGTCCTCCCTCAGAGCTGTGCCATTGAGGCCTGTATTGTCTCTCTGTGTTCCTTCTCCCAAAATGCATTAGCCCACATTTCTCTAGACTGAAATTCTGGCAGGTGTCTGCTCATTTGGTCAACTTGTCAATGTCCCTCTGAAGTTGCTCAGTGTCAGCCTCACAGTTCGCTCATCTCCTGAGCTTAGTATCACCTGCAAATTTAGAGATTTTTCCCTCAAGACACATCTCCAAATCATTTATTTCAATCAGAAAAACAAGGGTTCCAACACCGATCCCTGGAGAACACCACTTTCAATTTGTCTCCAATCTGATAAATGCCCATCTATAACTCTCCAGCATCTGCAGTCCTCACTTTCTCCATCTATACCTATCCTCTGTTTCCTATCTTTTAGCTGACTTCTAATTCATGCTGCCAAAAACTAATCAATCCCAAACATTTCTAATCTGCTAACCAACCTGCCATGTGGCACTGTATCAAATACTTTCTGCAAGTCCAAATACACAATGTCCACAGCACTACCCTCATCAGAAAACTCAATAACAAATGTCAGATATGACCTACCTTGCTAAAGCATGCTAAAGAGGGTGGTGGTGGAGGGTTGTTTTTCAGAATGGAGGCCTGTGACCAGTGGAGTGCCAAAAGGATTGGTGCTGGGTCCTCTACATTTTGTAATTTACATAAATGATTTGGATGCGAGCATAAGAGGTACGGATTAGTAAGTTTGCAGATGACACCAAAATTGGAGGTGTAGTGGACAGCGAAAAGAGGGTTACCTCAGATTACAACAGGATCTGGACCAGTTGGGCCAATGAGCAGAGAAGTGGCAGATGGAGTTTAATTCAGATAAATGCGAGGTGTTGCATTTTGGGAAAGCAAATCTTAGCAGGACTTATACAGTTAATGGTAAGGTCCTTGGGAGTGTTGCTGAACAAAGAGACCTTGGAGTGCAGATTCTTAGCTCCTTGAAAGTGGAGTCGCAGGATAGTGAAGAAAGAGTTTGGTATGCATTTCTGTATTGGTCAGAGTATTGAGGACAGGGATTGGGAGGTCATGTTGTGACTGTACAGGACATTGGTTAGGCCACTGTTGGAATACTATGTGCAATTCTGGTCTCCTTCCTATTGGAAAGATGTTGTGAAACTTGAGAGGGTTCAGAAAAGATTTACAAGAATGTTGCCAGAGTTGGAGGATTTGAGCTATAGGGAGAGGCTGAACAGGCTGGGGCTGTTTTCCCTGGAGCATCGGAGGGCTGAGGGGTGACCTTATAGAGGCATGGATAGGGTAAATAGGCAAAGTCTTTTCCCTTTGGGTCAGGGAGTCCAGGTTTAGGGTGAGAGAGGAAAGATATAAACGAGACCTAAGGGCCAGCTTTTTCACACAGATGGTGGTACGTGTATGAAATGAGTTGCCAGAGGAAGTGGTGCAGGCTGATATAATTGCAACATTTAAGAGGCATTTGGATGGTTATATGAATAGGAAGGGATTAGAGGGAAATGGGCCGGGTGCTGGCAGGTGGGACTCGATTGGGTTGGGATATCTGGTCAGCATGGACGGGTTGGACCGAAGGATCTGTTTCCATGCTGTACATCACTATGACTCTAGTATTAATTTGTTTTTCTCTAAGTGTATATTTACTTTATCCTGTATTATGGCGTCCATCAGTTTTTCCACTGATGGGTCTGTAGTTTCCTGGGTTTTCCTTTGTCACATTCTTAAACGATGGTGTCACATTTACAATTCTCCAATCCCCTGGTACTAATCTGGTGTTCCAACAGGCCTGGAGAACTTCTGTCAACGGATTTGCACTTTGTTCCCTTACCTCTCTCAGGAATCTAGGAGTCATCCCATCTGGGCCTGGTGACTTCTCTCCCTAGAATGCTTCCTGTATTTTTAGTACCTCTTCTTTATCTATCACTATACTGTTCAGTTGCTGACCATCCACATTTTCAACTAAGCCATTGTCACCATTTTCTGATTTGGTAAAAACAGTAGTGTAGTATTCACACCTTCCTTAATGTGTGGTGACTAGAATTGGAGTCAAAGAGTGTGTTGCTGGAAAAGCACAGCCAGTCAGGCAGCATCTGAAGAGCAGGAGGATCTACATTTCAGGCATAAGCCCTTCATCAGAAATGAGACAGGCCTGACTAGAATCGGACACAGTTTTACTTGTAACTTCACCAGAAATGTATACAGTTTCACATAATTTTACAGTTTCATGATAACAACAGCAACAAATCTCCCAAACCATGGATTATTGCTATCTCTCCAATCTGCAGGTGAAAACCTGTCAAGCACTCAGAAAAACAAACACTTAAACTGCTGCCTATCACCTTTTTTCTGAAAAAGTTAAAAATCCCACAACACCAGGTTATAATCCAACAGGTTTAATTGGGAGCACTAGCTTTCGGAGCGCTGTTCCTTCATAGGTGGTTGTGGAGTATAAGATTATAAGACACAGAATTTATAGCAAACGTTTACAGTGTGATATAACTGAAATTATACATTGAAAAGGATCTGGATTGTTTGTTAAGTCTCTCATCTCTTACACTGACCATGTTGGTTTCAGTTCTTTCATATGTAAATGACAGTTTTTTAAAAGTTACATTCTCAAGTGAACTTTAACAATTGGTGTCATGTTGGCCCAGATAATGAATTGAAGGTGTGAGCTTCCCTGTGTAAGACTGCCACAATGGTCAGACTGAAAATGGATTTACAGAATCTTACATGGATTCATGCACTTTTTCTGATAGTTTTTTTGTAAATGGCATTGAGTGCAGCAGCGAAAAATGACTCATGGTTTTCTAAGTGAGTTGCACAAACGACATTTACATTGTTGAACACACTCACACTCACCACATCCTTCATGGCTTCAGTTGAAGTGGGCTTTCTAGAAACAGTTCACATTTCAGTTATCTTGGAACTCCCCCTCCTATTGTAACAGCTTTAGGGCTACCTCTTTAACCACAGCCTGCACGTGCTGCTTCTGTGCAGAATGGGAGGCTGCACTCAGCAACCCATCGCACAAAGAACATTTTCCACTCATTCTGTTGCCTTGTCCCATGCAGTTTGGACACTTCCCTCTGTCGCTGAGAGAATTCTGCAGACCCTCCTGGGCTCCAGCACATTCCCATGCACTGCCAAGTGTCTCCGACCACAGATATCACCATTACACTCCACACCAGTTGTTGCAGCTTTTCTAAAACCTGAGAAGGTTACATTCTCATCCCAACCCAGGATCAGTGCAGTGCTGACAGTGACTAAACTGCTTCATATCAGGTCTGGGCAATAACAAAGCTGTTTAGTCCTGAAGAAAAGTCATATTAGACTTAAAATTAACTCTGTTTCTCTCTCCACAGACACTGCCAGACCTCTTGGGTTTCTCCAGCATCCTCTTGTTATGTTTCAGATTTCCAGCATCAGCAGGATTTGTTTTTATCAGGAGGTGTAACAGGAATCTCCAGTATACCATCAGGTTCTCCTGTGCTCACCATATAATGCAGGGAACTCACTCCAGGAGCTAGCTTGTAGTTGACATTGTTTCTCATCCATCAAGACACAGACAGAGAGTCTGAGAGTCGTTGGTGCAATAGTGTCTGTTCTGAATTATTCGGATTTCTCCGGTCTCTCCTTGCAGCAGTGAGCAGGCAGCAGAGGACTGATTGACCCTGCAATACCAGCTCAAATCTTTCTGGGCTGTTAAATGTCATGAGATTGGTATTTATTAGTTAATTGGTTCAGCCCCAATCAATCTCAAGGTTTAATAACAACAAAAACAGAAAGTGCTGAAGATATTCAGCAGTTCTGGCAGCATCTGTGGAGAGAGAAACAGAGTTAACGTTTCAAGTCTGGTGACCTGAATTAACCCTTACAAGGCCCATGGGGAATCATTGATCAGGGTGGCATGGTGGCTCAGTGGTTAGCACTACAGCACCAGGGACCCCAGTTCGATTCCACCAACTGTCTGTGTGAAGTTTGCACATTCTCCCCATGTCTAGGGGGTTTCCTCCAGGTGCTCTAATTTCCTCCCACAGTCCAAAGGTGTGCAGTTTAGGTGAATTCTGGATTACTGGTGCTGGAAGAGCACAGCAGTTCAGGCAGCATCCAAGGAGCAGCGAAATCGACGTTTCAGGCAAAAGCCCTTCATCAGGAATAAAGGCAGTGAGCCTGAAGTGTGGAGAGATAAGCTAGAGGAGGATGGGGGTGGGGAGAAAGTAGCATAGAGTACAATGGGTGAGTGGGGGAGGGGATAAAGGTGATAGGTCAGGGAGGAGAGGGTGGAGTGGATAGGTGGAAAAGGAGATAGGCAGGTAGGACAAGTCCGGACAAGTCATGGGGACAGTGCTGAGCTGGAAGTTTGGAACTAGGGTGAGGTGGGGGAAGGAGAAATGAGGAAACTGTTGAAGTCCACATTGATGCCCTGGGGTTGAAGTGTTCCAAGGCGGAAGATGAGGCGTTCTTCCTTCAGGCGTCTGGTGGTGAGGGAGCGATGGTGAAGGAGGCCCAGGACCTCCATATCCTCGGCAGAGTGGGAGGGGGAGTTGAAATGTTGGGCCACGGCATATTAAATTGCCCATAGTGTTCAGGGATATGTAGGTTAGCTGCATTAGTCGGGGGAAATGTAGAGTAATTGGGGAATGAGTCTCAGTGGGTTACTCTTCGGAGGGTCAGTGTAGACTTGCTGGGCTGAAGGGCCTGTTTCTAAACTGTAGGGATTGTAATTCTACTCTCCCTGCGGTGATTCACAGACTCCCAGTGCCACAGATTCTCTTGTGTCACTGTGCAGTCCGTGGGCCATGTATATTATTGGTGTAAGCATTTGCTCTCCCCTTTTAGTTATTTGAAAACTCTTTTGATGTGTTTTTGGTTGAATTTCAGCCCCACACTCCTGATCTTTGGGCACCCGGTGCAGAGAGGTGTGGATAGATTGGAGGATCTCCTCATGGGCCTGCTTCTGGGCCTGGCCAGGCTAGTTATAAACAGACCCAGGTAGTAGGCCATGGAGGAGGGCATCTCTGCTGCCATTCTGCCCCCTTCCATTATTACATTTATTTCTGGGTGTCCTTGGACAGGTGGTGTCCATCAATTCTCTCAATGCCTTTTTGATTTAATCCTATCCCACTCTCCCTAGGCCCACCCCACCCCATCAATTTTGATGGTTCACATTGATATCGTGGGCATTATTTGTAAACTTTGAATTGGCTGCACAGGTGGCTACTGGTAGCAGTTAATCATTAAAAACAAAAAAAAGAAAGTCACGATGATTTGCTGGTGGGAATGTTGTGTGTGATAACTCTTCCAGATGTTAAAAAAAGCAGACCCAACATGAAAAAAACTAAAAATAAAGCAGGTCTGAATTGAAAGAAGAAAAACATGAACAGACCTGAAGAGAGCTCTTGTGACACGATGGTAGCAGCCCTACTCTGAGCCAGAAGGCTGGGTTCGAGTCTCACATGCTCCAGGGTTTGTAATAACATCCCTAAACAGGTCAACATACATAAAAAAACAGGCTTGTTTTCTGTGATGTAGTGACTATCACATTTGTTTCACGTGTGACAGGAACTTGGTTCAAGACCAGGCAGAAATATTTGTGTGAATTGTTGGTGGACAGTGGAGAGCTGTACCTGCTCTTGTGGTGCAGTTGTTGTGTTCCTACCTCTGGAGCCAGGAGGCCTGGGTTCAAGTCTTGCCTACTGCAGAGGTGTGTCAATGCATCTCTGAGCAGATTGATTCAAAAAGAAAATACAGCAGACCCAATGTGCTCTTGTGATATTCTGGACATGTCCCTGAGCCAGATAACCCAGGTCCAAGTCCCACCTGCTCTGGGTTTGTGTAATTAAAAGTTTAAAAATATCCATAAAGCACATGCAAGGATGGGGCTGCTGATCCGTCTGTCCCAGACTAGGACTAGCCTCTGTACACCACAAGTAATTTGATTTAGGTACAGTGAAAAGTTTTGTTTTGCGTGTAGTACAGGCAGAGCATCTCATACAAAGTGCACAATGACAATAGAACAGAGCGAGGAATACAATGTGTCGGCTGCAGAGAAGGTGCACAGGGACCGAGATCAATGTTAAGATTCAAATTTGAGAGGTCCGTTCAGAAGTCTAATAATGGTGGGAACAAGCTGTTCTTGAATCTGGTGCTATGGTGTTTAAGCTTTTATATCTTCTGCCCAGTAGTGGCTGCATTTGGTGTTTAACATTAAATGATGTTCCTTTCCAATTGGCTTCCTGACTACTGACATGTTCCTTCATCAAAGCACTGAAGTCCAGGGTCACTGGACCTGTTTTTCTCTCTCCACAGGTGCTGCCAGACCCACTGAGTTTCTCCAACTCTTTCTATTTTGGTTTCAGCTTGACAGCATCCATACCCTTTTGTTTGAATCAAAGTTTAACATTTTGGTTAAACCTGGCACCTTCTGACTAGTCTAGCACAAGATGTTTTTGGTCGAGTGGTTTGCTTTCTGATTGGCAGCATCAATGAGCACAGAAACACAGAATCGTTGCTGTGAATTAGGTCGTTCGGCCCATTGGTCCTATTCTGGCTCCATTACCCAGTGCCAATCTCCTGCTTTCCCCACACCCCTGCACAGTATTTCTATACAAATAACGATCCACTGGCTTCTTGCCCTTGTCTGATGGCCAATTTTTATTAATTCAGCATTTGGTGCACTCACCGCTTGACTCTTTAGAAATGTGTTTATTGTACAACAGATCATTTCCGGTTTATAAGCAGCACCCACCTGGCCACAGACCTTCTGAATGGAAATGAATGATTCCCAGACACAGGGATCTGTAGCAGATTGGAACCGGCGTGGCCTGGAGCAGGAAGTGTTTGTCCATGGTAGAAGGGTTCCGTTATTGAAATGCAAGAACAGGCAGCAACAGTATCCCCAGACCCAAGGACTCTTCCCTCAGTCCCTCCTACTCCGGACTGGCCGAGGGATTTATTGCAGGATAATGGAGTCGGAATTGTGATGAATACTTACGTGTAAAACAAATTACTGAACGCTTGACGAAGTTGTTCCAATGTTCCCCAGTACAGTTTGTGTTGTGAAGGATATTGTTGAAATGTTCCCAGGTGCAGTTCCCGACAGCTCCCAGTGTGAGTGGAAACCTCGCAGAGACTGGCCGGGATTCTGTCATTCAGCCTCTTTTTCCAGCTGTGACAGCAGTTCACCACAAAGATCCCAGGCTGGTGAGTGGAAACTGACAGTCCTCAGCATTCGGCTGATTGAGTGGCGAATATTTCTGAGCAGCAGGACACGGCTGGATTCTAACGTGCGGGTGGGGACTGGGAGGTCGTTTCTGAAAGTTGTAGCAATGATTAAAATATTTCAATGTTGTTGTGTTTAGGACAAGGACTCCATAGTTTGGCCGTTGTAGTTTGCCGTAATTAACGACCCCAACGGAATTTGACTTTACGCCCCAACTATTGGAAAACTACAGATTTCACGATTACTGTTCGATAGTTACACTGTTGTTGAATTAAACTCCAAAACGAACAACATCCCGGCTCAAATCATAACAAAAAACACAAATTAATGTCAATTGGTGTTACTTTACGTAATTATGTTAAATGCAGATTTAAAATCTTTAAAGCAGAGATCATTGATGTTATATAAGCGATTTGGATGAGAATATGGTTAATAAATTCGCGGATGACATCTACATACAAAATCGCTCACAGACTGATTTGAAAAAGGGAATGAATCAGAAAGACAGTTTATGGTCCTTTCTCTAATTTAAATAAAAACTGCCTGCTGATGTATGCTCTGATAATTATCACTTACAGTAAATTTTTCAGCCAAGGAACTACAGTAATGTATCTGTGTGAATTCTGAGGATGGTGTGTACAGGTTCATATTTCAAACGGAAATCTAATTCAAATCTTCCATTTACTCTTTCAGGCAGTTTCTAATTGGTCGAGCCAGTGATGCTTTTGAGCAGAGTGGTGCAGACACCAGGAAGATGAAGCACTTGCTGAGAGTGGCAGAATTTGGGCGTTGGGAGGGCGGCATAAAAACTGAATGAACTATTCATAGAGTGAGTAAGTGATCAGATGTCTGCAGCATGAAGAATAAACGGAGATGTACTGACACACATCACCATATACAGCCACATTATCTGACACACATCCACATATGTAGACATTTGCAAAGATCTCCATGTGTTGACGTTGCAGTTTTTCCCAAAATATCATACTATATTTCACATCCTGTTTTACAGCAGTTTACACATTTGGAAATCACATGGAATCTCATGTAGAGAAGTGTGAGGTGGTATATTTTTCAAAAGGTATAGGGAGAGGCAATTAGACTCATTGGTTGGGTTCTCAATAATGTGCTGGGACAGAGCGACCTAAGAGTGTATATCCATTTAAATGTATGATGGTTACAGGGCATATTGAGAAGGGTTACCAAAGCAAGTAATCCCTCACCTATCAAATTACATTTTTATGGTATGAAGAGGGTACCTTGTGAGCTTTTTGTCCAAGCTTAATTTCAGGACCAATTGCTATTATGATTATCGGAAACCCAATAAGCATGAAATTATCACTAAATATTTGGGTTGCTCTTTCAGAAATAAAGATTAATTTTCTTGTCTCATCTGTAAGAAGCCCTGGATAAAGGAAAATAGTATTTCTCAACTTGTTGGAACACTTTAATCTTGTATTTATAAAATTACAGGAACTGAAGAAGTCTGATTGACTGGGTGAAGGGACTGGAGGCCAGAGCAAATCTTCAAGAGAATGCCTGCCCAGAGTTGGAACTGTAGCCGTTATTCAAACAGAGATACCGGTGTGACTTCCCTTATACTTCTGTGTTTTTAAACCTCTTAAACCTTTTCACAATGGTGCAAACATCTGAGTTTGCATCAACATATTCTGTTTTCTTTCTATCAAAGATGAGAAATTATACTGTCCATGTGAATTCTCTTCCCTAAATCTTTAGACTTCATTGGTTTCACAATTTCTGCCATGCGGATATCAAACTAAGGTATGCCTTAACATTTTCACCTTTTCACACATATACCATATCCTGAGTTTCTGTGGGGTTGCTAGGAGCTGAACTGGAAAACTTAGTTCAACTGTCATAAACATACTCTATCTGAGTATGTTTCCTTTCTTTGTGAACGTCTGGGGGCAAAGTTCCAATCACATGGCTCAGTTGGTTGTGCATGGGACTTTTAGTTCTGGGTTTGTGGGATCAAATCCCATATTAAATGTGAGTGCTTTACCTCTTTAACAATGAGAAAGGTGCACCATATGAAGCTACCTCATTCCCAATGGATTTGATTTGCTGCATATCCTTCAGCCAACATCAATGCAAGAATGACATCAATAAAACTTTCAAATCATTACAAATATTTAACACATACATTTATCAATGAAGCAGTGAAGAAAGCAAGTTCTGTGATGAAATTGTAAACCATATGAAATTCTTTATACATTGATGTGTTACATTACAATCACTGTTAAAAATGACTTTATTTCAGAGGTTTCTCACAATGAACCATTGAATGTCATTGAAACTTTCAACATCCTTTTTGATGTCTTTAAGGCTCAGATTTGTACATTTTAGGGTTAGAGCATCAGTCTATTTTATATGTTTAACGATAGTTCATTTCTCATCTGTGTTTAAGCAGTATTGTAAATAGTTCCTACTTTTTAAAAGATTGATACAAATGTCTAAGTGACATCAAAGTTTGTGCATAAATATAGTTCAGGTTAACACTGAAGACAATATTTCATGAAATTCTCTGCAAAATATTATTGCTATGAAAAATGTGTTGAGTATTTCTTGAATAGTAGGCAGTAGAGAAATTACATTTCTTAAAATAATGTATTTTATTTTAATCAGCAGAGAAATACAATTTGCAAAATGTTTACAACTATAAGGTCAATTGGAAATAACTATTTGAAATTCCATAATATCCTTTAATATTTCAAATATTCAATATTCTCATTCTAATGATTGATATTGTAGTTTCTAGAAGAAAGGTTTTAGTTACAAATATACTTTCCTGTTCTATAATGTACATTTTTGTTTTATAGCATGGATTAGCATCAGCACAGAAACAGGCCATTCAATCCATCATGTTCATGCAGCTGCCTGTCCCACTTCCTGAATTTTCCCGTTCTTGCATGCTTTACCTTTTTTAGATAATGGTTTGAATACCATCCATGTGCACTTTCGATGCGGGAAAGCATTCCAGGTGTTTCAGAGACTGAAGAAACCAACATGAGTCACATATGAGCTGCTACAAATTTGATGAAATGGTAAGTTTGATGAAGGGTTTTGGAGGAGGAGGGAGAGGCAAACAGATGAAAGGCTTTAGGGGAGGCAGCTCAGAGCTTCAGTTCTCATTAGATGCAGGAGGGCTATCACCAATTGTCAATGAGAGTAGGGAGTGTGTAAGAAGCCAGAGTTGGAGGGAGAGCGTTCTCGGTTGTAGAGATGTAGAAGATCGCAGACTCAGGGAGACTATAGAGGAAGTTGAGCATGAGGAGGGGAATTTTAAACTTGACACAGTTTTCCATTAGAATTATAAAGTACAGACTCTGAACATTAATCACCTTAGAAAGGAAGGAACGGATTTGTTATTTTATTGAATAAACATGTTAGATTCTATTTTATGTTTTGGACAGACCACAAATTACTTTGAGACTCTATTTTGTATAAAAATGTAACAGTACTTTCTTTCAGATTTATATTGTTCTATTATATTATTCCTTCATTGCTCCATTCAGCTGAACGTTGGAAGTCAGTGTGTTTCCCTGAGCCACAGTAAGAACATTCAGGAAATGTAGTTTGTGTATTAATGAAAGCAGAAATAAGATTTGGCCGTGAACCCAAACTGCAATATTGAGCTGGACAGACTCAAAGAACCTAGGATTTGATTATTGCTGCATTCCATGCATCTCAAAGCCAGAGAGACTGCGTGTGTGCATTTGTCAAGTTAACTCAGAACAAGCTGTGACACATAGGTTCATTGTTCAGACTCTCAAATGGTGAATGGTCACTTCACTGAGATTCCAGGCAGCAGTTCAAACATGCAACAATCCTGAAAAGGCAACAGTTGGCAAAACTTATCACAGAAAAGCAATGTTATCATTGCCTTTTCTCATGTGTTTACATTCCAATGAGACCCCACTGAAATGGACACTGCATCAGCAGCGAGGTTAGCAGTGGGAGGTGAAATAATCTCCCATTGGCTCTAATCAGCATGGACCAGTTTGGGCCAAAGGGCCTGTCTCGGTGCTGTAGAACTTTGAGTCTGACTCCACAGAGGCCAATATCCCATCACCAAGTCACCCTTTCTTTACACATGAACACTCCTTGAATTTAATACTGCTTTGTACAGAGTGAGGTACTAGAGTGTCGGTATCCCTGACAAACACCCTTTTTATCTGTCAGTCTGGGCTCCAAAATGGGGTTGTTAATCTGATCCAGCTGTCTGACCTCATTACAATCACTGCAGGAGGAGTCCAACTCCCCTCGGTGGCAGGGACCATCGGGACTGCAAAGCGGTGGCTGGGAGACTGACAGTATTCCTTCCCACCATACACACACACACACACACACATACACACTCACACACTCACACACTCACACACATAGCATCATGGATATCGTACCTTTCACAGGTGCCCATCAATCTGAGCTGGTTAATGTGCAAAAATGCAATGTTTCTTTTCGAGCTGCTGCTTGCTTTCTTGTAGTTGTCTCTCTGCTCAGCAGTTCTCTGGAAGTGACAATGGACTGTGATTGTGGTCTGTGTAAAAGAAAAAAATATTTCTTCGTGCTCCACAGATTGTGGGCATCTTTCAAATTGGAACTATTTAAACTTTTCTTTTGTTTATCAATGATTCTTTGATGATTTTGCAATGACAGTGAGAATAATAACCACTATTTTGCCACTATATCGACAACTGAATGCAACCATCTTAATGGATCACTCAGACCTAATGTTTAAAGGAAATATTTATTTGTTGAAAATAAAACATTTATGGTTTCCCTGATACAGGAAAGATGTTGTTAAACTTGAAAGGGTTCAGAAAACATTTCCAAGGATGTTGTCAGGGTTGGAGGGTTTGAGTTATAGGGAGAGGCTGAACAGGCTGGGGCTGTTTTCCCTGGAACATCAGAGGCTGAGGGGTGACCTTATAGAGGTTTCTAAAATCATGAGGGGCTTGGATTGGGTGAATAGCCATGCCCAGGGTGGAGGAGTCCAAACTAGAGGCATAGGTTTAAATTGAGAGGGGAAAGGTTTACAAGGGACCAAAGGAGCAAATTTTGTCACACAGAGGGTGGTTTGTATATGAAATGAGCAACCAGAGGATGTGGTGGACGCTGGTACAATTACAATATTTAAAGGACATCTGGCTGGGTATATGAATAGGAAGGCTTTAGAGGGATATGGGCCAAGTGCTGGCAAATGGGATTAGATCAGTTCAGAAATCGGATCGGGATGGAGATGTTGGACTGAAGGGTTGGTTTCCATGCTGTCCAGCTCTATGACTCTACAGATATTACTGTTTACAAAAATTGTCAATTTTCAATTCCAAGTGGAACATTATACACTAAATAAAACAAGAAAAAACTTAAAACAAAGTGATACGATTCAAAGGTTGACATGGGCCAGAGCCATTAGCAATCTGTTCAGATATTGTTTTAAAAAGTGGTCACTGATTAATATAAGAACACAACAGACAACTTATTTACAGCAGGAATATTTCAACCAGATAATTGGTTTGAGTGACTTTGACTGAGAATACGTATGATCCTTACCGTATCGGAAGAATACCCAAGCCCATCTAGATATAGTGCCATGAGTTCTTTTACACAGAGATGGGCAAGTGGAATAGACAATAGACAATAGACAATAGGTGCAGGAGTAGGCCATTCAGCCCTTCGAGCCTGCACCGCCATTCAATATAATCATGGCTGATCATTCCTAATCAGTATCCTGTTCCTGCCTTATCTCCATAACCCTTGATTCCACTATCTTTGAGAGCTCTATCCAACTCCTTCTTAAATTAATCCAGAGAGTGGGCCTCCACTGCCCCCTGTGGCAGAGCATTCCACACAGCCACCACTCTCTGGGTGAAGAAGTTTCTCCTGAGCTCTGTCCTAAATGGTCTACCCCGTATTTTTAAGCTGTGTCCTCTGGTTCGGCACTCACCCATCAGTGGAAATATGTTTCCTACTGCCAGAGTGTCCAATCCTTTCATAATCTTATACGTCTCAATCAGATCCCCTCTCAATCTTCGAAACTCAAGAGTATACAAGCCCAGTCGCTTCAATCTTTCAGTGTACGGTAACCCTGCCATTCCAGGAATTGACCTCGTGAACCTACGCTGCACTCTCTCAATAGCCAGAATGTCTTTTCTCAAATTTGGAGACCAGAACTGCACACAGTACTCCAGGTGTGGTCTCACCAGGGCCCTGTACAGCTGCATGTTTAACGCATGTATAAAAGATAGCATCTTTGACAGTGCAGCATGAAATAACTCCACAGAGGCCAGTATCCCATCATTGGGTCACCCTTGATTTACACTGATCCAGCTCCCTCAGAGCTGGCTTTCAGAGGGAACAGAACCTATGATACTCCTGTTTATATCTGTCAACCAGATATCCCTAACTGAACCAGGTTGACAGCCCCAATCAGGGAACTTATATTCTATGAGACCCACCTGGCTGACCTCATTACAATCACTATACAGCACTTTCTCAGTATTGTTCTAGCTGTGTCAGTGCAGCATTTTGTCTTTAGGTCTCTGCGAACATACATCCCACTGATTCAGAAGCGACTGTGCTATGTTGGGATTTACTGAATGTACACACTAACCTTATATGTGTTGAATGCTCACAGACAAAGTTGAGTAGAGATTGCAAAATCCACATGGATTCCACTCTACAGTCACAAATCATGTTGAATCTTGATATTCAATGGCATACCATACCTGAATCTCCAACTATCAACATCATGGGAAGTCACCATTGACCAGAAAGTGAATTGGACCAGTCATATAATGACAGGGGCTACCTAGAGTAGGTCAGAGGCTGGGAATACTGCAGTGAGTAACTCACTTCCAACCCCCCAAACTCTGTTCATGATGTACAAGGCCCAAGTCAGGAGTGTGATGGAATATTCCCCATCTGCCTGAAATGGGTGCAGCTTCATCAACACTCAAGAAGCTTGTGCAGAATAAAGTAGCCCACTTGATTGGCACCACATCCACAAACATTCATTCTCTCAACAAGCAATGCTCAGTAGCTGCAGTGTGCACCATCTACAAGTTGCACTGCAGAACTCACTATTATAGTCTAAAAGATGACTGTATTTAAGCACAGTCCAAGTCCACAATACTTTGTCAGAGCTTTATTTCAGTAAGCGTCACTCCATAAACTCTCACTCCAAAGACTGCGAGCTCCCCATACTAATATAACCAATTCACAACTAATTAACTCTTGATTTATGCATTGCTTTTTCCCACATTCCATTAGATCTCAGGCATCCCTTCAGGTCATGTTGGGTAATAACACTCACCCCATCAGACAGCACCTTGCAAACAGACAACCACATCCATCTAGAAGGACAAGGGCAGCAGCTACATAGGAACATCCCCTCAAGTCATTCACCATCCTGACTTGGAAATATATTACAGTTCCTTCAGTGTTGCTCAGTCAAAATCCTGGAATTCCCTCCCTAAACACATTGTGGGTAAACTACAGCAGGTGGACTACAGTGGTTCAAGAAGACAGCTCACCAAGGACAACTCGGGCCAGACAATAAATGTTCGTTCTACCAACAACATCCACATTCTGAGAAATATTGAAAAAATCCCAGTTAGGTTCTAATAAAAGGCCTTAAGTATTTTTGAGGATTTATGTTACTGGGAGAGAATGATTTGTCAATGCTGCACCTTTGTTCCCCGAAGTCACTGGCACTAATTGCCTTCAAGATAAACGTTAGGCCACAACCTGAATTGAGAACTACAGCTGCAGCTGATATTCCAAGTCAGTTGGCTGAGAACTGAGAAAGACCTGAAATGCATGTGTCATTTTCGCTGTGCCATTTCCTGTTATTCACACCCTACAAGTGTCTTCTGCTTTCATAATGAAATGCAGAATGAAAAGCATTGTAAGCAAAGCAGTCAGCTTTTGAGTTATGATCATATGAAGCTGTGTTTTGATTTAATACTATATATAGATAATACATTAGATTTTTCTGCTGAATTTTCTCATCTAAGGTAAAAAGTAAATTATTTCTACATGGTTAAAAATCATGGTTAACTTTGTACACCCCAATCCAACACCGGCATCTCCAAATTATTTCTACATGCATTTTCTCCTGGATTATGCATAATCACTGAGCTAAGATTGTGGCTTCGTGTTTTGATTACAATTTCCTAACAACTGCAAACTGCAGAAGTCCTTATCGATCTCAGTCCACTCTTCCTCCTATTGTTTTGTACCAGCCAGAGAATGTAATCCTGTCATCTAGAAGGACCAATGTACGTCGCTAGTTTAAAATCCAAACTCTAAAAAACTGAATAGACATGAATCACACCAAAAATTATGCACGCTTTCTGCCCTATGTTTGGGCAATTACAACTACTCGGAAAACTACTTGCTATTGTAAATAGTGGGGCTTTGCTTTAAAATTGGAAGGGCTTGTCCAGTATGAATAATCTGCAAATATGTAATGATCAAATAACAAATAATAATGTAAACTACAGTTTACCTTATACAGGTATTCTCAAAAGCTACACGTCTTGGCCAAATTTTCAATAAGATCGTTGTGAATAGTTTCAGGCCTGAGATTTTCAATTATAGCTGTGTTAGTTTCAATCCGGTCAGGGAAGCCTTCCTTATGCTTGCAGTACAGTATTGTAATGTGACAGCTGGTGGTGGTGCAGTTTCATGGTTTCACCACTACGTGGCTTTGTGAGCAACTGTGCAGAGAAATTCCTGAGTTAAAGGTAACTGCAGATCAGCTTGCACCCCTAATACATATATAAAAGTTGCAACTTAGAAGCAGGTCACCTGTTCCAACTGGTCTGTGCAGGTGTTTTGTGTTGTACAAGCTTCCTGTCATCTCCTCTTCACCAAACCCCTTCAGCCGAACCTCTTCCATTCTTTGTGTTTAACAAGTTTCCCTTTAAATGGATCTGTTTTATTATGTCAGCCACTCCCTATAGGAGTGAGTTCTCCACTGCAACACTGTCTCAGTGATGAGGTTTGTTCTGAAATTCCTAATGGATTTATTATTGACTATTATATATATATATATATATAATTTATACAAACTCAACAAGTGGAAATACCTTCATTACCTTAAACAGCTTCATTTTTGCAAAAACCTAATTTCGATCACATCTTATCCTTCTCCTTCAGTCTTCCTGACATAACCTCTCAGCTCTTGCAAATATTTTTGCAACATTTTTCCTTTTTGCAACGTAAAAACAAAAACTGCGTACTACACTGAAGTTGTGGTCAAACCATGTGTACGCCAAGAAATTTGATTCTCTTCACAATCTCCACAGGGAAGCTATCGATATCCAGTGGAGAGAGGTCACTCCGTGCCCTCCTGAAATCAACAACCATCTCTTTCCTCTTGTCCACGTTCAGAGACAGGTTGTTGGCTTTGCACCAGTCCGTTAGCCGCTGCACCACCTCTCTAGATGCGGACTCATTTTTCTGATGATGAGACCGACTGGCGTGGTGTCATCAGCGAACTTGATGATATGATTCGACCTGTGTATTGCTGCACAGTTATGTGTCAGCAGAGTGAACAGTAATGGACTGAGCACACAGCCCTGGGGGGCCCCATGCTCAGTGTGATGGTGTCTGTAAGTCCAGGATCCAGGACCCCTGTTGCTTTTAAAGAAAAATACTGTACTACAGGTGCTACAATTCTAGAATAAAAATATAACTGCAAGGCAGGATGATGAGTGGCTTGCGGGAGAAATTGCAGGTGGTGGGGTTTCCATCTCCTGCCTTTGTCATTCCATTTAGTGGAGGTTGCAGATAAGTAAGGTGGTAAGAAGCCTCAGTGAGTAATAAACATTGCAAAATGTTGAAGTTTGTGGGTGTGGTGCTTATAAAGCGGGCTGTTGTGTCAAGATTCTTGGGTGTTGGTGGTTCTGCCCCCATCTCAGGAAGCGAGTATTCTATTGCACTCCTGACTTGTGCCTTGTAGCTGATGGATAGACTTTGGGGAGTCATGAGTTGAGTTACTTACCATAATATTCTCAGTCTCTGACCTATTCTTGTACTCACTGTATTTATATAGAGTCATAGAGATGTACAACATGGAAACAGACCTTCAGTCCAAATTGTCCATGCTGACCAGATATTCTAACCCAATCTAGTCCCACCTGCCAGCACCCGGCCCATATCCCTCCAAACCCTTCCTATTCATATACCCATCCAAATGCCTCTTAAATGTTGCAATTGTACCAGCCTCCACCACTTCGTCTGGCAGCTCATTCCATACACGTACCACCCTCTGTGTGAAAAAGTTGCCCTGTAGGTCTCTTTTCTATCTTCCCCTTTCCCCCTAAACCTATGCCCTCTAGTTCTGGACTCCCCAGTCCCAGGGAAAAGACTTTGCCTATTTACTTTATTTATCTTATCCATGCCCCTCATAATTTTGTAAACCTCTGTAAGGTCACCCCTCAGCCTCCGAAGCTCCAGGGGAAACAGCCCCAGCCTGTTCAGCCTCTCCCTATAACTCAAATCCTCCAACCCTGGCAACATCCTTGTAAATCCTACCTGAACTCTTTCAAGTTTCACAACATCTTTCCCATAGGAAGGAGACCAGAATTGCATGCAATATTCCAACCAATGTCCTGTTCAGCCACATGACCTCCCAATTCCTGTACTCAATACTCTAACCAATAAAAGAAAACATACCAAAGACCTTCTTCACTATCCTATCTACCTGCGACTCCACTTTCAAGGAGCTATGAATCTGCACTCCAAGGTCTCTTTGTTCAGCAACACTGCCTTGGGACCTTGCCATTAAGTACTTAAGTCCTACTAAGATTTGTTTTCCCAAAATACAGCACCTCGCATTTATCTTAATTAAACCCCATCTGCCACTTCTCAACCCATTGGCCCATCTGGTCCAGATCCTGTTGTAATCTGAGGTATCCCTCTTCGCTGTCCACTGCACCTCCAATTTTGGTGTCATCTGCAAACTTACTAACTGTACCTCTTATGCTCGTATCCAAATCATTTATGTAAATGACAAAATGTAGAGGACCCAGCACCGATCCTTGTGTCACTCCACTGGTCACAGGCCTCCAGTCTGAAAAATAACCCTCCACCACCACCACCACCCACTGTCTTCTACCTTTGAGCCAGTTCTGTATCCAAATGACTAGTTCTCCCTGTATTCCGTGACATCCTGTCCCTCAGGATTCTCTCCAACAACTTGCCCACCACTGACGTCAGGCTCACAGGTCTATAGTTCCCTGGCTTGTCCATACCACCCTTCTTAAACTGTGGCACCACATTAGCCAACCTCCAGTCTTCCAGCACCTCACCTGTGAATGTCAATGATACAAATATCTCAGCAATCGGCCCAGCAATCACTTCTCTAGCTTCCCAGAGTTCTTGGGTACACCTCATCAGGTCCTGGGGATTTATCCACCTTTACTCGTCTCAAGACATCCAGCACTTCCTCCTCTGTATAGATATTTTGCAAGATGTCACTACAGTCTATACTTCCATATCCTTTTCCACAGTAAATATTGATGCAAAATACTCATTTTGCATCTCCCCCATTTTGTGCGGCTCCACACAAAGGCCGTCTTGCTGATCTTTGTGGGGCCCTATTCTTTCCCTAGTTACCCTTTTGTCCTTCATATAGATTATATATGGGGCAGCATGGTGGCTCAGTGGTTAGCACTGCTGCTTCACAGCACCAGGGTCCCAGGTTCAATTCCAGCCTCAGGCGACTGACTGTGTGGAGTTTGCACATTCTCCTAGTCCAAAGATGTGCAGGTCAGGTGAATTGGCTATGCTAAATTGCCCCATAGTGTTAGGTAAATTAGTCAGAGGGAAATGGGTCTGGATGGGTTACTCTTCAGAGGGTCAGTATGGACTGGTTGGGATGAAGGGCCTGTTTCCACACTGTAGGGAATCTAATAAATAATATTTGTAAAACTCTTTGGATTCTCCTTAATTCTATTTGCCAAAGCTATCTCATGTCCCCTTTTTGCCCTCCTGATTTCCCTCTTAAGTATACTCCTACTTCCTTTATACTCTCAGGATTCACTCCCTCTACCGAATGGCCTTACTTCCACTCCATAGAGTCCACTCCACCGTTTAATCATGGCTGATGGGCATTTCAACTCCACTTACCCACACTCTCCCCATAGCCCTTAATTCCTTGCGAGATCAAGAATTTATCAGTCTGCCTTGAAGACAGTTAACATCCGGTCTCCACCGTGCTCCGTGGCAATGAATTCCACAGGCCCACCACTTTCTGGCTGAACAAATGTCTCCTCATTTCTAAAGGAGCAGCTGTAACAAGCAAACATCCCTCAAAAATTTCATTTAAATATCAATGAACACCACTAAGGTGTACAGTGGGATTTCCACAACAAAGTTAAATCCAGCAGAATGAGCTGGACTTTGGCACTGAAACAAAACAAGATATTTTGAATAGGACAGCACTCCCGCAGCAAGTGATTCTGATAAACCAATAATAAACTGAAATGCCTACTTAATTAACAAACTACTGAAACCATTAAAATTAGTATGTCCCACTCCCCCACACTATGTTTGTTACATCAGTTATTGCCAAAACAGTAAGTTAGGTACATGTACTGTAAGAATCAGACATACATAGAATGGAGGAATCATTCTGAATTCAAAATTGCAAGTAAAAGATATGACTCAACATCTTTTGAGATTAAAGAACTTAATGCATTTAAAGAGCAAATTCACAAAGATTCCCTAAAAATTCCCTTCATAAATGTTTGGTAAAATTGATAAAATCCAAGGCAGTTAAAAGCAAACCAAATGGTTACTTGAACTTTTTAAAATATTGAAAAAAAAAACAAATTAAATCACTTTCTAAAAAAAAAAGTGATCAATTCACAGTGGCTCAGTAGTTAGCACCTCTCAGCACCAGGAACTCGGGTTCAATTCCAGCCTCGGGCGACTGTCCGTGTGGAGTTTGCACATTCTCCCTGTGTCTGCATGGGTTTCCTTCGGGTGCTCCGGTTTCCTCCCACAGTCCAAAGATGTGCAGGTCAGGTGAATTGGCCATGGGAAATTGCCCGTAGTGTTAGGTGCATTAGTCAAGGGTAAATGTAGGGGAATGGGTCTGGGTGGGTTTCTCTTTGGAGGGTCAATGTAGACTTGATGGGCTGAAAGACCTGTTTCCACACTGTAGGGAATCTAATCTAATTCAAAGATTAAATCAAATAACATGGTTTAAAAATTTTGTTTTAAAGAAACAGAGTCAGAGTAATAGAATATGGAAACAGACACTTAGTCCAACCAGTCCACGCTGATCATAATCCTAAACTAACCTAGTCCCACCTGCCTGCTCCTGGCCCAAATCCCTCCAAACATTCCCTATTTATGTACTTATCTAAATGTCTTTTAAATGTTGGAACGGTAGCAGCATCCACGACTTCCTCTGGAAGTTCATTCCACACGTGAACTACTTAAAAATTAAGATTCAAAACCAGAGGCAATTTATCTTCACTCACCTTAAAAATAGGTCCCCTAGTCTTGAAACCCACCATCCTAAGGATCTATACCCCTCATTATTTTATAAGTGTCTATAAGGTCACTCCTCAACTTCCTGTGCTCCAGTGGAAAAAAAAAGTCCCAACCTTTTCCTCCTCTTTTTGTAACTCATTCCCAGCAACATCCTGGTAAATCTTCTGAACCCACTTCAGTTTACTAATTTCCTTCCTATAACATGGCGACCAGAACTGGCCACAACACTCCAGAAGAGGCTGCACTAAGAAAGTCGCTCAGGTGCATGTTGGTCCCTTGGATGGTAATTACTTTGTTGGACTTTTTATTTTTACAGAGATCCAGAAATACATGATATCAAGTTTAAATCTCCATTCTTGTTCAAATCTATATGAAGCTACTGGTTCAATCTTTAGTTGTGGATTTTAGAAAAAAGCGCTTAAAATTACTATTTTCTTCTCTCACACTGCTAACTTTTTATTCCCTTCTACACAGGTTTAGACGAGCTGGTGTTATGACAGGAAAACAGATGGTTGCTTGATCCTTTTCCCAAACACAAAGGAAAGTTAATTGTGCTATCCTTGTGCTACCCTCATGAAGAAAGGAAATTCACTCCACATTTTATTTAAAACGAGAACAAATTTAAAGATGAACACTTTTGACTTGCATATGAAAAACATACAACTGCATCTGAAAATAATCTGGCTAATCTCTTACTCGTTTGCTAATACTAGCTTGCTACTTTTGTAAAGCTAATATACACAACATTTTTTTAAGAAGTTACTATGTTCTGTAGGCTTTTAACTTATGTTAAACTGATCCTGACTAGCTTCACAAATGAAAAAAAACTTTCAAAACTCTCTGTATACAGATCCAAAGATTATTTCAACCCTACCACAAGTAACAATTTCAGATGAAAACATAAATCAGCTGTAAAATAACAGCCTTCCAAATGATGAAACGTTGCATGGAGATTCAGAACCACTTTTCAGTTCATCAAACTGGAAAATTTTAACTTGTGGCATTTGTTTCTGACCAAAGTTTCTGAAAGACCACTGGAGTTCTCACTGCACAGTAGGTTCTGGATATTAATAAGTAGTCACTAGTTTGCTGATGATGCTTCCAGATCTTTATGTAAAATAATGAGGCTTCTTCACATTTATACCATATTCAGAAAGAGCCGGGATTAAATCCTCCATGGTGAGGGTGTATTTTTTATCCTAAAAACAACAAAATATATTTAAACAACAACGTAGAAAGCAGAAAATAACTCAGTACACAACTCCCTGAATTAAAATGCAAATTATTTTCACATTAAGCCTAGAGTGTTTTTTAAAATTCCCACTTGCTCCATCAACAGCAAACAGGAAAAAGGATGTATTGAGAATAATTCTGGGGACAAAACGTATCTTTAAAAGAAATACTGGATCATGAAATGATAAAAGACAGTGGTTAATTCAGTGGGGATTGAATTTAATGGGGAATGGGTTTGTTTGTTTTAAGTGAGGGAATAGTTTGCTCAGTTCACTCCTTTGACGAGATGGTTAGCTGGAGACTATTAATATTGCCAACACCACATATTCGATTTTTGTTCTGGTTGAGGCAGACTTGGTATTGCCGCCTCTGTCGTGCCTGTAAGAGTGAAAAAAAAACTGCTCCAGGTGAAGCATCATTATAGAGAGCCAAGCGTCTGCGTTCTCGTAGAGCAAATGTGACATTAGAAATTATTCACACTGGAAGAACAAGGAAAGGTAAAAATCTAAAGGGGATGCACACGCAGAGGTACTTGGGTGTAACATAAATCATTGAAAATGACATTGACAGGTTGTGTGTCTGGCTAATAAATCATACGACATCCTTCTCCTCAGGTTCTATGCCTTAAGGAAGGTCCTTGGTGATTAGTCAATGAACCACCATTAAATGCCGTGAATTTTATGAAAAATAAAGTGAGGAGGCAGGTCCCAGGTGTACCTCAGCCAGAACAGGAATGAAATCCCTGGCTGTTGGCATAATTCTGACTCCTGTTCGCTGTCTCGCCAAGCAAACCAACTCTGCAGCAGCACTCTCACCATCCATTATGGCCACACCTTTGGTGGCGTCACAGTTTTCTAAGTGAATTAATGAATGCCTTTGGAAGTATATCTTGAATGGATGCTGCTGATTGATTTGGAACTGTGCATAGATTTGGGGATTTAAATAACAAATTTAGGGGCAGCAGTGCTACAGTGTCATGGCAAATCCCACTACGCAGAGGGTGAAACAACTTCAATTTTAAAAAAACTAAGTAAAAGCTAGCCTAATGACAAGGATGTATCCATTGACAATTCTCAAAAATCCATCAGGTTTGGGTCCTTTAAGAAAGGAAATCTGCCTTCTTTCCCTGGTCTGTTACGTGTGGTTCCAGACCTTTAACTCTTAACCACCCTCTGAAATGGTTCTGCAAGCTACTCAGTTGTAACAAACAACTACAAAGTCTAAAGAAATGAACCAGACTGGGCAGACCACATGACAGTGACATCAGCAAACCGTGACCTGCCGACACTGCAAAGTCTTCTTTATTAACATCTGGGGGCTTGTGCCAAAGTTGGGACAGCTTTCTTGCAGACAGGTAAAGCAACAGCCTGAGATTGTCTGTAAAGGCAGAGTACGTCCAAGACACCACCAGCACCATACATAGATCTGTCCTATACCACCTGCAGGGTAGAAGTGTCAACATAATGATACACTGTCAGGCCTTGTCCTGGGAGTCCTCAACAGTGACAAGAGAACCCAACAATTGCCCCTTGACATTCAGTGGTATCACCATCACTGAATGCCCCACTATCAACATCCTGGAGATTACTATTGTCCAGAAACTGAATAAGACTAGCCATAAAAATAACTTGGTTACAAATAGGTCAGAGGCTAGGAATACTGCAGTAAGTAACTTACTTCCTGTCACACAAAGCCTGTTCACCATTTACAAATCAAATCAGGAGAGAGATATGTGCAACTCTAACAGTTCACAAAAAGCTTGGCACCATCCAGTACAAAACCTCTCACCTGGTTGGCAGCATACCCTCAACATTCAAACCCTTCAGCACTGACACTGGCAGCAGTGTGTACCCTTCACTAGGTGCACCACGGTAACTCACTAAAAGGTTCTTTTTGACAGCCCCTTCCAAATCTGTGACCTCGACAACCTGAGGGCAAGGACAGCAGATCCACAGAAATGCCACAGCCTGCAAGCTCCCTTCAAGGCACACACTATCCTGATTTGGAACTATATCACCTTTTGTTCACTGTGACTGGGCCAAAATCCTGGAGGGGCTAAAGTAATTAATAAAAAGCTGATGAATTACAATAGGGCTATAAGGGGACAAAAGTGTAGGACAGATCCACTGGGATACTGTCTACTACAAGAGGTACAAATATAAATTATCTTCTTAGGACTCAAAGCCCTCCGCTTCTTTCTTTCCCGCCCCCATCACGAAGGACTCAAAGCCCTCCGCTTCTTTCTTTCCCGCTGTACCGACCAGTACCCTTCCACAGACACCCTCCTTCGACTGACTGAACTGGTCCTCACCCTGAACAACTTCTCTTTCCAATCCTCCCATTTCCTCCAAACGAAAGGAGTAGCCATGGGCACCCGCATGGGCCCCAGCTATGACTGCCTCTTCGTAGGATATGTGGAACAATCCATCTTCCGCAACTACACTGGCCCCACCCCCCACCTTTTCCTCCGCTACATCGATGACTGTATCGGCGCCGCCTTGTGCTCCCACGAGGAGGTTGAACAGTTCATCCACTTCACCAACACCTTCCACCCCGACCTCAAATTCACCTGGACAGTCTCAGATTCCTCCCTCCCCTTCCTCGACCTTTATTTCTATCTCAGGCGACCGAATCAACACGGACATCTACTACAAGCCAACCGACTCCCACAGCTACCTGGACTACACCTCCTCCCATCCTGCCCCCTGTAAAAACGCCATCCCATTCTCCCAATTCCTTAGACTCCGCCGCATCTGCTCCCAGGAGGACCAGTTCCAAAAACACACATCCCAGATGGCCTCCTTCTTCAAGGACCGCAATTTCCCCCCCGACGTGGTCGACGATGCCCTCCACCGCATCTCTTCCACTTCCCGATCCTCCGCCCTTGAACCCCGCCCCTCCAACCGCCACCAGGACAGAACCCCACTGGTCCTCACCTACCACCCCACTAACCTCCATGTACAGCGCATCATCCGCCGCCATTTCCGCCACCTCCAAACGGACCCCACCACCAAGGATATATTTCCCTCCCCTCCCCTATCAGCATTCCGTAAAGACCACTCCCTCCGTGACTCCCTCGTCAGATCCACACCCCCCACCAACCCAACCTCCACTCCCGGCACCTTCCCCTGCAACCGCAGGAGGTGCAAGACTTGCGCCCACACCTCCCCCCTCACCTCCCTCCAAGGCCCCAAAGGAAACTTCCATATCCGCCACAGATTCACCTGTACCTCCACACATATCATCTATTGCATCCTTTGCACCCGATGTGGCCTCCTCTATATTGGGGAGACGGGCCGCCTACTTGCGGAGCGTTTCAGGGAACACCTCTGGGACACCCGGACCAACCAACCTGTAGCTCAACATTTCAATTTCCCCTCCCACTCCACCAAGGATATGCAGGTCTTTGGACTCCTCCATCGTCAGACCACAGCGAAACGACGGTTGGAGGAAGAACGCCTCATCTTCCGGCTAGGAACCCTCCAACCACAAGGGATGAACTCGGATTTCACCAGTTTCCTCATTTCCCCTCCCCCCAGCCTGTCTCAGTCAAATCCATCAAATTCAGCACCGCCTTCCTAACCTGCAATCTTCTTCCCGACCTCTCCGCCCCCACCCCAGTCTGACCTATCACCCTCACCTTGACCTCTTTCCACCTATCACATTTCCGACGCCCCTCCCCCAACTCCCTCCTCCCTATCTTTTATCTTAGCCTGCTGGACCAACTTTCCTCATTCCTGAAGAAGGGCTAATGCCCGAAACGTCGATTCTCCTGTTCCCTAGATGCTGCCTGACCTGCTGCGCTTTTCCAGCAACACATTTCCATCTCTGATCTCCAGCATCTGCAGACCTCACTTTCTCCTTATAAATTATCTTCAAAAATGAAGACGTGGAGGTGCCGGTGTTGGACTGGGGTGGACAAAATCAGAAGTCACATGACACCAGGTTCATGTCCAACAGGTTTATTTGAAATCACAAGCTTTCAGAGCACTGCTCCATCGTAATACTCATACATCCTGAAAGCTTGTGATTTCAAATCAAACAGTTGGACTGTAACCTGGTGTCATACAGCTTCTGACCTCAAAATCAGAACCGTTCTCTTTGGAGGAGGAGATTTGGGGCTGATCAGACACAATTATTATGAAGGTGATTGTTCCTGACCAATGATTTTATCTATCTAGAATGATGGACACTTACTCTTAAGATTTATAGCAGAAAGTGAGAGAAATATTTTTATTCTAAAGCCGTCATCAACACAAATGCATTAACAGATGTAGGTGAATAAAGCATATACCACCTCACCATTTAAGAATTGATTAAATTGAGGTTGAAGGAAAAGACAACATAGAGATTGGATAAGATAGCACTGTGTGTTGAAGAGATTGGTCATACAGAAGATGAATTGAACTGAACAGGTTGGTACAAAGAATCTTTCTTATTTTCTAGACGTGGTCCAAGAAATATAGTTATTTCAACACAACTATTGTGATGGCTTCATATTTAATAATGTTTGTGGACTTTGAGGTTAAAAGAATTGTAGAGATCAGCTATTTTTTATAAATGGATAATGGAAATTAGGCATTTTTGTAGTCGCATATCTTGCATAACTCCTTATTTATTGAAGACCTAGGTTTACAACTGCTAGGTTGCAGTTTATGCTTTCGATATTGTTTGAAACAGTTGGTGAGCAGTCTCCAAACTCAGCTCCCCTGATTCTAAAAACATCTCGTGAATCCCAATTGTCCCTTTGAAGGGTGAACACAGCCTTCTTGAAAGTGTGCTTCTTAAGCCAATTGCACCTGCCAAAACCCAAGAGACATCTGTTGATGTTTGGTGATACCTGTCTACACAGGCCTGAATGTCAGATCCACAGCCATCTGAACATGTCAAACCTCACTTGGTTGCATTCAAGCACTGAGATTTATTGGCCAAAAATTATTTTTGAAAGGTGAATCAGTGCAAAACATAAGCTTTCCCCCCCTTTTTTCCAATGTATGTGTTTTGAGTTAGGGGAGTGAATATTTATATTACAAACAAATTTTGTTCACCAACTTTGCATTTTCACTGAATAGGTTTATTTCATAATAAAATCAAAAATTTTATGTTTACTGAAAAATCATGGTCAATAGATTTTAAAATGAAAGTCGGTACAGAGAGCTTTCTATTGGTTATCATCAGGAACTGGAAAAAATAAATTAATGCTGTGACACGTGGGGTAATGGAACTGGAGAGACTAGACAGCGCATTCCCGTCCTTCCACAATTTCGGTCATAAAACAACGTAACCACACATGTACAAAGTCTTTTCAATGCAAAATGTGGGTATTTACAAAGTATGTGTACTGAAAACAATTAAACAAATGCAATTTTCCTGGGCTGTTGGTTTATGAAAATTAGTTTTTGTAGCCAAAGGTCAGCAGAGTAAATACTGACACAGACAGGCCTGACTATTTCAAATAAAAACATGGATCAGAGTCTAAACTAAATGAAAACTTTGCAAGTTTAGAACTCGGCACAAGTGACCTTTACCAGTGATTATCACAAGTACAGATAAGAACTGTCTACACTGTTCTTTTTATTATTAAAGACACACTATAGGTACTTTGAATTATTTAAAACAATACTGTTGCGACATTCAATGTGAACAAACCTTGCTTTTGTTTCTGGAGCTTCCTGATGCAGTTCCCTTCATTTTACAGTGTTGCAAGGCATCGTTCGCAATATCAGAGATGAACTTTTGAGCGGCCAATGATATTAAACGAATTCTGATTAGAAAACACAAGGTAAAAAGCCTGACAAATGGTCTCTCAGTATTATGCATATAACCAGTCTTTTAAATGTAATAAATTTAATAATAAATTATAGTTCTATTCTCTAATATTGCTGAGTCAAAAAAAAGTATTGTTTTAAACTGAAGACCATCTAAATGAACAAATCTCTGCAGAGAAGACATCTAATCTACAAATTCTAGCAATCACGATCTCCACCCGACTATATGCGTCTCCTACTCCGATTACCTAATCACAAAGGGAAAACATTTCCCGAAAATACACAGACTTTATTCACTATTGAGAATATTTGCCACAACTGGAGCTAATTATTTGACTATATACCCTTCAAATGGATAGCTATTTGAAACACATTGTATCTGCATTATAATTCCTTTAAAATTAATTACTCACTGTAGAAACGAAGTAAATTTACATTATTACACAACACCAGAATGAATGAATGTGTTAAGGAAGTCAAAACATGTACATACATTCGAGGATCAGAAGCCTCAAAACCTGCTCGATTGAGATAATATCCTGTCACAGCATCTGGTATCTGAAACATACAAAAGAGAGAAGATGCGAACTCTCCGCCGCCTTTAGAGTCCGTGAAATATATACACAAAATATCATACCACTGCATCACTGAATGGTAGAATATACTGACAATTTTTTTTTTAAAAAAGTACTTTTATCACCAGCTGCAAGTGTTAGGGTTAGATTCTCAACAATGCAATAAAACCTGACACATGAAGCACTGACAACTGAGATTACATGTGGTCAATATGACTGGACAATCAAACATTTCAGGTACCTTCAGTGACAATATTAACACAGTGTGTTAAATGCTCTAAGGCTTTGCAAAAAGCACTGCACTTAGAGGAGTTCTAACTTCTAGATTTTGAACAATTTCTAAACAATCATGTTTAGAATTCCTGATGTCAAGAGATATATTAGCAATTGGGAAATAGCAGAAGCAAATCCTTCACCTCTCAAGTTTGTTCTGCCATTTGATATGACCATGGTTAAAGTGTTGCCTCATCTCCATATTTCTGCCTAAACTCCCAGTTTCGTATCCAATGACTGAGATTCATAGCTGATGAATTTGAAAGATTTACAACACTAGTGAAACTCCTCTTCATCCAAACCCCAACTCCATATCTGTGACTACGATTCCTCATTTTAACAAGGATAAACAGCTTCTTAGCATCAACCCTATTGTGTACATGTCAGTGATATCCCCTCCCATTCTTCTAAATGCTAGAAATTATAAGCCCATTCTGCCCTACCCTTCAGGGTTAACTGGGCTGTTTGTGTTGTAAATCCGAAGCAATTATTTGATTTCTTCACTGAAGGATCTCATCTAAAAGTCATAAAGGTATACAGAATGGAAACAGGCCCTTTGTCCCAACTTGTCTAGTTTTCACAATTAAACTAGTCCCATTTGCCTGCATTTGGCCCATATCCTTCCAGACCTATCCCATCCATATACTTGTCTAAATGTTTCTTAAATGATTAAATTATACTTGTTTCCATCACTACCTCTGGCAGCCAATTCCAGATACTCTCACCACCCTGTATATGAAGAAATTGCCCTTCCTGACCTTTCTGTACCTCTCCCCTCTCATCTTAAACTGATGCCCTCTAGTTTTAAACTGCCCTACCATGGGGCTATCGACCTTATTTACACCTCTCACGATTTTACAAACCAGTAAAAGGTTTCCCTCAGTCTCCTACTGTCCAGGGGGTAAAAGTCTCAGCCTACCCACCCTCTCCTTAGAACTCAAGCCTTTCAGTCCAGATAACATCCTGGTGAAATAACATATTTACAAGTAACATTTTTTTTTTCAGGTCCTGAAAAACTTGTTCCACATTTCCAAGATTGTAGGTACTACGATTCATAAACTTGACTTTAAAGATAATTTCCAAACGCTGTGCATTCCATCTGCAGAAATCAGTTATTAAATTCTGTATGGATTTGAATTGTGGTTTCTATTAGCCTCCCAATCCGTTCAACCTAAAATCAACTTCATTTTAGAGTGATCCGTCTAACTACACAGATTTGTCAGGATTTGGGACAGGTGACTAAAACACTGAAAATCATGTCAGTTTAAATGTCACTCTACCAACTTGATTTTTATACCACAACTCAGTATTATTTACATGGTTAACTGATAAACAAGCAAAAAGGGTGGAAATCCAGTCAAATTTTGTTTCCAAACAAACCAGAGTTATTAAAACTAAACGAATGAACTTACTGTTGGGGTATAATCTTCTAATTGCATTAGGAAGTCCGCCAGTGGTGTTGTTGATATTACAGGTTTGACATCCCCATTGGCAATCCCTTGAGGTACATAAACACCATTTGAAACAGATGTCTCTGCTGCAGAGGCAGCAGCATTTGGAACTAAAAGAATTCAGAAAAGGAGGATATATTGTGAACAAAGTATTGCAACTCAATGCAAACCATTTATGTACAGTAGATTTCACAACAACAGGAAAATATTTTCCTATTTGAATTCAATGTTTTCTGATGTTAAATCTAAACAGCTTTCCCCTTTGTTACATTATTGAAGAGATTCACAATACAAATCAATATATTGCAAATTATTTGAAGTAATCTAAATAAAACTGCTCTGTTTTAATCATATTAACATTCACACCAATAGTTTTTCCAATAGTGGGGCAATATCTCAAAATTGATGTATAATAGTTCCAGGGGAGTTTTTGGTGGGGGGGGTTGGGTGGGAGAAGGAAAGGGAATGGAAGGGGGTGGGGGGCGGAAGGGAGTGCGGAGGGGGAGGCGGAAGGGTGTGCGGAGGGGGAGGCGGAAGGGAGTGCAAGCCCCTCCAGTTTAAACATTCTGGATAAAGGAAGCCTGCTTTACTGAGGCAGTACAACAGCCTGGTCATGTACTCCATGTACAGGAGTTTACTTGTGGAGGCTGGGGGGGGGGGGGGGGAGGAGTGTAAGGGGTTTGGGGGGGGGGGGGGGGGGGAAGGGGTTTGGGGGGGGGGGGGGAAGGGGTTTGGGGGGGGGGGGGGGGGGGAAGGGGTTTGGGGGGGGGGGGGAAGGGGTTTGGGGGGGGGGGGGGAAGGGGTTTGGGGGGGGGGGGAGAAGGGGTTTGGGGGGGGGGGGGAAGGGGTTTTGGGGGGGGGGGGGGAAGGGGTTTGGGGGGGGGGGGGGAAGGGGTTTGGGGGGGGGGGAAGGGGTTTGGGGGGGGGGGAAGGGTTTGGGGGGGGGGGGAAGGGGTTTGGGGGGGGGGGGAAGGGGTTTGGGGGGGGGGGAAGGGGTTGGGGGGGGGGGGGGAGGGGTTTGGGGGGGGGAAGGGGTTTGGGGGGGGGGAGAAGGGGTTGGGGGGGGAGAAGGGGTTGGGGGGGGAAGGGGTTGGGGGGGGGGGAAGGGGTTGGGGGGGAAGGGGTTGGGGGGGGGGGAGAAGGGGTTGGGGGGGGGGAAGGGGTTGGGGGGGGGGGGGAAGGGGTTGGGGGGGGGGGAAGGGGTTGGGGGGGGGGGGGGGGAGAAGGGGTTGGGGGGGGGGAGAAGGGGTTGGGGGGGGGGGGAGAAGGGATTGGGGGGGGGGGGGAAGGGATTGGGGGGGGGGGGAAGGGATTGGGGGGGGGGAAGGGATTGGGGGGGGGGGGGAGGGATTGGGGGGGGGAAGGGGTTGGGGGGGGGGGGGAAGGGGTGGGGGGGGGGGGGGAGAAGGGGTTTGGGGGGGGGGGGGGAAGGGGTTTGGGGGGGGGGGGGGAAGGGGTTTGGGGGGGGGGGGGGAAGGGGTTTGGGGGGGGGGGGGGGGGGGAAGGGGTTTGGGGGGGGGGGGAAGGGGTTTGGGGGGGGGGAAGGGTTTGGGGGGGGGGGGAAGGGTTGGGGGGGGGGGGGGAGGGGTTTGGGGGGGGAAGGGTTTGGGGGGGGAAGGGGTTTGGGGGGGGGGGAGAAGGGGTTGGGGGGGGAGAAGGGTTGGGGGGGGGAAGGGGTTGGGGGGGGGGAAGGGGTTGGGGGGGAAGGGTTGGGGGGGGGGAGAAGGGGTTGGGGGGGGGGAAGGGGTTGGGGGGGGGGGAAGGGGTTGGGGGGGGGGAAGGGGTTGGGGGGGGGGGGGAGAAGGGGTTGGGGGGGGGAGAAGGGTTGGGGGGGGGGAGAAGGGATTGGGGGGGGGAGAAGGGATTGGGGGGGGGGGGAAGGATTGGGGGGGGGGAAGGATTGGGGGGGGGGGGGGAGGGATTGGGGGGGGGGAAGGGGTTGGGGGGGGGGGGAAGGGGTGGGGGGGGGGGGAAGGGGTGGGGGGGGGGGGAAGGGGTGGGGGGGGGGGGAAGGGGTGGGGGGGGGAAGGGGTGGGGGGGGGGGGGAAGGGGTGGGGGGGGGGGAAGGGTGGGGGGGGGGGGGAAGGGGTGGGGGGGGGGGGAAGGGGTTGGGGGGGGGGGAAGGGGTTGGGGGGGGGGGAAGGGGTTGGGGGGGGGGGGAAGGGGTTGGGGGGGGGGGAAGGGGTGGGGGGGGGGAAGGGGTGGGGGGGGGGAAGGGGTGGGGGGGGGAAGGGGTTGGGGGGGGGGAAGGGTTGGGGGGGAAGGGGTTGGGGGGGGAAGGGGTTGGGGGGGGAAGGGGTTGGGGGGGGAAGGGGTTGGGGGGGGAAGGGGTGGGGGGGGGGAAGGGGTTGGGGGGGAGAAGGGGTTTGGGGGGAAGGGTTTGGGGGGGAAGGGGTTTGGGGGGGAAGGGTTTGGGGGGGAAGGGGTTTGGGGGGGAAGGGGTTTGGGGGGGAAGGG